>NC_048600.1:3059779-3383946 GCF_003668045.3 Cricetulus griseus | reverse complement strand
AAAAACTTACAGCTGCAAATCCAATTTCTAGATATGAAATCAAGTGCCCCGAATTAAGATGATGGATATTTGCAAAAGCAAAGGTTACTGGACTTGAATGCAACAGAAGTGTGCAGAGAGCACAGAGGAAGATGGCTAGGTAGAGACGCATCTGTGGACACCAGTAAATTCCAGTGGGAGGTGCAAATAAAATGGGACTCTCTAAAAGAGTAAAGGAAAGACAAAAGAAAAAAATACCCCCAAGGAAAATGGCTAAAAGATCTGGAGAGATGGCTTAGCAGTTGGAAAGAATGCCTGCTCTTCCAGAGGGTTCAATTCCCTGTACCCACATGGTGGCTCACAACCATGTGCAGCTCCAGTCCCGGGGCTTCTGAGGCCCTCTGCTGGCCTTCTTGGGCACTAGGCACACGTGTGGTGTACATACATGCAAGCAAAACACCCATACACATAAATTAAAAGACAACTGTTTAAAGTAAGAATAGCAATGCTTTTAAAGCTTACATGAAAAAAAAAAAAAGATTCTTTTTGTTTTTGAGACAGGGTCTTAATCTGTAGCTCTGACTGGCCTGGAACTCACCAAAGAAACCAGGCTGGCCTCAAGCTCAGAGATCCGCCTGCCTGCCCGCCTGCCTCTGCCTCCCAAATACTGGGACTAAAGGTACACACCACCACCACACCCCCACTTACATGAAAATTTAAAATATAGCACAAACTCTGCATAGAAAAATGGAAATATAATGTAATTATTTGAGGCAATATGCTCTACTTGAAGCTAGACTGCAACAGACTAAGAACACTTAATAGGAAGCAGAGCTTGACCACACCATTCTCGGTAGTTGTAGCTACTCCAGTGGCTAAAGCAAGGCAATGGCTTGAGCCTAGGAGTTCAGACTGGGCTCTGGGCAACATAGAAAGACCCCATCTAAAAAAGTAAGTTTAGTATAAATTCTCTAAAGTATCAAAGAATTTCACATAATGAAGCAATAAAGGAGAAAATGGGGAGATCATTCCAAATAAGAAAGAATGAAAAAATAATAAACCAAGATAGTAGATGTACACTCAATTTTATCTATAATGACATTAAATGTAAATATTCTAAACATCTACAATAAAATACAGAGACTGCCCAGATTTTTTTGGGAGGAAAGGGGGGCTAACTATATGCTATCTAGAAAAAAAAAACATTCTTTAAAAAAAAAAAAACATTCTTTAAAGACACAAGTAGGTTGAAAAAAAAAAAGATAAGCCAGGCAGTGGTGGTGCTTGCCTTTAATCCCAACACTCAGGAGGCAGAGGCAGGCGGATCTCTGTGAGTTCAAGACCAGCCTGGGCTACAAGAACAAGTTCCAGGACAGCCTCCAAAGTCACAGAGAAACCCTGTCTCGAACTGCCCCCCCCCCAAAAAAGATAAATCATGCTAACTACAGTCAAAAGAATCTAGACAAGTCAGAATGGGTTGCAAAACAAAGAATATTACCGGAGATCAGGAGGGTCATTCTATACAGATAAATTGGCATTTATAAAAGTACATGAAACCCTAACAACAACAGGTAAACATCTCTGCAGCAAAAAGCTAATAGAGTTAGGCAGAGAATGGGCAAGTTTACAGTTACACCGAGACTGCAGCATTCCCCAAAGGTAACTTGTGGTGATACTCCTTAGAAAGATAAGATACCAACAACAATGTCAATTTATTTAGCATAATTAATGTTTACCATTTGGGGTCAGGGCACAAGTCTCAATAGATTTAAAAGGTTTCAAATAACACAATGCATGTTCTGTGATGCCAGTGGAATTACTGCAGAGATTAGCAACAGGCATGAGGTCACTCAGTGGAAGAGCACTTGCCGAGTATGCATGCGTGAAAGGGCAGGGAAATTCATAACAATACTGATTAAGAAAGACTTTCAAATGAACAAGCTCAACTTCTGTCTAGAGGAGCAAGGAATAAGAGCAGTGGAACCCAAGAAGCAGAATGGAGGCATGGTAATGTCATGCCACACAAGTTACAGAACCACAACAGAAAAGCTGTAGACAAAGTGGAGGAAACAGAACATGATTGGTTGGAAACAACAGCAAAATTGACAAAGAAAAACAGAGGAAGGACAAAAGTTAACATATACAAACAGGCCTGCTGGAGCAATTACAAGAATAGTAGAGAATAAAAATCATTTTATGTCCGTGGGTTTGACAATTCAGACAAAGCAGATAGGTTCCTTGGAAGACAGAAACTACCAAAACTAACTCAAGAAAAAAAAATTTTTTTAAAAAGGTAACTTTAAAAGTCCATGTGTATTAAATAACTGGAAGTTTTAATTAAACCTACACACATACACATACACACACCCCACAAACAAAAAATGAAAACCTAAGCCCATTGATAAACTGCACCAGGCATTCAAGGAGAATGATATGGTACTATACATACTCCCAAATATAAGAAAGGACACTATGTCATGATCAGGAAAGCCTTCTTTATCTACAGCTGCAAAACTGGCTTTACCTCCAAAAACCAGCCACTTCAGGAAAATTAAGGTAATGGCCACAAGGACACAGAAAAACACAGGACAGGTCAGCACACCTTCTTGACTCTCAGAATGGACTGTTCCCAGACTAGGAACAGAAAGGAATTTCTTTGACTTGGCAAAGGGTAGCTATCAATGTAAAAATGTAAAGAAAAAATTATAATCAGCCTCACACATAATGGAAAACTACTACTTTCCCCTAAAATGAGGAACCAGATGCTTACATTCAATCTTAACTTCTGTTTAGTCCTTCACCTGTTGCCTTTACTCAGTGTACACCTGTGATCTCTTGGTGAGGTGGCAAGCGAGACGGTCATAATGTAAAGCTCCATCACAGCAAGAAGTACAGCAAACTGACTGTCACATGTGCTAGCTGAGTGTGTAATTTTGGAAGTGTTTCACAGATTTCTGAAGAACTGAGCCTGAATCTAACATATGCTCCGGCCATCATACTCCCAGGCCCAAACCTAACAGAATTGAAGGTCCACAAAAGACATATGCACAGATGTTCACCACAGCTCTATTTCCAGCTGAGGTCAGGCAGTGTTGGGAAGCGGAGAGCCCTGTACAAAAGCCTTAAAAGGGCAAGAGGCTGTGAGAGGCCATTGCATGAAGCTGTGACATCCAAGCTGGGTTGCAAGGAAAACCCCAGGATGCTGGAGATGCTCAGCCAAGAGGTATCAGCCAAGGAAAGTTGCAGGCAGGAATTGGAACCATCTCTAGAAGAGATGTATGTTGCAGGCAGCAAAGTGGGTGGGAGGTTGTGCCATCTGAGCACTTTAAAACTAAAGCCCTAGGCACCAGACATGGAGCTATAGGATTTATTGTTTTCTCTCCTGAGTTTCAATCTTACTTTGGTCCAGTATTTTCCCACTATACCCCCATACCTCCCCTTTGGAAGGTAATACATATTTCATTTCCTTGTATATTGGAATGTACATAATACATCTGTGTATATAACATAGCACTACTTTTTAAATTTGAGATTGAGTTTCAGAAGATACTCCACTGGAGGCAGGTTTTTGAGAATTTATGCCCTCCAGCTCTCTCTCTCTCTCTCTCTCTCTCTCTCTCTCTCTCTCTCTCTCTCTCTGTTTTGTGTGTGTGGCTGAAGATTTGTGATCTCTGCTTCCTGCTTCAAAGACCATGTCTGCTTCTTACTGCTATACCTTCCTGCCATAGTGAACTTTTATCCCTCTGAAACTAAGCCATAATAAATTCTTCCATAGATGCTTGGTCATGGTGTATTATCATAGCAACAGAAAAGTAACTAATACAGCACCCTGAATGAAAATGAGGACATGAAGCCGGGCGGTGGTGGCACACGCCTTTAATCCCAGCACTCAGAAGCCAGAGGCAGGCTGATCTCTGTGAGTTCGAGACCAGCCTGGTCTACAAGAGCTAGTTCCAGGACAGCCTCCAAAGCCACAGAGAAACCCTGTCTGGAAAAAAAAAAAGAAAAAGAAAAAGAAAAGAAAATGAAGACATGATCGCTCCAAGGTATGGTTGAGGAGAAGGATTTTATTGTAGATATGAGGGAGAGTTCAGCCAGATGCATCTGGAAGGGTCCAAACTGAATGGGGCCATGAGTGAGGAGGAGCAAGAGGGGAAAATGAGATATGGCAGTCAGACCAAGAGAAGAACCAAGGACCTACTATGCCCAGTCATCAGGGCCAGGAATGGCATTATGACAAATAGACCTTCTATTATGATTAGGTTTTGTCAACTTGACACTAGCTAGAGTCATCTGTGAAGAGGAAACCTCAATTGAGGAACTGTCTCCATCAGATGGGCCTGTAGGCCAGCCTCAGGAACATTTTCTTTGTGTGAGGACCTAGCCCACTGTGGATAATGCCACCTCTGGACAAGTGGACCTGTCTAGTATAAGACAGCAAGGTGAGCAAGCCATGAAGAGCAAACCAGTAAGCTGTTTTCCTCAATAGTTCCTGCCTTGACTACCTAGGGTCTGAAGTCTGTGGTGTGAGCCTGAGTACCTTCAGGGTTCAAAAGTTGGGACAAGGGACCTGGACAATACCCTACCTGCACATACTGTGGCTAGGAAGCTTGTGATACCCCCTTCTTGATGTACACAGGGACAACCATCAGTATACCAAAGCCCTTTGGAGGCAACTACACCACAGGCATACAGCATGCTTTAGAGCTGGCTCTCAAATATGGGTATTACTCAAGCACTTCCACAACAATGTGCCTACAGAAGGCTGTGGCACTGAAGGGACCAGTAAGATAAGACACCATGAACAAGATGAGAGGGCCTGAGACATTTCCACAGAGTATAGGCTGCAGAGAGTTGCTGGACATGGGCCCACAGGACCCTTTGCCAGCACAAACTATCACAATGTTGTTCCAGGGCCTCATATAATTCCTGACACAGGACCTAGAACAAGGGAGACTAGGTCCCACCTGGAAGAGGGAAGGTCAACTCTCATAGTGAATGGATAATGGGTCTGAGTGACTCAATCCTGTCACCTGAAAACTAAGTGACCTACTTACTGGCCAGTGAGGTTTGGGACATCTGTCAGTGGGCCACGTTGGCTTGTTCTGAAGACCACCCACGAGGCCCATTTTTAGTTTCCAGGACAGACTGGGAGATGGAGAGATCTTTCTCTAGCCCCAGGGATAGTTTGCTGCATTATGACCATGTCAACACCCACTGTATCTGAGGGCTGGCTCTCTGACACATCCGCTTCTCCACTGGAAAGTGCACTTTGTCTCACCAAGAAAACAGACAAGTCTATTTTCCCATAATGGATGTCCACACACCTCAAGTTTGCCTAGTGACATCACTCTTCCAAAATTAATGCAACCTGCTGGTCATGCTCACTGGGTTTGGTGGGCAAGAAGTTACATGCCCTGGAGGGCTTAGTTAAACATACTTCTAAGAGGTGGAAGACAAGCTATGAAAAGCTCAGGACCCTCCAGGGAAGCCTGTGGTGATCCCATGGCAGTGGGAAATGTCATATTTTATTGTAAGTGAGGGGTCACTGACAGGCATGGTGGTCCTCATCTTAGCACTAGGGTGACTGAGACTGAAGGGTCAAGGGTTCAAGGCCAGCCTAGGGTCCACAAAGGGATAAAAAGCACTACAGAAGGTCATTGTATTTCATTCACTCTGCCCACTTTTAAGAGGCACAAGGCCAGAGGAATTCTGAATTTAGATGTAGCCATGCAGTATGTGCAAGCACTCCATTCAGGGCTATTTCCTGGGCAGTAGGTAATACTAACTTGGAAAAGTTTGGCAGCAGGCCTAGGCTGGGCTTCCATGGGCTGCCGGAGACAAGGGAAATGTGCAGAATGAATTAAGGAAATGTGTAACCAGCAGGCCACCTGGAAGGGGTGTAACTGTGTCTTAGCACACCAGGGACTGGTACTGAGAGAAAGGGTTCTTCCAATGGGCAGAACCAAGGTGATATATCCAGCTTATTTTGAATAGTAAATATATTCCTCACCCCAAAGGCTTGCATGTTAAACAATTAGTTTCCAGGTAGTGGTTCTGTTTTGAGAAATTCTAGAAACTTTAGGAGGTAGGCCTAGTTGAACAAAGCAGGTCAGTGAAGAAGTGTTTTTGAAGGTTACACTTAATTCTATCCTTACTTTGCTTCCTGTTCCCAGGGTGAGGTGAACACACACCCCCAACACAAGTTATCATCTTCATGATGTTCTTCCCAAGTGCATGGGGCTAAGCAACAAGGCATTCGAAGTTTACTGCAGCTATGGATGGCCCCAGGGTCCTCAACTACCATTCAAACTGACAGTAGACCTTTGTGTGATCCACAGGGTGCTGGCTTAGAAAACAGAATACAAGAATTACAGTTACAGGGTTACGTAGGCTTCCAGTCAGATTTCAAAGGAAGAATTGGGAGGCCAGATGATATGTGGCAAAGCTGGGATAGTTTTATGTCAATTTGTCACAAGCTAGAGTCATTTGGGAAGAGGGAGCCTCGAATGAGAAAATGCCCTAACAGGGAAAGCCTGTGTTGCATTTTCTTAGTGACTGATGTTGGAGGGCCCAGGCCACTGTGAAAGGTACCATCTTTTTGGCTGGTGGTCCTGGGGTGTATAAAAACATAGTCTGAGCAAGCCTTGGAGTCAGTAAGCAAAACTTCTCCATGGCTTCCACATCAGTTCCTGCCTCCAGGTTTCTGCTCTGACTTCCTTCGATGATAGACTGTAATGTGGAAATGGAAGTGAAATAAACTTTGTCCTACCCAAGTGGCTTATGCTCATCATGTTTAATCACAGCAGTGGGAAACCTAAGACACCTGCCTTGGAGAAAGTGATAGGGGCTGTAATGGCCACACCACAAAGATAGAACTGCCTAGCACATTAGAGTTTATGTCACAATAAAATGTGCCCCAATCCTGGGAATGAATCTGCAGGGTTTATGTTTGTCTTGCTATGTTTTGGTCTTGCTTCAGTTAAATCCTTCCTGGTCATTTACTTTCCTGTTGAAATAGAGATGTATACCCTGTACAATTGTATTTCAGAAGTGTGTAACTTTCTTTTTGATATTACAGAATCTCAAGGTAAGAGTTTGTCTTGAGTCTCAGAGAAGGAACTGTGTGTACATTTGGACTGTGTGGACAAAGTGTGACGTGTGGTGTGTTTCTGGAAGTGAGTGTGTATTTGTGTATGTGAGGAGTGTGTGTGTGTGTGTGTGTGTGTGTGTGTGTGTGTGTGTGTGTGTGTACCACAGGTCAATGTTGAGTATCTTCTCTATAGTTCTCTATTTGACTTTTCTGAAATGGGATTTCTTACTGAACCTGGAGCTTGCAGTTTCCGGAAGACTGGATGGCCATTGAGCCCTGGCCTGTCTCTGGGTTATAAGTATATATTACCATCCCAGCCTTTACATGAGTGCTAGATATCTGAACTCAAGTCCTCATGATTGCACAGCAAGCACTTTACCCACTGAGCCAGCTTCCTGGTTCCAAATGTCAACTCTGAACAGCTGGGAAGAGGGAAGAAGGTGGTTAAAGGTCACTCCATCTGGGCCCTCTGTAATGTTCATCCACAAAGGTAGATCCCAAGACTGAGGTAGAGAAAGATACTTTAAAAGGAAATGGGGGAACAACAAAAGGAGTCCATAGTCAACTGACTAGCTAATGGCAGTCCAGCTCAACCTGGCTGACCCCACTCGCCAGTCAGCACAGGCTCACCAGTCACTAGGAGCCAGTGGCTCTCATGAGGCAGGGACATCCAGGTAAGTCACAGGGTCTGAGAAGGGGCCTGGCCGTGCCCAGTAGTCCAATGCTCGTACCCGATAGGAGCCGGAGACCACAGCTGTGTCTGCAGACACAAAAGTACACGTTTTCAGAAGTTCCTAAAACCTTGGACCCACCCCACACCACACTGTACTGAGGTCCACCAGGACAACTGCCAAGGTCAGGGTTTTAGCGCACCTGGGCTGAACACAAAGAGGTTAAAAGTTGACGGCCTCCTGCTGATTGGTGCATACTCCTCACCCTTCTGGGAGAACTGGATCTCATATGTCCACAGGCACCTGGGGAGGGCTGGGTCAGTACTGAAGCTGGGCCCAGGCAAACCCTGAGGGCCTATTTGGGCAGGGTAGGGTAGACTCCCAACCCTCTACCCTTTAGAGTCCTTCCTGGCACTTCTAGGATCCCTGGGCACTCTCAAAGTTGTGACAGGCCACAGTGAGGGAAGAACACTGGAGACCCACTGTAAATAATCTCCCACTCAGACACAAGTGGATCTGTGCAGGCACGTGCAGTGTGTTGGAGCACAGAGGTACCCGGCAGTGGAGGAGGAAGATGAAAGCTCTCAAGGGCAATGGCGTAGGGAAGGGTAACCACCCCACTCACGCACTTGGAGCCCACATGCTCATCCGACCAGACCAGAACCAACTGCCCATGTGTCAGGGGCAGTGCGCGGAGCCGGCTAACCTGTGAGGAGGGAGTATCTGTGAAGGGGTGAACTAGGCATCCCCACAGGTAGGGTGGGAAGCTGCCACTTGCCTGCCCTGGTGGCTTCAAGGGGCGTGTGCATACATGCACCAGCAGAAGTGACGGCAAAGAAAGCTTCCTGTGTAGAGTCAAGCGGCCCCCAGCAGGGAAAGGGCGTGGTGCCTCAACCACTGGGTCCTGGGGACAAGGGAGGGGCATGCAGCTGGCAAACCTCCCCACAAACTAAGGAACCCCTTCTCCCTCCCTCCCTACTGGCTCACAAACCTCCACCATGCGCATACGTCGGAATTGCTCTGCAGAGGGGAAGACTGGCTGGCCCATGTGTTGCCACTCACTGGAGGGGCTGCAGAGTTGATTGTCGAGGTAGAGTACTACGTAGACAAGCCCTGTGGACCCAGACACCATGGTTTACCTCCCTTGTCCCACTCCTGCTGGGATCCCAAATTCCTTTAGAACCCCACTCACCCAAGCCAGGGGGTACCCCACGAAGGTGAAGAGTCACAGGGATACTGCCGTTGAGGTGTGCATGGGTGTCATCACTAGTGTAGATCAGGACTGTGGTACGCCAGGCCTCTGAAGAGACTTCAGGGCGATGGGTGCTGGCCAGGACACCCACTGTGTGATTGCTGTCCAACACAGCCCCAGCCTGTGACACCTCTGCCCAGAGTTGTTCTCCATCTATAGGCCAGGCAGAGGACTGGGCCGGTTAGCTGCCTCGTCCCCAGCTCCCGGCTTCCTACACTAGTGCCTGGCTCCCACTATTTGTGTACTGGGAGGCCTTGCCATACTGTTCAGCCTACAGAATGGGAGGAGGAGATGAAGCAGAGATTTGGAAAACAACCCTACAAAACCCATCCAGCATCTGGAAGAAGTAAGTTCGAACCTGCCCAGCATTTCCATGTTCTCTTACTCCAGGTCCTTCTATGCTGATCCTCACCCAATCCAGGACATGCCAGGCTACCATGGGATGTTCACACTGACCCAGCACATGCAGAAGTAGGGTCATTACTCACCCAACAGGGCCATCAGCCCCATGACTGTGAGGACTGGCTTTCGCAGGAGCTGCACATGGGGTGGGCAAGTATTGTTGACCTGAAAGCGGGCGGTAAGTGTACGCTGGGAGAAAGGGTGTGGGTGGTAGCTCAGGAAGGCATTGTCGTTGCTCAGGAGCACATAATGCATGGAGGAGCTGCTATTGGCAAACAGCAGGTTCTGGTGCTGTGCAATGACCTGTGGACATCAGGGCAGTTGGGACCTGTACCTCTGGCCACCTGTACTGTTCCTACCCCCACCAGAGGGAGGGTTCCTGAAGCCAGATGAGGCTAGATGGCAAGCACCCACCTTCACCACCAAGGCGGCATAAGTCACGTCAGCTCTCCAAGGTTGTGGCAGTGACCAACCCACCAGAGGGTCTGCCTCGTCATTGTAAATAGGGGTGTCCTTGAACTCAGGGAAGAGCTGCTGGATCTGTTCCACAACTGCCATCTCCTGCTCCAGGATGTACATGGAGCTGCCTGCGCCCTGCAGCCAGCACATACCTTAGTGCAGGCTCAGCTCAAAGCTGGCAAGGAGGGGTGAGGGAATCGCATACCTTCTTGTGCAGGGAGATATAATCCAGACGCACGCCCACCTCACCAGTGAAGAAGTTGGTTCCATTGGCACAATGACGCAGGAGGCTCCAGCACAGTGGTGACTTTGGCAGGGGGTGGAAGGAATCCCCAGGGCCACCCAACCTCAACATGGGACTGGCATCGTGCAACCCCTCAGAACAAGCATCATAGTAATTCAGGAAACCTAGGGCAGAAGGGTCTTGAGGGTCTGGGGTTGTTTGCTTCCCTCTCATGCAGCCCACCCAACAGGACCTGGAAAAATGTTACGCACCTTGTGTGGTCATGGACACATTGTCAAAGTCGTGGTGGTCTGGTTCATTCCAAGTCTCGAAGTTCCACTTGGAAACATGTGTCAGCCCATACCTATCTGCAGAGTGTGCCCCTGCTGTTACAGCTCTACCTTCAGGACTGAAGATGGAGCCTACCTGGTGTCTCCTAGGAATTGGGCCCCATGGGTGGGGTTCCATTTGATGGGGTTATCTGGTTCCAGGTAAGTACCCCACCCCTATCAGGTGAATCCCTCACCTACCAGGCATCTCTGGCTGGGGTATAGGGAGGTCTGTGACTGAAGACCATGAGGTGGTCCCGGTGATCAGGGAGAAGGGCCTCCCAAGGACAGCCCACTGCAGCCCCCTACCCCCCCCCCCGCACCCGATTTCTCCCTCTATGCACCAATATATCTCCTGGCCAGGAGAGAAACCAAGTTCTTCCATTCAAACACCTGCTGCTTGTCCTCAAAGTCCGTGAAGTGGCCAGAAGGACTGCCCATCAGCTCAAACCCTGAAAGACACAGGGGCAGCTGCCCCACTACCCAACACACCAAGCCCAGCTGGGCTACATCTCACCAGCCCCTCAGTCAGTGCTAAGATACCACCACCCACCAGGACACAGAATGGCAGGTGGTGGGAGAAAACAGGGTCACTACTCACCAGGGAGAAGCTGGTTCTTCATGAGGAGGTCCAGGAAAACATCCAAGTAGGTGAAGTTGTATATCAGTCCCTGCGCAGATGACTTTCTGTGGAGAGAAGTAGCATTTCTCCACACTCTAGATTAGAATTAGGGCCTCATTCAAGTTTATAGGTGCCCCAAGTTACCAGGGAGATCCAGGCTTTTAGATGGGCCTTCCCTTTGAAAAAAATCAGCACTGTGAAAGTCTGTCACAGTATGTACAAGTCTGTACATACTATGTACAAGCGTGTGCACTAAGCCTTAAAGACACTGAATGCATGGGACTAGGGAAGCGCCCATCACTCACAGTTGAATGTGAATGGGTGTGGGTGTGCATGACAACTCCAAGAGATTCAATTAGGGCCCAGGTCAGGCACCACACTGAGGAGGGAGGGACAGGCAGGTTGTATAGGAAAGGTGTATGACAGGGATGGGGCAGGGACAGCTGACAGGGGAACAGGAGTATGGGACAGCAGCCCAGCAGAAACTGTTAGGCACTACTTTCATTCTCCACACTCTCAGAAACCAAAACTCCAAATCTGACCCAACAGTCCCTTTCCCTCACTCCATACTAAGAAACAACATGGATGGACAAGAAAAGAAGATGGAGAGCTTCCTCAAGTCCATACGGAGTCCTTTCGTAAAGGGCTCAGTTTCTGAGAGGAAAAGAGTCATCAGACAACTCCCTGGACTTTTATCAAACATCACAAGTTCAGCAGAGGGGAAATGTCAGAGTGAAAAAGGAAGGATGATCAGGAAGAGGAAACCACTCGAAAGAGGTAACATCCAAGACCTGCCAAGTGGTGGCATGAGCCCGTGGTGAGAATATCAAGGAACAAGCAAGTACAAAGGCCCTTAAATAGGAGCAAACTAATGGTAGTCAAGCAGTAAAGGCAGCTACCTGGCCCGGAGCAGAAGGAAGGTACAGAGCTAGGAACGGGGTTGGTTAATGGGGGCTTGTGACCACGTGAAGATGGGGCATGATTTAGGCCACATGACTCAGAACAAAATAGGAGACCTGTAAGATGGTGATCAGAGCAAAGCCACAAGGTTCTGGAAAGACCCTGGTAGTGGTTAATCGAGGTGAAAGCAGGAGACGTCAATAGGAATGAAGTAAGCGATGCTAGGACAGTGTCTACTGTCAGATCTGAGGTGAGCAATGTACTGGACAATTTCATGAATTTCAGGACACTGATGCTTGGGGCTGTCTCTGGCTTAAAGTTCTGGGGAAGTGGTGAAGAGCAGCCCTGAGGGCTGAATATGCAGCCGAGGCAGCTTGAAGGCACCAGCCAGCAAGTACAAAGTGTCAGTCCTGCCAGGTTCTGAGCAGGTTCTGAGAGCTTACTAAAGACCAGTTGCCCCAGAAGATATGTAACACGGCTCATGGGTTTATCTGGAGTGGGATGTAGGTCAGAGACAGTCTCCAATGTGTGTGGTGGAACCCCCTCTACAAGAAGCACATCAGTCCCTCACTGTACATGGTCACATTGGCTACTGCCCCCAAGTTCAGGTCCTGCTTCTCCCAGCCTGCCCTCTGTACTACAAGACAAGACATGCTTGGCTCTTTCCCTTCCCACCCAATGGTCTAGACAGTTGCAAATAAATAAAATCTAACAAGCACTTGGATAAAGATTAAACACATGTTCCAAAGTCCCAAGTTGTTGGGGTCAGTTAGAAGCTGTCACCAGCTCCCTATCTTCACAGACCAGGCAGAGCAGGTCTCAGAAACAGGGCTATTTCTGAGCCAGTCTTTCACATCAGAGATGTCCCAAGACTGTAAGCCTGTATGGACCTGACTGCCTGATACCCCGACAGCCTCCATAGTGATGCCAGACCATCCAGATACCTCCAGGGGCCCCCCATTCCCATGAATCCTTTGTCCTCGCTGCTGCGAATTAGTTCCTTTCTGCAGCCTTGGAGGGTGATGGTGTTAAAGATCTTGACCTGGGGAGGGGGCAAGTCAGTGAGGTGAAGTGTAGGGAAGTCTGCCATCTCCTGCAGAGCGGCCTGAGCCATAACGCAGCTGCTCTGCAGCAGGGAAAGGTGCAGCCACACTAGCAAGGCCACACAAGGGCCCTTTCACTCTGGCCCGCAGTCGCGCTGCTCAAGGCCTCCTTCCGCTAGAGGCGGAGCGCGTGCGCTTAGAGGATGAGGCCGCAGCGGCTGGTGAGTGCCTGGGTGTGAGCGGGGGAGCCTGAGCTGGCGGGGAGGCGGAACGCACCCGCAGAGGAGTGCAGCAGTACCCGGCTGCACCAGGGTCGGTGCATTCAGCAGGCTTGGGAGGATCCGGGAAGAACACGGTCTGTGGACGCGACTATGCAGGATGCCAAGCAGGATGGGGGTGGTGCGTGGAGCGCGGAAACACTCAGTATCTCTCTCGGGAGAACCTGCTGAAGCCCCAGAAAGGTGCGAGCTCGGCCGAGTTTGGGGGAAGAAATTCTGATTTGGTCCTGGACCCCGTTTGGTCCATCATTTTCAACTGTCGGGCAGGGTATAATGTTTTCTTCCCAAATAAAATGTATTCAAGATTTAAATGGTGGAATTAAAGATAAAAGAAGGAAATCACTGAACCGCATAGGCAGTTCTATGGGCCCATAAGAGTTCAGCAGCAAGCCAAGAATCCTGCAGCTCAATGGGCACATTGGGGTGGGACAGTGGGCCTGGTCACACCCATTGCAGCACCACCCTGAGTGCACAGAGCTGTAGAGGCAGAAGAATGAGTGGGGCAGGGAACTGATGGCAAGTCATGGAAGACATGACTTCATCTACATTTCAATTGGCTGTGGACACTGGCAGGGCAGGGTGGGAGTGAAGGATGGGGCGGGAGTGTGAGGTAAGACCCAATCCCTCTCACCCAGGGCAGTAGAGAAGGGAGGGATCATTCCTACAAAGTTCTCTTTGCTTCGAAGGGAAGGTGAATACGCTCACCCTCTTCTTCACCCCAGCACCTCTGTGTTTACAGGTGCATCCATTCCACAACTTCAGCTCTGTCTTTCTCAAAGATGTAGCAACAGTACATTCCACAGGGGCCCCTCTGTGGACAACTGGATAGGTTATCACTTTATGGCATCCCCAGTAGCTATCCCCACCACCACTGAAGGAGCCTTTTATCTGACAAAAGAGGAGCTGCTCTGACTAGCCCCACCACACCCATTTGTAACTGCTCCTGTAAACCACATTTCCCAACTGCTGTGCAAACAGTGGCTCAGGGTTTGTTGTAAGGGAAAAAGGAGGCCCAGTCTTACAAAGGTAGGGCATAACAAGTTAAGACCCTGGGGCCCTAAATAGGTTCTTCCAGGTTCAGCAGACCCACGTGGAGAGAGAGGACAGCATCCAAGTGGGGATCCTGAGAACAAAGGTGGAGGAATATCTAACCCACAGAGCATCCAGCCCTGCCTAGTCTCATAGTCAGACTTCCCACTTTGGCCATTCCACCCACATTCTATTTTCATTTTACCCACAAGCAGGGTGTTGGCCAGGTCCATGACTGCCAGGAACTGGACAAGACTTGCACATGTCCCAAAGGAGTGTCCAACCTGTGAACTGGAAGGGACTCTGAATTCTTATTATCTCCTGACCTGAAGGAATGGAGCCTCAAGGTCCCAGCTGGTTTTGCAAGACAACTGTTGATCCCAAGCCCCATCTCAAGACACTTGGGGGATAAGAGGAGGAAAACATACAGTTTCACTTTGTCCAGTTCCAAGGCAAACTGCCCACTGTGCTTGGGCCTGTGAAGACAGCACACCAGCCTAGCTGGGCCTTCCAGCCATAATGAAGGGACCATCTCCAGGATGGGAAGGTAACCAGAATACAGCAGTCCACAGAAGAGAACTACTTACTCTCAAGCACATGTGAGAGACTCATTGTGGGTCTGAAGTTCTGACCAACCTTACCAAACTTGGAAGCATTCCTTAAGTCTGAGGGCACTGGTTAATATGCTATCCTTACAAGGCAAATCCTGTGTGCTACAGAAATACATGGGGCCAAGTACCTGACCATGATCACAGGTGGTCAGCACCAGGAAGGAGAGGAAGAGAAGGGGGACAGGAACTGAGGCCAATCCAGGATCCCTGCCTCCAAGGGAAGAACACACCTATCTTGATGCTGACAGTCCTTGGGCTGTGCGCAACACAGACATGTGTTCACTCACTCAAGTATGTACACACAAGCAGTAGCCTTATGCATATACTGCACACAGAGACATGGAACAGAGTCTGAGCTTCAGCCTGCCCCAGTTAGAATAGGCTCCAAGAAGGTAGAGAGAAGGCAGCCAGCATCTGGGTAGGTGGAGTCAGCTGTACATGACCCCAGAACCTCTCCTCTGGGGCCTCATACTCAAGCATCCTGCCTGACCACTCCTGTCCCACCTACTCTCCCTCCTAACAAGACAGAAGCTGTTGCACCTGGAGCACCCACCCCTCTGCAGAGGGGAGTTTATCAGAGGCCCACATAACCATAATTACTTGTGAGTCTCTGATTATAGTACAACTCGCCGGATTAGCTCACCGGATTAGACGCTCAGGTAACACTCGTTTGGCGGGAGAAACCCATGACTCAGCTATTTGGGGAGTAAATAATTTAACAGCGAGTCCAGCACAGTATTCCCACAGGCCAGTCTCAGAAGCGCCTGCCAACCTTGTTCTCCGCCTGTTAACAGAAGCCAGAGTGATTGCAAGTTCAGCCCACGGCAGCCCCTGGATATTGCAAAGCCTACAGAGCCAGCCAGGTGTCCCAGGTAAGAACTGTCCTTGTGCCCAAACAACAGGCTCCAGAAGATGTGGCTTAGAGACAGGAACCTAGACTGTCGTTTCTCTGAGAATTGCTCAGATGCAAGGCAGGTGACACTTATGAGCCGATAAAGACGTGGGGTGAGCTCAGTGACTCTAGTGTATCATTGTTCTCGTGTTCCTCAAGAGCTAGGATGCCTGATAGACCGCCCTATTAGGGAAGCTGCTGTTCCAGTAACCAAGCCAGGCACAATAGGCTCCAACAGTCACCACCATGTCCTGAGTCCCAAGGGAACAGGGACTGTTTGATTAATATTACAAACAAGTACTTTGGAACCTGTAAACAGGACCCAGGGTCACCATGTGGTCAGCATGGCCTGAGAACCAAGGCAAGGTCAGATGGGGCTAGGACAGCTAGGCCAAAGGTGGACAGTTTGGTATAGTTGAGCCTCTGAGAAGAGGCTCAGCACTAGGAGTAAGGAGCATACTACTTCCGGAGCACAATGGTGCCTGGTGAGGCACCCTCTAAACTCATGGGGAAAGGTGTCACAGACTGGGGCCCCAGCACACACAATATACAAGGCCTTCTGCCCACCTCCAGGCCCACGGTGTTCCCAGAACAGGTGATGGCTTAAGAGAACTCATGGGGAAGTGGGGTGGCTGGCAAAGCCCCTTGCCAGACCAGATGGATGGGGAGTGGCTTGGAGCTCAAGCTCAGTCAGTCATGCACCTGCCTCTATTGTGACTGGCCTGGGCATAACTGAGCTTAGTCCACCCTTGTCTTGGTGGATGACCTTCAGAATGCTATCAGTGGGCTTTATATAGGGGCTGAATTAGGTAGACCAGAGAGCACAGCTAGGGCTGAAGCTGGTAGAGTGGCTCCCTGGAGCACACTGCTGTCAGGAGCACTCTTACCATCCATCTACACAGAAGAACGAGTGCTTGATGGAAGGACAACCTCTGATGTCTGTGTCTGAGTGGACAAACACTCGCTGGGAAGCTAGCTCCTAGGCTGAACTCCTAACCATGCCCATTCTCCCTTGTAGGTTGGCCAAAGAGCCTGGTGTGACAGGATGGATGCTTCTCCTGAGCCCCAACAGAAGGGTGGGACATTGGTGCTGGTCCGACGGCAGCCCCCTGTGTCCCAGGGCTTGCTGGAAACACTGAAGGCCAGGATGAAGCAGAGCTGCACCTGCAGTATGCCATGTGTTCAGGCTCTAGTGAAGAATCTGTTTCCTGTCATATACTGGCTGCGTCAGTACCGCCCTAAAGAGTACCTGGCAGGTGATGTTATGTCTGGTTTGGTTATTGGCATTATCCTGGTGCCACAGGCCATAGCCTACTCACTGCTGGCTGGGCTGCAGCCCATCTATAGCCTCTATACTTCTTTCTTTGCCAACCTTATCTACTTCCTCATGGGCACCTCACGCCATGTTAATGTGGGCATCTTCAGTCTTCTGTGCCTCATGGTAGGTCAGGTGGTAGACCGAGAACTCCAGCTGGCTGGTTTTGACCCCTCCCAGGATTCTCTGGGGCCTAAGGACAATGACAGCACCCTCAACAACTCAACTACAACACTGGTGTTTGGGCTACAGGACTGTGGACGGGACTGCCATGCCATTCGAATCGCCACTGCCCTCACTCTGGTGACTGGACTTTATCAGGTAAGGAGTTATCTGCATAGGAAGCAGGCTAGCTGACTCGGCTCTTAGAGCACCTAAAGGTGTTTGCCATTACCACCAGGAAAAACCTGGAATCATGTGGAGGAAGAATCCTTCAGGCTCAGAGAGAAAACAGCCCAGCAAGGGCAGAGGTGGAGCCCAGGCCTAGGTACCAGAGGGACTTAAGTCACAGAATGGAGGGATATGTGGGGCGTGGGGCTGGCCTGGCTGGCTATGGTCTGAGTAGGGCCACTGGGCCAAATGTGGCCATGGTTCAGATAAGCTAGACTACAACCCCAATGTCTACCTTGGCTTTCTGACCCAGGCAGGACCTAGGAGTAGAGATGCATTCCCTTGGCCTCACCATACTTAGCTCTTTTCTGCTGACGCTGTTTTCCCTATTACTCCTGTCTGCTCAGGAGGGAACTGGGTGGAAAGAGCTGTGTGTGCTACATACAAGGCACAGAGGAAGGGCCTGCCTCCTTCTGCCTACAGTCCTGATTCTGAAACAAAGCCAAGTTTCTGCATGTGTGAGAGTGTGAGAAGTGAACACCACAGCCAACTGCAACATCCTTGTGTTATATCCCTGTGTCTTCTGGCCCATTACACATGTGGAAACAGCAGGAGTCCATTCAGGGGAGTAAGCAAGGGTAGATACCAGGCTCTGTGCTGTAACCCTACTCCTTGGTATATTCATGCTGGCTCCTGCCTCATGGCCTACTAACTGACTGTACTCCATCTACAGGTCCTCATGGGTGTCCTGCGGCTGGGATTTGTGTCTACCTACCTCTCACAACCACTGCTTGATGGTTTTGCTATGGGAGCTTCTGTGACCATCTTGACTTCTCAGGTTAAACACCTGCTGGGTGTGCGGATCCCTCGGCACCAGGGCCCAGGCATGGTGGTCTACACATGGCTGAGCTTGCTGCAGAGTGTGGGACAGGCCAATATGTGTGACATGGTCACCAGTGCCATGTGCCTAGGAGTGCTGATAGCAGCTAAGGAGCTCTCAGACCGCTACCGACACTATCTGAAGGTGCCAGTACCCACAGAGTTGCTAGTCATTGTGGTGGCCACACTTGTATCCCACTTTGGACAGCTCCATACTCGGTTTGGCTCAAGTGTGGCTGGCAACATTCCCACTGGTTTTGTAGCCCCACAGGTACCAGACCCTAAGATAATGTGGCATGTGGCCCTGGATGCTATATCCCTAGCACTGGTGGGCTCAGCCTTCTCCATCTCGTTGGCAGAAATGTTTGCTCGTAGTCATGGCTACTCTGTTCATGCTAACCAAGAGCTTCTAGCCGTGGGCTGCTGCAACGTGCTGCCTGCCTTCTTCCACTGTTTTGCCACTAGTGCTGCTCTGTCCAAAACCCTGGTGAAGACAGCCACTGGCTGCCAGACACAGCTGTCCAGTGTGGTCAGTGCTGCTGTGGTGCTGCTGGTGCTGCTGGTGCTGGCTCCATTGTTTCACGATTTGCAACGGTGTGTGCTGGCTTGCATCATTGTCGTCAGCTTGCGTGGGGCACTGCGCAAGGTGAAGGACCTCCCACAGCTTTGGCGGCTAAGCCCTGCTGATGCACTAGTCTGGGTGGCTACTGCAGCCACCTGTGTGCTAGTCAGCACTGAAGCTGGACTGCTAGCTGGGGTGTTCTTCTCACTGCTCAGCTTGGCAGGCCGCACACAGCGCCCACGGGCTGCCCTTCTTGCTCGAATTGGAGATTCGACCTTCTATGAAGATGCTACTGAGTTTGAGGGCCTCCTGCCCCCACCTGAGGTGCGAGTGTTCCGTTTCACAGGCCCACTCTACTATGCCAACAAGGACTTCTTCTTGCACTCACTCTACAGCCTCACAGGGCTGGATGCAGGGCATTCAGCCACCAGGAAGGAGAAGGGCCGGGGGGTGGATGTTGATGGCCAGGATATGGGTTCAGTGAGCAGTGGGGCTGGGCTGGTGATACCCCTGGCATTTGGTTTCCACACAGTGGTCATTGACTGTGCACCACTGCTGTTCCTGGATGTGGCTGGCATGGCCACACTGAAGGATCTGCAGAAAAACTACAAAGCCCTGGACATCACCCTGCTTCTGGCTTGTTGCAGTCCCTCAGTGAGAGACTCATTGAGGAAAGGGGGCTTCCTTGGGGAAGACCAGGAAGCTGAGGATGAGCTGCTGTTTCCCAGTGTACACAGTGCTGTGGAGGCTGCGCGTGCCCGCCGTGAGGAGCTAGTGGCTTCTGACTCTGCCTTCTAGTAGGACCAAGACCCATCTATCTACACAGTCGGGCATTGGTGGCGCATGCCTTTAATCCCAGCATTCGGGAGGCAGAGGCAGGCGGATCTCTGTGAGTTCGAGACTAGCCTGGTCTACAAGAGCCAGTTCCAGGACAGCTTCCAAAGCCACAGAGAAACCCTGTCTCAAAACAACAACAACAACAACAACAACAAAGACCCATCTACCCAAGCCAGTACTGAGCTCCTTTGGTGGAGTGATATGAAGGATGTGTCATTAGAGATATACCCTTGAACCATCTCTGCCCTGGAAAATCTAGGGAACTCCAACTGGTAGGAAAGCGCTGCACCCTTAACACATTCAAGGATTCCAAACATTCAGTGACTGAGACCTCTACCTCTGAGATCACTGCTGCCTCCTGGTGCCTATTCAACCCTGGGGGTTGCAACCCCACACACCATTCCTCAGCCAAGACAGTGCCCAGTTTGATATTCTGTGTTACCTTCTTATCTGAAACAGAGTCCTGCTAATTATGTTGGCCTCCAAGATGCCAAAAGGACACTTTCCCTCCCCCCTGCACCACCAAGTATCAGGTATGAACTGAACATATGGTCAAGGGGCAAGGGTCTGAATTTCCAAAATGCCTTCTCAAGCCTGGTGCTCATCTTGGTTGGCCCCTTGCAAAGGCAGTCACCTGCTCCAGAGCAGATGGTCTGGTGTCACTGCCTATAATGATGTGACTGATATAACCCCAACCTGACCTTCAGGCACTATGTCTCTACACAGTGTATACTGGTGACCACAATGTGGCACATGTATGGTATAAAGCCAGGCACAGTAGATACCAACCCCATTCTATACTTCTGAGAAACCCTCAAAAGGAAACCACCATCCAGGGGCTGCCCTTGGCACAGCCAAGCGGATCTTCCCCTCCTCTTCTGCCCAACAGGATGCTCTAATAGGAAGTACAGTCCCAGCCCTGTGACCCACGTGATGCTCCCTAACCCACAGCCCAGCACTGTACTCCACAGCTGGCCCAGACAGGGTCAGATCCACCACCTCGGCATCTCTGTACGACAAGCTCTGACCAGCAGTTCCCAGGGCACCCACCTCAGCATCACCCACCTGGCTGTAATGAGATCCAGCAGCCAGTGTATCCGGACCTGCTCGATGCCACTGTGAGGTACGGCACCTATGTAGGCAAGGTTCAGTTGCTGGTCCCAACTAAGGTCGTACTGGTAAGCTTGGTCGTGAGGCAGTGGGGGGCTGGGGACAGGACAAAGAAGTGAAGTGTTTATCCTAAGCAGGGACCTGCAGCAGATCAGGTTCTACACATTTATCACATGACTTCCAGGCCCTTGCAGAGGATCAGTGTGTGTCTCTCTACATTCTATGATAAAGTAGCCCTTTCACCAGAAATGTTCTAGAGTCTTGTCTTTGGAGGGTGGGCTTCAACAGGGCACAGTAGTATATTCTAGTAATAGGACATCTGCCTGCCATAGAAGAGGATCTGCACATTCCTAGAGAGACTTGGAGGTATTCAGAAACCAAGTCTGGTCCAACACTCGAGATCAGATCTTGGTACTTTGGGAGAGTCCTAGGTTCTGCCGAAGTACCACTCATGAGCCTATAGCTCTTGATCCCTGGGGGCCATTTAGGGAGACCCATAAAGTAGAAAACCCATGCCACACCCTGAAGGAAGGAGCTTGATCTTCACTCCTGAGTGTTCAGGAATGATGGGCTGAGGGCCCAAAGGTGTGATGAGAAGAACCCAGGGGACAAGCAAGAGGCTCTCCTGGACTTGGCAAGAGCTTGTGGTGGGCCTCACCAGAAGCCGGTGCTCCTCCAAAAGGGCAGCAGAGGCCTCAGCGGGCGGGCTGCATCCACACGCACCAAGTATGGGGTCTCAGCCAGAGCCAAGGCCTTGGCCAAGAACGCAGCTAGAAACGCCAGCGTAGCGGAGGGGGGTTGCGGGGGGCGCATGGCTAAGGTATCCCGGCGCCCCCGATCTGCAAGCCTTTAGGTCCCGGTCGCAGTGGTTCCGCCTCCGGGTAGCGCCCCACGTGATCGCTCGCCAGGCCGGGTCAGGACAGACCCCAGCACGCGCCGCCTCTTCCCCTAGCGAGTTCCGCCCAGGCTGCTTCGTCTCAGACTCTCCAAACGCCGAACGAACACTGACGGTGCTTGGAAGAACGCTGGCCTTGAGTGTCTTAGTGAGGCCATTATTCTTGGCGGTGGACGGAAAGGTCTCTCCGGAGGCCGACAAGAGGTTTGAAAAGCAAATCAGACACGACTGAATCTCGTGAGGAGTGGAGGAGAAGAGCTGTACCAGAAGATGGCGCTGCGAGACTGCTCCAAGAATTGGGTTTGAGGAGACAGTCCAGAGCTTGGGAAGAGCGTATCTATGCCTTTTCCTGAAATGGTGCTGCTGCTGTAAGACAAACAGGCGTGGTCAGAAACGCTTCTAGTGGACGCCAAAGGTCAATCCTGGATGTCTGTGGGCGGGGCTGATAGTGCAAGTTTTTAAGATTTGCATTGTGCACACACGCCGAGTAGGATATTAGCAACAGTGGAACAAAATCAACTAGGCCCTAACGACCCCTGTTCCAGGCACTCTTGATAGCACATGCCTTTAATTCTGGGGTTCCCTCGACAATAAAAGCAATCAAGTTTCACAACTCCGTGAGAAACCGCTTTCTCGTGCAGTCCTCCCCTGACACCAACCTTCCCTAGAGTCGAACAAGTGTTGATAGTTCCTTAGGTAGGTGATTTTAAGTCTTAGGTTCTCAGGACAGCTGGTAAAGGGAATGTTTGTAGGTGGAGAAATGAAAGCTCTTATGTCATAACCCCATTTAAAGATCAGAAACTCGGGAGCCCATGTGGCATTTCTTCAGCGACTGAAATACAAAGCTCAGTGTCCATAGATAACCTCTTCCTACTACTTGGAAGAGTATTCTGTTCTGTAAGAAGAATGATGTGTGGAAGCTGTACGTTTGATCTTGAGTTAGTGAGTTTATTAAGCACATAGCAAACAAAAATAAAATAGCAATAGCAAAGCATCAATGTTGGTCACTCACAACACCAAACAGAAATGACTGGGATAGCCTGAGCAACATAGCAAAAGGACAGGGGGGGGGGTGCTGAGGGAGGAATGGATAAAGCAATTGCACAGAAACATTCTAGAAGCAATGCAAAGGCAGTAAATGCCCCAGAGAAAACTGCTAAAAAGTTGAGTGGAGCATTTCAAATAACCTAAACACTGAAGTAACAGTAAGAGTCCAGGCTGGAACTAAAGAGGGAGACAGCAGTGGGAGGGAGATTGTTTCAGGCTAGCCTTCCTTAGAACAGCCAGTGATGGCAGGACCCTTGGGGTCATGGCTTGGGAAACAGTTTCAATCAAGAACCTGAGAAATTGGGACAGTCCTATCGGTGTTGTGGGACAGAAGCTGAGGGTCAGGCTCAGCATGTTAGAGGACTATACTCTGAAAGTGAAGGTGATACAGAAACTGAATTGTTCTCACAGGAACTGAAGTTCAAATCTCCTCATGTCCTGAGTAAGTGGAGGTAAGTATCTCCACCTGACAGAAGAGAGCATATTCCCTCCACTCTAGGAAGCTCAAGCTAATGAATCATCAGAGTGTGATTAACTGGTGCTGGAATGGCTCCCGGGTCAGGAAAAGATGATATTAATCTCACAGAGAGCACTTGGAAAAATTCTTAACCTGAAAATGTATGTTGCCCAATAAAATTCTGTCAGTCACAATTCCAAGGTGGTTAAATGACTTGACTGCATCACAGTGGGAATGGAGATGCATTTGTTCCTTTCATATTTGGGCTAACATATTTGGAATCAAAGGGGCTTTGTCCAAACAGCTCTGAAGTTCAAACCAAAAAGTAATAATATGAGTATGCGTAATACTTGAAGAAAAGCAAATTCAGCAAAAATGTTAATGATTGGTGGACCCAGGGTAAAAATACATACGACTATCCTAACTTTTCTGTACATTTGAAAAAAGTATTATTGAGACAAGGTCTTCTCTATATGTAACCCTGGCTGGGTTGGAACTTGCCTTGTAGATCAGGCTGGCCTAGAACTCACAGGCATCTGCCTGCCTCTGCCTCCTGAGTGCTGAGATTAAAGGCGTGTGCTACCATGCCTGGCATTATCATTATCATCATCATCATTTTTTAAATTTTATTTATTTATTATGTATACAGTATTCTGCCTGCATGTGTCTCTTCATGCCAGAAGAGGGCACCAGATCTCATTACAGATGGCTGTGAGCCACCATGTAGTTGCTGGGAATTGAACTCAGGACCTTTGCAACAACAGCCAGTGCTCTTAATCTCTGAGTCATCTCTCCATCCCTTATTATTATTATTATTACTATTATTATTTTATATATTTTGAGACATGGTTTCTCTATGTAGCCCTGGCTATCCTAGAACTCTATCTGTAGACCAAGCTGGCCTCAAACTTAGAGATCCTGACTCTGCCTTCCAAGTGCTGGGATTAAAGTCATGTGCCACTACCTCCAGCTCCTATTTCTCTATTTTATGTGTATGTGTGAATGCTTGCATGTATGTATGTGCACCAAGTACCTTCCAGGTGTTCCTGGAGGCTAGAAGTGAGCATCAGATGGCCCGGAACTAGAGTTAAAGGTAGTTGTGAGCCACCATGTGGGTGCTGGGACCTGAATCTGGGTCTTGTGCAGGAACAACAGGTTCTCTTAACCACTAAATCATCTTTCCAGCTCCTTAAAAATTTTTTCAACATAAAAACATTGAAAAAAGCTGGGCAGTGGTGGCACATGACTTTATTATTTATTATATTATTTTATTATTATTATTATTATTATTATTATTATTATTATTATTTTGGTTTTTCAAGACAGGGTTTCTCTGTGTATCTTTGGAGCCTGTCCTGGCACTTGATGTACTGGCCTCGAACTCACAGAGATCCGCCTGCCTCTGCCTCCCAAGTGCTGGGATTAAAGGCGTGTGCCGCCGCCACCACCACCTGGCTGAGACTCACATCTTAAGGCAGCCTAGGCTACATAACAAGACCCTGTCTCAAAAGGTAAAGAACTGGGACTGTAGTTCAGTGGTACAGGTCTTGCTTAGTGTTCACAAAGCCATATTCAGATCTCCAGCACCAAAAAAATTTAAAGGGAGCTGTAAAGACCAAGAGGAAAAAGATGAAATGAAGTAACAAAGAAATACTGGAAGCAGCCAAATGGAAATGACCTATTGTCTTCAAAGAGCCAAACAATAAAATGAACACTGACTCTTCAGCAGAAGTACTGGACCTGAAGAGTGAAAGCAAACTTTCTAAGTCCTGAAAGCAGACATCTTAGTTTACTTTCTTACAATGTGATAAAACATGCTGACCAAAAGCAACTTGAGGGGAAAGGGTTTATTTGGCTTATGCTTCCAAATCACAGTTCATCGTTGAAAGAAGTCAGGGCTGGAACTCAAGGCAGGAACTGAAGCAGAGGCTGTGGTGGAAAGCTCTTACTGGCTTGATCCCCATGGCTACCTGCCCAGAGTTTACCAACCACAGTGAGTTGAACTCACCCACGTCAGTCACTAATCAAGAAAATGCCCCCACAGACTTGCCTACAGGCAATTTTGATGGAGACATTTTTCCAATTGATGATCCCTCTTCCCAGAAGACCCTAGCTTGTGCCACACTGACAAAAAAATTAGTTATCATGTAAGTAACTGGTAGTTTAAAATTATAAGTTTAGCAAAAAAAAAAAAAAATTCCAGTTGGGTGCTTTGATAGATGCTTCAATTCTCAAGACACTCAGGAGGTTGACACAGGAGGATTGCTTGAGCCTAAGAGTTTGAGGCCAGCCTGGGCAACATAGTGAGAAACATATCTATAGGTCATACATAGTTACACAGATAGTTTGAAAAGCAGAGGTTGAATAGAAACATTTTAGAAAAATTGTGAAAAGAACTGTTGCCACCCATTTTTATTTTTATATGTTGTCCTTCAAGAAGAAAGATAATGATCCCTAGTCAAATGCAGAGGAACCAGAAAGAATGAAAAGTAGGGGTATAAAAGCTGTGTAAATGGCCGGGCATTGGTAGTGCACACCTTTAATTCCAGCACCAGGACAGCCTCCAAAAGCCACAGAGAAACCCTGTCTTGAAAAACAAAACAAAACAAAACAAAACAAAACAAAAAAGCTGCATAAATCTAAGGGATTGTGACTGCAGAAAGCCATGGTGTAGGAGTGTCTTATGGGGGCACAAAGACAAAGGTGTCTGGGGAGTTACACTGAATGCTAATAGCAGCGCAGGCGCTAGAAGTAGGTGTCAGTGTTGGAACTCCACTGTTATAGTTCCGGAACATGCAATCTTTATTGTCTGCTGAAGGGTATTTGCAGGCATAATTGCATTAAGATCTTGAGATGTGAGATTATCCTAGATTATCCAGTGGGTCCCAGATGCAACGGTGTGCTTACACAAGGAGGCAGCAGAAGATGTGCACGGAAGGGGGGCTATGGTGGCCCCAGAAGATTGTCCTAAAGCTAAACCAAGACTCTTACACCAGGTATGGGGGCTCAGCAGACATGGGAGCGACGTCCTGAAAGAAAAGGAGGTAAGATATTCTAGCAAAGCCTACCATTGTGGCCTGATGACATGTATGAACTTTTGATTTGTATTTGAGTACCAGAGGGCAAATTTCCAGCGAAGCAGTGCATCATACATGTGAGGGTGGAGCCATGTGTCATTTGAGGGTATTGTGTGCCAAGAGACTGCCTAAAGAGTGGCTAGGTGTAGGCCTGTCTGGTACTGAGAACATCCTGGCTAGGATGTCATCAGTTCCTCTCTGAACACCATCGCAGATTTTGGTCAGAGCGCTGCCAGCAATCCACCAGCTTCCATTGCCTTGCCATGCATTCCATGAATAGCAAGGGTCCCACCCCTCTGAGATCTGAGGCAAAGATGTCATCTTGCTAGCCTTTGGCAGGGAAGTGGACATGGGGAACTGTCTGTTTCTAAAGATAAACAGACCAGAGGGTCCAGGTTTGGCTCCGTCTTGTCTTAGAGAAGCCTTTCTGTGTGAAGCAGAAGAGGGATAAGCTATTCCTTTAGGAATAAGTTTAGCTCATTCTTTTAGATGGCTAACCTCCACTTTTTGTGTATCTTGCTTGTATTAACTATATTTTCTTACTTTCTGTGTTCTAGATGTGGCATTTGGGGCTTTGGTCCTAGATATACCAGTACAATGCCCCAAGTTGGCTAATTCCAGACAGCAAATGGAGTACCTTTGATATGAAGACTAAACATTTCAGAGTGTAGACTCACATTAAGTGGGCATCCTTGCTCTAGACCCCAAGAGGGTGCACAGCAGAGCATGCCATAGAGCCCCAGTAGGTTGAGATGTAGGCCTTGCTAGAATATACCTCATCCACTTATTCCTTATGAAGCCCAATAAAAGCTTGAGCCATATCCCCGTTTCTATTCCAAGTAAAACTGGTGTTGCCAGAGCCTGCTTGACATATCAGGACGCTCCCCTAAAGAAATGTGAGTTGTGTATCTTTCCAGATAGCTGTCTGCATGGATGCAAGCCCCATAACTAGAACCTGACTAGATTTGAAAGTGGTTGCTGGGCCAGTGGCTGGAAGTTGGAGAGAAAAGCCAAAAAGGCCATGTGCCTCAGCCTTTGGGAGAAGGCTAGTTTCATAGCACCCTGAGCTGTTGAGGGAATGGACCATCCTAGATATAGTCTGCAAAAAGACTAGCAAACAGGGGCAGAGGACCCCTAGAAACGCTACAGGTCCACAATGGTATCACACACTAAGAAGCTAATGAAGCCCCTTCCAAGGTCCCAAAAGGCTTTGGTTGCATATTCGTATATCTTTGTAAAACTCGATAAGGTGAACATAACTAATCATGATTCACAGTCCATATTATCTCCAACAGAACTCTAGTTGGTCTGCTGCTGGGAAAGTAAACAAGCTGGGACCTGGCCAAAAAGAAGTTAAGTTGAAGCCAGGCATTGGTGGTGCACGCCTTTAATCCCAGCACTCGGGAGGCAGAGGCAGGCAGATCTCTGTGAGTTTGAGGCCAGCCTGGTCTACAGAGTGAGTGCCAGGATAGGCTCCAAAGCTACACAGAGAAACCCTGTCTCGAAAAACCAAAAAAAAAAAAAAAAAAAAAAAAAGTTGCAGAGATATCAGTTGGAGCTTTGCAGAGATGACATTCTTCCAGTCACTTCTTTTCTTTACAGAGTGAGGGCCAGGCATTCTGGAGTATAAAATAGCTTCTGCCTGATTCTGGGTCTTTCTGAAAATGCTGATGGATAAGGAGGTACAGGGTCCTAACACTCAAAGTAACAGAGATTTACTATCATGGTGTGCATCAGAGGGAATTCACATTGGTCACTTCAGAAGCAGCCAATTTCCAAACCTCTCAGTTTACAAATGAAAAACTAGTGTCAATGAGAATTTCTGGAAAGACTCTGTCTGCCAAGTTTGATGGACTGATTAAAACTGAAGTGTTGTGAAGAGGCTGGAATGTCGAAGCTTCAGAGGCTCATTACCATATCTTGGGCTAGCTTTACTGCCATCATTAGCCACTTCTTGCCCACCTCTGTAGGAACTAACATCCTGTGACTGATAGGTAAAAGCGTTTTTAAATCTATTAACTTAACAGACAACTAGCTTCCACCAACCCAAAAGCCAAGAATGTCATCATATAACATCTGAAGCCTATTGAAAACTCCTCATGTTTTAAAACCACCTCTCTGATGAACCTACCAATATATCTTAAACTTTCTTGATTTATGACTTACTCTGTTCCGTAAAACTATACATCTTCATGAAATTGTTTCCATGCTGGAATATGGAATTTTGGGTAACTTAAATCTGTATTTCTGGGCCATGGTCATGCAAAATGACTCCATAATAAACTCTTCTTCCTTTTAAGAAGAGAGCTGTGGGTTTTGTGTCAAGACTGGGAAGTGTTCTCCCAACTTTACCAGCAGCCTTTTACTTGCTTGTTTATTTGTTTTATGTGTATGGGTGTTTTGCTTGCATGTATGTGTATGTGTATCGTGTATGTGCCTGGTGCCTTCTGAGACCAGAAGAGGGTGTTGCACTCCCTGGAGCTGGAGTTACAGATGGTTGTAAGCCACCATGTGGGTGCTAGGAACTGAACCCAGGTCCTCCAGAAGAGCCGCCAGTGCTATTAACTACTGAACTATTTCTCCAGCTCCTTTTTTTGGGGGGGAGGGGTTGAGGCAGGGTTTCTCTGTGGCTTTGGAGGCTGTCCTGGAACTAGCTCTTGTAGACCAGGCTGGCCTCAAACTCACAGAGATCGGCCTGCCTCTGCCTCCCGAGTGCTTGGATTGAAAGCATGCACCACCACTGTCCAGTGGCCTTTTCTTTTCCTTGATTGCTCAGCCAGCCATCTGCCCTGGTTGTTCCCCGGCATGGATGCTTTTACTGAACTCTGTTTACTGGTCCTAGCTTCTCCACAGGCCAGTGATTGCCCCTGGCCTGTTAATCGTTCAGTCTGTGGTCTGTCTTGTGTAGCATGCTTCAGGAAAACATAATCCCCAGTATCCTGGGCCTGCCCAGAGAGGGGAGTGAGTCCTGAAGCAACGGAGGATCGAGGCTCTCCCAGTTTCCCAGGGGTCTTCCCTCTGCCATTTGGCCATTCTTGAATTATCTTTTCTCCTAGGCAAGCAAAGCCCTTCAAAGTCAGGCATCCCTGTTTCGATCTCAAGAGTTTCTGGTTCATCTCCAGGCTTTTCCTCAGCAGTGGCTCTACCCTGGTGATGCTACCCTCCCCTGATAGTACTCTTGCCACTGTCTCCTTCCCTTAATCCACTGACCTCCAGGTCCCCACTGTGGTCACTGGGGACCGGGGCTAGGGGTTAGGAGCTCCTTGGACCACCATGTCAGTAGGGTCTCCCCAACTCCAAATCAGGTGGCAGGCCTCCAGAAGCAAGGCACTTGAGGACCGATGACAATGAGGGCAGAGCAACTGTAGGTCCAAAGTCACAGGCATCATCTGGACAGCACAAAACTGTGGTTACCGTGGGTGCCCTTCCCTTGCATGCAGGTCCTCAAAGACCTGCGAACACACTGAAGGAAAGTCTTGCCATGGGATAAGGGAGCTTGCGGGAGCCCCGCTGAAGTTTCCAGATAACTATGCATGTTCCCATAGATTCTCTTCTACAAAGGCCTCATATCCACTATCCTGAGACCCTGTGGAAAATCTAGTCCATTCCTTGTTTTGCTTATCTGGCCTGGAGGGCACATTGAATCCTTGTGGGCCACCTTGTCCCTCCGTCTGGTGCAAAGGCCCCGCCTTCAGCAGGGCGGCACCGCCCCTCTGGAGGCCCCAGCCAGTGTCCCTGTTCGGGCCCCGCCCACGCGAGCCTGCGCGTTTGGTAGCGCAGTCGGAAGCCGGGAGCGGACACCTCCGAGGGTCCTCTACATCGCCGATCTGGCTTTAGCGCGCAGCTGGAGCTGGGGCGGTCGGGTTGTGGATGGCGGCGGCAGCCGAGCCCGGGGCCCGGACCTGGCCGGGCAGCGGTTCCCCACGTCTCGGCAGTCCGGCTGGCAGCCCGGTACTGGGCATCTCAGGCCGCGCACGCCCGGGGTCAGGGCCAGAGCGGACCGGCAGAGCTACGGGCCCTGCAGCGCCCGGTCACAGCTTCCGCAAGGTGACACTCACCAAGCCCACCTTCTGCCATCTCTGCTCGGACTTCATCTGGGGTCTAGCCGGCTTCCTGTGCGATGGTGAGAGTCCACCCTGCGTCCTGAGGCCGCTCCCAGCCTCCTCCCTGAGGCACTGCCCTGACCTTTGAGCCCTGTCCCTCTTGGCAGTGGCCTTAGACAGTTTCTTGTTTGAAAAGGACCTCCTATGGAGGTGACGCCTACCCTAATTTAGGGGTGGGAAGGAAGGGTGTCCCGGGTCTGGCCCCTCCTGGCCTGGGATCTCAGGATTTCCTAGTGGAAGGTGGAGAGAGTCGCCATAGTGCAATGCTGTGGTTGGAATCCAACGGGGTTGCAATAGGCAAGGTGTGTGTTGAGTCAGTTGCTCGGCCTGGGCATAGAGATATAAAGGTAGGACTGAGACCTTAGGCAGTGGGAGTCCCTCTGGTGCTCTGTGTCTGGCTTCCTAAGCGACAGGGACACTAGGAGTGGGCAAACAGGCCTGGCCTGAACCATGGGTCCTGGTCATTCTTGTCCCGAGTGCAGGCTGATGCACAGAGGGACTAAATGCTGCTTTGCTCAAGCTCAACTGCTTGAAGAGCCAGGCCCAACCTTCTTTACAGATGTGGCATGTCCCGACACAGCTCCCACCCAGCTGCCAAGCCGGCTGGGCAGGGCAGAGGATGGCACCTCTTCCCCTGCTCCTCAGGTAACTCTGTGGCTGGCACTCTTTGTGTTCTTCCTCTTGTGAGGAGGCAGGCCCTGAGACCCACAGCCCAAGTCTGTGAGGGGCATCCGGGCCTTTGACAGTGTGTCCTGACCAGGGACTAAGGTGGGACCAATTAAGGAGTATCTGTCCTGCTCAGGGAGACAGGCTTGTGCTCTGGGCAGGATCACTGAGGCCATGTCTTCTGCTAGTGGGGATGTCTAGTTGTCATGGCACCTCGGGGTTACCAGTGACATAGAAGTGGTCATCTGGTCTTCTCTGTCAGATCAGAAATATTATACTGCCCTGCTTGCCCTTTTGTAACATCAGAGTCCCACCGAGATGAAGACTGTGACTTAGCTGCAAGTTTGAAGCTATACCCCAAGACCTACATGGGTGGCACAGTCACAGAAAGCAAAGCTTCCAGTCTAAGTATAATCTTGGTAGTGGAAGCAGACCTACAGGTCAGAGGCTAGACTTAGGATTTCTGTAAAACTGAGAGATAATGAAAGTAGGACTTGAAGTTTAAGGATAGACTCCAGATACCCCTTATAGATATGACCCCTGTGGAGTCAGGAAACCCAAGCAAAATCTAGAGTCTGGTCCTCAGGCAAAGGTGAAAATCCCTTATAGGCAGCATTGTGGGGAATGGGCTGGGACCCCAGCAGATGTCCTCACAAAGGTATGGGCAGAGCTCTTCTACCTGCAGGGACACGTAAGGTGTTCTGCATACAGCAGGCACTGCCTCAGCCTACAGAGGAGGCAGCAGGCAAGACAGTACAAGGTAGAGTAAATGGAGCGCCTGGGGAAGACTCCTGGTAGGTCACTACTTTCTCATCTGCTTTTCTCACCAGTTCTAGTCTCCTTCCAGTAGTTTTCTCTGGAGCATCCCATGGGAAAATTTTTGTCTCCTCCTAGGATGGAGGTCTCAGCAGGAGGGAAACAGCAGCTGGGGCCCTCTGGATAGGTTCTGGCTCCTCAGGCTGTCTTAGTGACCATGTCCCTTTGTTTCTACAGCCTCCTCCTCAGCATCCCACCTGTGGAGTCCAGCCCAGGCCCCTCACCCTCTTGTCCTCCCCTGGCTCTGATAATATCACACAGGCTCATATCCCTTCTTGTGTATCTCCAAGTTTATTTCACTGCTGAAGCTCTGTTTGTGCTGAAACCTGGAAACAAATCCCCCCTCCCCAACCAGATTCGTTTTTTAAGTCCTGAGCCCCTCCCACAACTGTTTATGTACACTCTCCCTTTGGAAACTCGTTTCTCTGCTCCTCTATTGGCCTCAGAGAAAAGGGATTCTGAGTCAGTGTGAGGGGCACAGGCCACTCCCAAGACACCACTGCACAGTCAGCTGCCACCATGGTCTCACAGTGGCATCTGGCCCTTGGGCTCTTGAGGATGGAGTTACTTCCTGCTTCCATATTGATGGAGATCACAGGAACGGCATCCCTGGCACAGGGCTAGGGTACCACACTGACTGGCTCAGCTCAAGGACTTCCTCCATCGGCTCTGGCTGACTGGCCTGTGTGTGATGGGCTCTTAGCCCTGTTGTGGAATCCTGAGGCCTTGATATGCTGACAGAGGCTGAGTCTTAGGACCTCTCACCTCCTTAGCACACATGGGGCTGACTCCCAGCTCTCTCCCTGCAGTCTGCAACTTCATGTCCCATGAGAAGTGCCTGAAGCAGGTGAAGACCCCGTGCACAAGCATCGCCCCAAGCCTAGTACGGGTGAGTGTGGGGGCAGTGCACATGGCTCTCATGGGGTTAAATGCTGACCTCCAGCTGTCCTTTGTATTGTCAATTTAGCCACATCATAGTTAGGATGCAAAGGGCAGAGTCCTGCTCACAATCAGAAGGAAGGAGCCATTGATGAGCTGAGCACCCAGAGTGGATCTCTAGGGAACTATATGGAGAAAAGTCAGTGTTAAAGGGCACATCCTTGTCTATGGAGCATTCTGAATGAGGAAGCCAAAGAAGCACAGCTCAGAGGGTGTGGCTGCAAAAGGGCCAAATGGAGGGTCCTGGAGGCTGGGTGCTTTGCTTGGACTGCATGCACTCTCCGTGCTCTGGCTGATGACACTGACCAGTTTTTTAAGTTGTTAACATTGGAAAATAGGTAAAGATCACAGGGGATCTCTGGATTGTATCTCACAAATGCACATCAGCCCTTAGAGGTTGTAAAAAACCTCAGGGCCTTGGAGTAGGTTTGGCTATCGACCTTCCTTCCCAGGGCTCTGGAGAATGTAGTGAGGCTCCTAGCAGGGCACAGAGACTTTGTGTGAGTAATGGTAGTGGTGTCAGCAGCATAACGACCCACAGTTCAAACAGGTGAGCATGGTGGACTCACTTTCGTTATCTGCGTTCACAAGGCCAGCTCACTGGCAGCTCTGCTGCTCTGAGCTTGTACTTGTTTGCACGAGCAGGCAGGCCCTGCCTCCCAGCAGTGGAGGAGAGGAGACAAGTAAATAGGGGGTGTGATGAGGCACCACAGTAAGAGAAGTTGAAGCTGACAACCAACCGTCCTTAACACTGTCATCTTTCTCTTAACATTGCTGCTTGATGGATACTTGATTACTAGGTGTGAGTACAAAAATCCAAGGATGCTGGCTGCTGTCATCTCCGGGTGCTATGCTTTCCAGAGTGGTACCCTTGTGAACATGTTGAGGCCACAGCTATTTAAAATGATCTCAATGTTTTCTTATGTTTACTTGAGAATTAAAATAAATACTAGTATATTCTCAGAGGATATAGGTATTTAAAGAGAAAATAAAAATTGTCTTCCATCCTGACCTACATACTACCTTTCTAGTGTGAAGTTCTTCTGTTCTGCTGAGTGCTCTTTAAGTCTTAGTCTGTGTTCATCGGGAAGGGGGGTTACCAGCACATGCTCACAGTCACTGTGATTGCCTCCAAGAGGGCAGATCTGGGTGGGGGGCGTTGGAAGCTCCTGAATCTAACAAGACAGGTGCCTGGTAGTTGACTGTCTTGCTGGACTATGGAGTAAGGAATGGATGTCAGGTAGATTTCCATTACCTATGCTTACAGTACTACATGTGTGAAGTTACAGAGTCCCTTCTCTGCTCACCTGTCCCACAGTCAGCCAGTCTAGCCCTAGTCCAGGTCTCATGGTAGAATAGCTGGATGGCACTCTCAAGCAGGACCTGAGCTACAGATCTGTGAAGGTGAAGGAGGAAAAGAGATGATCCCCTCTGTTCAAGTACTTACCAGCAGGTGATGCTGGGACACTTCACAGGGCTACCAGAGATAAAGGTAAAGAACCAGGCAGGCCCAAATCTGAGGATTGCTCTGCCCCTATAGGTCCCTGTAGCCCACTGCTTTGGCTCCCTGGGGCTCTACAAGCGCAAGTTCTGTGTGGTCTGCCGCAAAAGCCTGGAGGTACCTGCGCTCCGCTGTGAAGGTACCATTGGGCCTGAGGTCCCTTTTGGAAATGAGCCAATTGCTCAAGGGGGCCTGGTCTCTGCTGCCCCAAGTAGCCCAGTTCTCCTTTACCTGTGGTTTGTCAAGTACATGGGTAGTAGTCTCACTCAGGCTAATCTTGGGGACTCCAACAGTAGGAGCCTACCAAGAAAGAAGCAATCAATCTAAAAGAAGCTGGCTTAGAGTGGCAGGGGTTGGGGTTGGAGCCAGCCCAAGCTAAGAGGTCAGTGAGGAGAGGGCAGGGGTATGGCAAGAAGCCCCTAACCTTGCCTGCCCCCCAGTGTGTGAGCTGCACGTTCACCCCGACTGTGTGCCCTTCGCCTGCAGCGACTGTCGTCAGTGCCACCAGGATGGACAGCAGGATTATGTGAGTGTACAAGTACGGGGGTAGGTTTGGTAGGGGTAGGCTGGCTAAACTTCTGACTGCCCCCCATTCCCAGGACACATATCACCACCACTGGCGGGAGGGGAACCTGCCTTCTGGTGCACGGTGTGAGGTCTGTAGGAAGACTTGTGGTTCCTCAGATGTGCTGGCTGGTGTGCGCTGCGAGTGGTGTGGTGTACAGGTGGGCATGGGAATGGGATGAATGGGGCCTTGGGTGTGGAACAAAAAAGCTGAAGCCATCAGGCAGGGGTGGGCTGTATGACAAGATATATGATGGCGGGGAGTTCCTTTCTTTCAAATGGTCTACATCCTATTGTTTTCTGGGTTATGGAGTAGCACCTCTGGTTTTGTGCACCATCTAGATAGGTGCTTAGCCTGGTAGATAGGGCCAGCTTTCTGTCCAGAGTGCCATATTTATATCTTTATCCTACCAGGCCCACTCAGTGTGCTCCACAGCACTCCCGCCTGAGTGTACATTTGGGCGCCTACGCTCCATGGTACTGCCTCCTTCATGTGTGCGCCTGTTGTCCCGAAACTTCAGCAAGATGCACTGTTTCCGCATCCCTGAGACCATTGCCCTGGAGCTTGGTGAGGCAGAGCGGTGGGACTGGGGTGAACCCTGGCTAGGCCAGGACTGAGTACAAGGGCTTTGTCTATCCTGCAGGTGATGGAGACGATGGCCTAGATGGAAGTGCTGCCACAGGCCTAGGCAGAGAGGTGCTGACAGCTACAGAATCCAGTAAGTATCCCGCTTAGCTGTCACTCTGTCCCGCCTAGTTCCGGTCCCCCAAGATTCTCAGCTGCTCCCCTCTGGCCTAGCCAAACAGACCCTGAAGATCTTTGATGGCAACGACTCCATGAGGAAAAATCAGTTTCGCCTGGTTACAGTTTCCCGCCTGGCTCGGAATGAAGAAGTGATGGTAAGAGTAAGCCCGTGCACAGAAGTATGATACACACCATTATACCTGGAACCCTCTGCTTACCTGGCCCTTCATATCTGTCCCCTTCTCAGCTGGCTTCCCCATCCCTGCCTCCGCACCTGTTCCCTTAACCTGGCCCTCCATACCAGGTCCTCTGTTCACCTGGCCCCACGTACTTGGCTCTACCCTCTGCAGGAGGCAGCACTTCGGGCCTACTATATCAACGAGGACCCTAGGGACTTCCAGCTGCAGGCGCTGCCCCTGACCATACTGTCTGGCAATGCCCAGGCCCTGGGGAAGGCTGGGACCATGGAGGAAGAGGCTAGCAAAGGTTCTGGGCCCCGAGATTCCATGCCTGAGGCCTGGGTCATCAGGTCTTTGCCTCGTGCCCAGGAGATCCTGAAGATCTACCCTGGCTGGCTCAAGTAAGACTCAAAGCACAGGGTCTGATGAGGGAGGATTAGGGTGAAGACCCAAAGCCCAAACTTTGAGCCTGTCCCCCACAGGGTGGGTGTGGCCTATGTGTCCATCCGTGTGAACTCACAGAGTACAGCACAGTCAGTGGTTCAAGAGGTTCTTCCACTGCTTGGTCGACAGGTATGTACACTGTCTATTCCCACCCAACTCTGGCGTCACCTGCCCAATGGCCAGGCTACTACTGTTCCTCTGAATGTCCTGTGGATATGGGGGTTCTGTCCTAGGCCTAATGTTTTGCCCATGCTGTATAGGTTGAGGATCAGGAGAGATTCCAGCTGATTGAGGTGCTCATGAGCAGCAGACAAGGTAAGTGGGCTGCATTTTTCAGATCCTTTTATGTAGTAGGTTTGGGTCTGCTGCTCTAGGAGGCCTACTAGGACATTGGGGTTAGACCATGCCCTTTTAAAATCAGTGCCACCTAGATTCACTTGTATCCCCACATGCCCCAGAGGCTCAGAGCAGCTCTTTGTGGAAGGGAGTAACCCATGCTGACATCTGTGTCATTCAATCCTACAGTCCAAAGGACAGTGCTGATAGATGAGGAACTTCTGCTAGACCGACTTTGGGACATCCGACAGGTCAGTGGGTATAGATAACACTTCTGGGAAACTTCCAGTCCTTAGCCATGGCCTATAGGAGAATGCCACCAAGGTTGTCCACTCACCTGCCAAATCCAGAGGGACATTTATTTCTTCTTAGATTCTATATCCTCCCCAATCATCAGCTGATATCCCTGGCTGGCATGTCACCTATGTCTAGCTGGGAGGCCTTGAGTCTCAAGAGTATCCAAGTTAGTTCCCTCAAGAGCTAAGTGGGGTGATGGAGAAGTGTTGCTGGCACTGCTGCCCAGCATTGCCCATTCCTGTTCTTCCTATAGACTTCTGTGCGCCAGGTGAGCCAGACGCGGTTCTACGTGGCTGAGAGCAGGGCCATGGCCACACATGTCTCCCTGTTCGTGGGTGGCCTGCCACCTGGCTTGTCCCCCCAGGATTACAGCAACCTGCTGCATGAGGCCATGGCCACCAAAGGTGTGACCTTGGGCTATCCAGGGCTCTGGCTGGGAGAGGGTCCTGACTGGGCAGTGGGGCTATGGTGCCAAACCTAAGTTCTCTTGCTTCTTCATGCACCGTCTGAAGCCCATGCTCAGTTCCCACCCCAGGCCAGCCAATATGGCCCTCACTGAGAGGCTTCTGGTTTCCCAAAGTATTTATTTAGTCTATGCTTCTAAGTCCCTGTACATTCAGGAGTCAGGGATCTTGTTTGGGAATAGGGCATGGGCAATTCCCAGAGGGGTGACCCTAATGGATGGGGCAGGGCTACTTGGGTGGGCTGTACTCTGAATGTAGATGCCCTTAGAAGGGAGGCTGGTCCCAGATGGGGAGGTCAGGTACAGGCTTCACTATGCCACTCTGACTGCAAACTGTCTATGCAGCTGCTGTGGTGTCTGTGAGTCACGTCTACTCCTCACAAGGTGAGCTGATGTCTGGTGTGGGGTGGGGTGGAAAAGCCTTCCTTTACTCCCTTCTCTAGAGCCACATGCCTGGAATCATCCCTTGGTTTTGTTTCCTGGTTCACATCAATTACAATATGGCTGAGATTAGCTGTTTTCCCCAATCTTTGTCCTTTCTGGGCCAGCATTCTTTACTGGGGAAGAAAGGTTTCAGATGCACTGCCATCCTTGGCATGTGAACCCAGGATACTCAGAGATCGTGCCATGCTCATGGTACTAGGTTTGGGTGTGTGGTTGGTCAGGGAGATGAGCCTCTTTACCCACTGCTGGGTCCTGAATTCAGCCTGCCTTCTGTGGGAAGAGTGTATGCTACCTATAGTCAGCTGACATGAGCTGGCCGTGGTCAGAGATGAGGCTGGAACTGGCAGCTGAGGCTCTGCCTGGGTGCCTGGTTGGCATGGTACACAGGAGAGATTTTGTGGGTGTGACATCCTGGGGGTGGATTTCATAGGATAGACCCCGTCCTGAATACCATTTCGGTAAGATGGACAATACACCCTTCCTTGGACACCTGGGGGCAGCATACACAGGATTCCTCACTGAGTACCTTGTAGATGAGGTGCACAGGACACTCACCCTGAGCTTTGGCCCACATGTGGCAGGTGCAGTAATTCTGGATGTCACCTGCTTCTCGGAGGCTGAGCGGCTGTACATGCTGGCCAGGGACACAGCAGTGCATGGCCGGCCACTGACTGCACTAGTGCTTCCAGAAGTGCTGGTAAGTTGCTAGAAAGAACTCTGTGACCTGCTTAATGCCCCAGGACCATGTTCTCATTGCCAGGTTGCTGATATGTGCCACACTGACCTACCTTATAGCAGCCCAAAAGGGACAAGGTTGACCAATTTACATCAGAGGGTCAGAGGTCAGAGAGTCAGGGCTTGTCCAAGGTTTCTGAATGATTGTTACATGATGCTTAGGACCAAGGCTGATGGGCTGGAGAGTTGGCTCAGAGGTTTAGAACTATCAGAGATCCTGAGTTTAATTCCCAGCAACCACATGGTGTCTTACAACCATCTATAATAAGATCTGGTGTCCTCTTCTGGTGTGCAGGCAGAACACTGTGAACATAATAAATAAATGAGTTTTTGTTTTGTTTTGTTTTTCGAGACAGGGTTTCTCTGTGGCTTTGGAGGCTGTCCTGGAACTAGCTCTTATAGACCAGGCTGGCCTCGAACTCACAGAGATCTGCCTGCCTCTGCTTCCCGAGTGCTGGGATTAAAGGCATGTGCCACCACCTCCTGGTTATAAATAAATCTTAAAAAAAAGAAAAGAAAAAAGGACCAAGGCTGGTTTCACATTAGGAGTGGTGAACTTCTAACTTATTCTAACAGCTCCACCCCCACTTAAGGCCAGTGTGTGTTGTAACCGTGTACCTACATCCTGCCAGGCCCTGTTCTTGGAGTATGATGCTGACCCCAACATTTAGTCAGGTGGCCCTGTGCCTAGGATTATTTCTGGCCAGTAGGTGGAGCTCCCTGGCTACAGATACCACTCTTAAGACCTGGTTATAGCTGAGAAGAGGTGTATCCAGAGGGCAACAGAGGGCAGAGGAGTTTCATATGAGGAGTGCCAGAAGGAGTTATGCCTGGGCCCCACAAAGTACTCGCAGGTGTTCATAGTCTCCTTGTACCCTGAACCCTGATCTTGACTTCAGACTCCAGTTTAGGAGGAACAGATTTCAATTGGAATGAGTTCAGGAGACTGACAGGCTCAGGCAGTGCCTATTGGTCCCTCCTGCCCACTGGTCCTGCTCTGGAAGTAGCTGTTACCAATGCTTCAGGATAGAAGGTTCCCAGGGTGTTTTACCAGGCACTGTCCTCACTGACTTTGTGGCAGAAGCATGAGGCCATACTTAGTTTCTGTCTTGTCAGCTGCCTGTCCTGGGGCAGGTGAGGAAGTGTTGAGTGCAGGCAGTCCTGCCCAACCAGTGGGTACCCCATCTCGTGTCCCCTTGTCAGGCATAATGCAGCCCCGTGTTGCCGCCCACCCTGTGTCTGTACCTGGTTTGTGTGTCTGTTACCCAATGCCACTGTAGGGAACTGAACAGCCTACTGTGTCTAGGGACTATCTCTTGGCATTATGTGTGGGAAGATTGATTTTGTCCCCATGACCAGCATGTGGTTACCCCTGTAAACTGAGCCCTTTGGCTGCCATGTGGCAGGTGGGACCTGGAAGCTGCAGACTTCCAAAGGGTATATTGGTAGCTTTGCAAGGTCCACGCCTCACTCCAGCTGGCTGGTGGTGACAGGTAGGATCTATGGATTTCCAACATGGCTTGTGACTTCATGGTTAACAGGGTAGGAATAGTTCCTTGACATGTGTCATAGTGGATATGTCCCTGGCATTTGTCCTTAAAGCTCCAAGCAGCTACGGTGGTGCTGTCAAGGGAAAAGATATTCTAAGAGGTCAGTAATGAGTTGGAGATAAGTGCATGGTCTGCTCAGCTTCACAAAGGACTATGGCTTGGTAGGATTGGAATCTGAGGCTGGACATTGCTTGGCAGTTCCTATGTGGGACCTTGATCTCAACATAATCCAGTCCCTCCATTTCTCAGCACACGAAGCTGCCTCCTGACTGCTGCCCCCTCCTCGTGTTTGTGAACCCAAAGAGTGGGGGCCTCAAGGGCCGAGAACTGCTCTGCAGTTTCCGCAAGCTACTGAATCCACATCAGGTTTTTGAACTGACCAACGGGGGCCCTCTTCCTGGGTGAGTCTGGAGTTTTCTGGCTTGTGGAAAGAGCAACCCCCACCTATCTCTAGCTAGTAGGAACTCCAAATGGGACTGCTGGAATCATTAAATCCTCTATGTGGCCAGAGATGGACATCTGAAAAGAAAAGGGCTGCCCAGGGCAAGAATGAGCGGCCAACAACTGGCCTGGGCAGCCAGGAGGTAGTGGCAGAACAATGTCTCGCACACAGGTTCCACCTTTTCTCTCAGGTGCCCTGTTTTCGGGTACTGGTGTGTGGTGGAGATGGCACCGTGGGCTGGGTGCTCGCTGCCCTGGAGGAGACAAGGCGCCATCTGGCCTGCCCAGAGCCATCTGTGGCCATCCTGCCCCTGGGTACAGGTGGGCTTAGCCATCAACTTGAAGGATGGGGTCTCAGGGCTGTCCCTACTATGGGTTTTGCTAGAGATTTATGGTGGTATATGGATTATGCTGTCTTTCCTGTTTCCTAGGGAATGACCTTGGCCGGGTCCTCCGTTGGGGGGCAGGCTATAGTGGTGAGGACCCATTCTCTGTGCTGGTGTCTGTGGATGAGGCTGATGCTGTACTCATGGATCGATGGACAATCCTGCTGGATGCTCATGAGACTGATAGTATGGAGAACAGTGTGGTAGACACGGAGCCCCCCAAGGTACAGTGTGGCACCTGCTAGGGTCTTACATTTGACTCCCCCTTTGCTGATGTCTATCTTTCCTCCTGAGGCAGAGCTGGAGCTTGCTGACTCAAGCCTGTGGGGTTCTGCCTTCTCTAGGGGTGCTGTGACACTTAGGCAGAGGGATTACTAGGAAAGGGTATTGGTGACAACAGTTAGGGATGGCTGGCACTCAGGAGTGGCTGCCAGCGTCCTGGTTATGCTGTCTCCAGATTGTTCAGATGAATAACTACTGCGGCATTGGTATCGACGCGGAGCTCAGCCTAGATTTCCACCAGGCACGTGAGGAGGAGCCGGGCAAATTCACAAGCAGGTATTCATAGGGCAGGGCTGGGGGACCGGGTCACATACAGCAGCCAGCAGCTTTTACCTGGTAATGCAAGGTGCCTACCTCCCCTGCGGCAGGTTTCACAACAAGGGTGTGTATGTGCGTGTCGGGCTGCAGAAGATCAGCCACTCTCGAAGCCTACACAAGGAGATCCGGCTGCAGGTGGAGCAGCAGGAGGTGGAGCTACCCAGCATTGAGGGTCTCATCTTTATCAACATCCCCAGGTGCTGGGGCTGGGCTCTCAGAGACTCTGCAGTTTGGGCCAGGTGCTAGGTCTGTGTCTGGTCTGTGCTTAACTTTGTATTTTCATCTTTTGGGGGCAGCTGGGGCTCAGGGGCTGACCTGTGGGGCTCTGACAGCGACTCAAGGTTTGAGAAGCCACGCATAGACGACGGGCTGTTGGAGGTGGTGGGTGTAACGGGTGTCGTGCACATGGTGAGCACTCACTGGCAGGCTGGTGGGCAGGCCCTGTGGTACCCTTGGGCCCTACTAGCTAGCTCAACTTTTGTCTTGCTCAGGGCCAGGTCCAGGGTGGGCTGCGCTCTGGAATCCGCATTGCCCAGGGCTCCTACTTCCGTGTGACACTCCTGAAGGCTACTCCAGTACAAGTGGATGGTGAGCCCTGGGTTCAGGCCCCAGGGCACATGATCATCTCTGCTACTGCCCCTAAGGTATGTGGGCAAGGCTGCTGGTAAGATGGATGAGGGTTAGGACCACATAGGTTGATGCTATATAGTAGCCAAGGCCAGGTGGGTCTAAGCTTTGGCCTTCTGGGACTCCAGGTGTCATGAGGCCCTGGTGAAAGCAGCCAACTCTTTGAAGCCATTGCCCTTCTTTTGTGGAGTAGAGCCAAGAATTCAGTGGCTCAGAGCTATCACTTGTAATGTTACTCTGGCCCTCTGCCCCTCCCTCCTGCCTTGGGACAGGTCCACATGCTGAGGAAGGCCAAGCAGAAGCCCAGGAAGGCTGTCAACATCAGGGATACCCGAGTGGACACCTTGCCTGTTCCTGAGAGCAGCCCTTAATGGAAAGAACAGTCAAGATGAAGGATCTCAACCACCCAGCCTTCATCATCTTTGGTTCTGTTCCAAGTCACACATTGGCTGGCCAACAGATGGACTTAGCTATACCACTGACCATAGCACCTTCATGGGTCTTGGGATGTTGCCATCCCTCATCCTTATCTAATGTCATGTGCAAATTTAGGGGCAGGTAGGTAATGACCATTGTTAATTCAGCCACAGTACTGATCTATATGACATGGGCATGAGGCTCTGGATAGCCTGTCTTCCGTCCTTATGGGGTAAGTGGAGCTGGTCCTGTTAGTCACACTCTTCCTTTGAAACCTCAGAGCCCTTGGGCCCAACACTTCCTGATGCAGGCCATCCAGGTTGGCCCTCTGATCTTATTTTGTGTTCTTTCAAAGCAGCTAGCCCTGTTAGACCCTGGCCTAGCAGATACAGAATGCTGCTTGTTCCTCCTGCCCCCATTGGGTGAGTGTAGCATCCTCAAGTCCCCTGGGATTGTCATGAGACAGCTTTTTGGGCTGAAGATATTAGTTGCAAGGTCTTATCCAGCTGGTGTCCCTGAGCTGAAAATCTGTACATAAGGAGGGGAATCTTCGTCTACCTTGAGGCTAGTTAAGTTTAGGTGTCACCCACGTCACAGCTGGAACCAGGCCCTCAGTGTCTCTTCTCAGCCCTGGAGTGGGCACCTAATGCCCAGAAGAGATCAGAATAGGGCCAGGTGGTACCTGGTTGAGGAATGTGTAAATAACATCTGTTATTGTGGAGTGGCTAAAACTCCCTTAGACTCAACTTATAGCACTTTATATACATGCTGTTTGCCAGCCTGCAGCCCTCCCTGTGGATGCAGAGCTTCTACTCTGGCTCCTATATAAACCAAGGCAGCTCTGATGGTCAGGCCTTGTTGGGGCATCAGGATCACAGAATGAGACAAAGCTGTCTTTTCCATGCACCCAAGATTTCATCACACCTCAGACCCCTGAGGAATATAGCCAAAAACAAGCTGTCTAGCCAAGCCTGGTGGTGCATGCCTGTAATTCATTTCTTGGGGGCTAAAGTAAGAGAACAGCAAGTTCAAGACCTGACTGGGCTACAGAGCTAAAGCCCTTCTGGAAAAGTAAAAAGACGGAGAAAAGAGGCCCAGCCCTGGATGGGGGAGGACCTCTGTGCAAAGTGTCCTGTGACCCTTATTCCCACAAACAAGTAAATAGGCCTTGGTCCTTCTGTTTGTTATCACCAGGCTTGTGCCACTCTCAGAGTGGCTATGGTGTGACCCAGGGGTCTACCTGGCTGGCAGCTTCATAGGGACCATTGTGCCACCCCTTCACCTGCTTCTGCCAAAAGTGCATACAAGCGCATCAGATAGCCATTGGTGTTCTCAGTATAGATGTTCCTCGTGTTTACATCATTTTCTATGTTCAAAGAAATTGTGATGTAGTTTTTCACTTTTATTTCAATCTGTAGGAACTGTTTGTAAATTATGGTCAGTGTAGCATGCTCTCTGTATTTAAGTGAGACTGTCCCTTTGTGGAGTGTGTCCTGTCTCTGTGTGTAATTTATCACTACCTGAATGTGATCTAACTTATATCTGGGCCAAATACATTGTGAGCTTTGCTGTCCTGTAGCTGCCTCTTGTCTTTGTCCAGCAACTGGTATGGGAATGGGCAGATAAACTGTCAGTCCCAAAGAGGAGCTCTGCACTTATGAGGATATGAGCCAGACAGTAGCTTCTCAGCCTGACTTAGCCCACACTCAACTGTCCAAAGGGTCTGAGCACAAGGTGGCCTGTATGGTCACATGCAGGTCACAGCAAGGAAAAGGGATGGTCTTCTCATCTTGGCTGGGCACTACTGCTTCAAATAAGACCTTAGTGATGGCCCCATGCAGCTTATTCAGGTTAGTCAGACAGGTAAATTCTCCTGGCAGTGTTGGGGATGGGGGTAAAGAGGAAAAAATAAATGGGTAAAAGCAATAAAATTGTTTCCAGGAAACCCCTCACTGCAAAATGTGAACGATGTTCATGCTCTTGAAATAGATCTTGATTATTTCACAATACGCACAGTACTCAGGTCAATAAAACCATAGCCCCAGGGTTACAACATTTCTACTAAGCCATCTCCATAGGACCCCTTACAGTCCTATGCCTGCAATGGGCACATGTGGCTTCCTTGGCATTAGCAGGGGGCAGGCAAGAGCTGAGACTGTGCCTCAGGTTCACCCTGGCCTGGTTGAGGGTGCTCTGGCCGGAGGTTCCATAGGACTTGAAGGGCCGCCAGGGTAAGGCGCACAAGGAGCCGGAGCAGCAGGAAGGCAAAGGGCACTGCAATCTGCATGAGGTGGAAGATGGCTGTGCTGAAGCGGCTCAGCAGGCAGGTGGCAGCAAAGGCCAGCAGGCTTGCACAGGGGTACAGTGCAAGCTTGGCAAACATGAAAGCATGCTCCTGCCCACCAAATCGCACAGCTGGCTGCAGTGTTTCTGTTTGGTGCAGCAGGGCTGCAGTCCAGATGGCAAACTGGAAGATGCTGGCAAAGAAGATGATGGCGCAGCTGACACGCACACGCTCAAGTTCATCACGGGGTTGTCGGGCAAAAGCTGAGGTCTGTTGGTAGGCCAGAGGGAGGCCACCCACAAAGGCCAGTGACAGTATGTTGAGTAGCCCCATGGTCTGTGTAGCCTTCCGGACATGCAGGAAGAGTGAATGATGGGCAAACCAGAGCAGACCCACTGTGGCGAAGGAGCCGAAGTACGCCAGGAATTGCGGCCCATATGCACCCAGGGCAGCCACAAGGCTGCCACTGAATTTCTCTTGTACATCCTTGGGATCCGGAACGTTGTCCTCACTGGGAAGTATCAACAGATGGCATTTGTAATAGCCACAGGGGTAGACCAAGCAACGTTAAGTGAATTTGAGATTAATGACGTGTGATCTTTAGCACACAAATGTTCCCTATGTGCTACATATATTTAGCATACTAAACAGTTTACCACTCTTCACTAAAAATGCAAATTTAACCAGTCCTGTATATTCTCTGTCAACTGGTGGCCCTATCTGACAGCCAGTAATTGACAAATAGTTCTGGTTCATTGGCTAGGGCCAGCAGGTAGGACACCTATAAAAGAGAGCCCCACAGCTATCCTGAATCTTGCAGGCTGTATCGGAGCATACAGTCTAGAATGGGAAACCATCACCCGGACTTGAATGACAGCACACCCAAGTTCCCACTGTTTTCTCCAAATCAGCCAGAAGGAGGGACATAGGTGAGGGCAGAAGAGAAGAGCCTGAGGACTGTCATAAGAAGTAAGACTCCAAGCAGGAAGAGTGGCAGCCTTCTCTTGGCTAGAATTTCCTACCCTAACCATGGCCTCTTAAATGTGAGTCCTTCAGCCCTGGCTGCAGAATGGAAGCAAAAGGAGATTGTTTTGCAGTATTCTTTAAATCTAAGGCCTGAGGAAATCAGGTACTAATGAATTTTACTTTTAGCTTATAAAGAATTCACAAATTATAGTAGAAAAACCTACTCAAAACTATTAGAATCATAGTGTCAGATGCAGCATCTAAAACCAGAGTTGTAACATGTTTAATAAAATAAGAATGCAATGAGGTATAACTGAGGACCCATAGGCTAGAGAAGAGCAAGAGGCTTTTTAAAAAAAGGTGGTGGGGGAGACACTTAGAAAGAAAAGTGAGCACCCAAACTAGAGCTCCAACTGTACTGTAACAGAGCTAGGCCATATAGAGACCATATAGGTGGAAGAGGGTAAGGCCTGAGGGAGCTGGAAGAGGGTAAGGCCTGAGGGAGCTGCCTGAATAATCCCGGGACAGAGAGCACTAGACAGCCTTGGAAAAGTCACTCACTAGCATCTGTTCTTTCAGGCTGAGAGCAACTGGATAGGAGACCTTTAGGGAAGAGGGGCCTACTTAAATCTGCAGGTACCCAAGGGGAAGCTGGTACTGAGTAATACCTTTCTGGAGTTCCTAAGGACAAGACACTCAAAGACACTGCCACCTGGAAGATGGTCCTCACCAGATGTCCAGGATGAGGAGCGTAGCCACAATGGCATAGACACCGTCGCTGAAAGCTTCCACCCGCTCTTTGCTGAGAGGTGCATGCAGATCAATACTGAAGGGCTCCACATTGTGAGCTGGAGACTCCCTGTGGCCTGTTGACACACCAAGAGAAGGAACTAGCCTAGGTGGGGACTGTTAGGCTAGTGTGGTTATCACTGCCCTCTTCTCCAAGGGACCAGGAATATGCAGGTCAGGAGGGGAAATGATGCAAAGATGTTTAAGGGGCAGGCAGCAGCCAGGATCCAACAAACCCACCACCAGAGCTGGGCTGAGCCCAGAAAGGCAAGCCCTGTGTCATCAGACATTGATGCCTTGTTTCCACTCAGTGGTCCTTGGGAGTAGCCGAGATCCAGTGACACCTTCCAACATGCTTATTGTAGTGCTGTGCATGGCACCTACCCATGAGCTTGTCTTTGCACCAGGTGGTAGCCTTGCTGATATGAGGGAGGAAGATGACAGTCACCATCAGCACATAGGACTGCAAAAAGAAATAACAGGTCTGGGTGTTTCTCTGGGAATGGGGGCTGCTCAAACCTGAAGTCTGGTCCCTCTTCTGCCACAGATGAGAAACAACAAAGGAAAATGCAGAGAACTGTCCTTTATGGAAATGAGCTGTGTGTAAGGACACAATCCTAAAGGGAAGGACTATCATAAAGGAGAAATGCATACCAGTCACGCAGTTTCTGAGAATTTAGTATCCCGAACACAAAAAGAATGGGAACAGCTCAACCACAAAAGGTAAGCATTCCAGCTAGGAAATTCATGGAAAGAGACTTAAAAGAATTCACTTGAGACCTCTCCAGGCAAGGTCTGCTTGGCTAGATGCTTCCCATACACAGTTCTGTTCTAGTTTAAAAGTCTTTGGGTTCTCTGGATCCCACCCACACAAGATGACCTCCCAAGGCTTTAAGGATGGCATCTGCAGTGCTCAGAGGTCTTCATCAGTCCATCTGTTTAAAACCTGGAATGTTCTTGAAATGCTTACCAAACATTAATTTTTACTCATTTAAGTTACATTATTAATCTTTTAGCCGGGTGTTGGTGGCGCATGCCTTTAATCCCAGCACTCGGGAGGCAGAGGCAGGTGGATCTCTGTGAGATCAAGGCCAGCCTGGTCTCCAGAGCGAGTGCCAGGATAGGCTCCAAAGCTACACAGAGAAACCTTGTCTCAAAAAACCAAAAAAAAAAAAATTACATTACATTACTAATCTTTTGTTTATATGCATGTGTGAGGGTACTCATGCCTGTTACCAAACATTTAAAATAACTAGCATTTGCTACTTTCCCAATTCTTAGAATACTTTGATTTGATTTAAAATTCAATGTACGTTCACAGTACTTAAGTTGACCCTGCTCAAGCCAGCTTCTACAATCTGCTCCGGGGGGAAAAAAAATGTTTCAGCATTGCCTTTCTCCTGTTAGCGATCCTTGATTTTTTTTTTTTTTTTCCAACTGTGCTAAGACTTCCTCTGAGATTCCCAGTGCTCACCAAGGGGAAGAAAAAGAGGGAAAAGACAGCTGCAACAAAACACAGTGCTGGGCCACGGAGGACTAGGCGCAGGATGTGCCGTCGGGACTGGGCCCTGTATGTAGAGCACTGGATCTGTAGATTTAGCAGGTGTGGGAAGTGGAAAGCATACCCCACAATCAGTGCCTGTGGTCAAAACAGAACAAAACAAAAATAAACAAACAAAACAGGGCACCATCAGCAGGTACAGGGATCGCCAGTTAACCCTTGAGCCAACATACACATTTTTAGGGGTTAGGAGCAAGAGCATCCCTCCTTGGTAACCTCCTACCCTGGGATGTTCTGAGAGGCTGGGGTCAAGAAGAGGGTACAAACTCTCATCCTATTCTGAGGCTGTGAAGCCCTGGGCATGCCACATCTTGGGTGTATTTATGGGTAAGACTGGGCTACCTGAGATATAGATCAGGATACTGGCACCTAGCCTGCACACCCCATGGCAAACGCACATCCATATCCTATGTCCCTACCTGCACAGATCCAATGGCAATCACACATACGCAGAACAGGAAGATACCCAGGGGCACATCAGGGAACGTCACCATTAGAGAAAACTGTCAAAAGAACCCAACATCCCCCCCCCCAAAGGCTATCAGAGCTAGGCTCTGAGGTGCTGAGCACTGAAAAGAGAACTGCCCTAGTGTGGGGCAGTGGTGCGGGGCTGGGCATGGGTATATTCAGCTCTCCAACAGAAATGCCACTCAATACTTTATGCCTTTCAAGCCAGTATCACTGGACTCAGATCTGAATTATCTGCATTATAGCCTTGTGTACTTTGGCCAACAGCCTATATTAGAATTTTAATGCTTGTTCATCTGCTAGTGAGGGTTATGGAGAGAGGCAGGTGGGAGCAAGGGGGATCAGAGACACTCAGTGGCCTCTGCCTCCAGTAGCCCTAAACTCCTTCCTCTACTCAGCCCCAAACACTAGTTCCCTGGAACTCTCTGCCCTCTGTAATTTGCAGTCCAGGTCTTGAGCCTGAATTTCTGAGAACTACCAGGCACAGATGTGTGCAGGGGGCATACAGGGAGATTGTCTTTACTCACTGTGTAGGGCAGAAGGGTGATGGTCATCATACAGGCCTGCAGTGAAAGGAAAGGAGGAAGGCCAGTCACCAGAAAGCCTGGAGAGCAAGGGACGCTCCAGGAAGGCAGTAATATATCTATAGGAGTTGCAGGGCTAGACCCAAGAAACCTGTGCCCCTATCCTGGACAGACTGACCACTCAGGCTATCTGAGGAGCTTCCAGGAACAGACAGAATCCAGGTTGTGGAGACCCATACCTTGTCCTACCTTTCAGAAGGGCTAAATCAAACCTAAACACCAACAACTCACCAGGTTGAGCAAGGCAAGTGTATCATCTATTTTCCCAACAACCTGGAACAATCTAAAGTTAGGAAAAAGAGAAAATGGGCCATCATTCAAATATGGCTCCAATAATATTAAAATTAAAATGCACCTCCCACAGTATTTTCTAGTTAAAATATCATTGAAGGTGTCACTTTTGATCAAATTTAAGATACTGCCTAGTGGGACTGATGAGAAAACTTAGTAGGCAAAGGTTCCTATTAAGTCTGAGAATTTGATGCCTAGACCCACATGGCAGGAGGAGAGAACCAAATCTTACAAGCTATCCTCTGAACACACACACACACACACACACACACACACACACACACACACACACACACACACAAAAAAAAAAAAATTAAACTTGTAAAAAATATAAATACTACCTAGTCTATGAAAGTCAGAACACTCAATAGCTTACGTGGGGACGCATGTATCTTTTCCATAAATTCTTCCCCTTATTTAAGGAACAGTTTACAGAAATCACTTGTACAGTTGGTAGCTCTTGAGGACAGTCTTTTCATAGAAAGCCTTGAGGAAGACTTCTGTACAAAGGTAGGGGATTTTTAACTGTCCAGGGAGGTCCTGCTAAGGGCAGGACTAGCAGGGTGGTTGTGGCTACCTGTCCCATGAGCTTTGTGCAGTCACACTTAATGACACTGTGCTGTTGGAAGTTGTTATTTAACAGAAAGACAGTTTTATATAGAGAAACTACAATGTAAATAAAAAGCAAAATGGTACCATCCTTCATGGATATGAGCATAGGCTGCCAAGAATCCTGAAGCTTCCTCTGATGCCTGGGCCCTACAATAGGGTTGCCCCCAATGGTCTTTGACTATGGCATAGGGTGCTACCCATCCAACCCTGAGCACACGACCTTCTCTTGGACTGGATTCAGCATTCTCACTCTAGAAGCTACCTCTAGTTCATGTCAGTGACACAGGCTCATTTGTGCTGAAGTCTTAATACCTCAAATAGAAGGGGCTGCAACACCAAAGAGATGAGTTCTGCTGCCTACTTGCTGGTACTAAGACCATGTATGTAAGTGAGCACCCAAAGCAGGATGCAGAACAGATCTATGAAGTTCCTCACAGGCTCCGTGGGCCTCAGAACCCTGCTGTTGATGTTTTTCCACAGTGGGTATGGCCCCTGATAAATGAACCATGATGCTGGTATAGGGAAGGTTGGCTAAAGCTGAAGACACCCACAAGGCTGTGAGCCTCCTGGACACTCCATAAACAAGGGAGACCAAAAAGATAAAGCCTGCCCAATTATTATTATTATTATTTTGGTTTTCCGAGACAGGGTTTCCCTGTGTAGCTTTGAAGGCTGTCCTGGAACTAGCTCTTGTAGACGAGGCTGGTCTCAGACTCACAGAGATCTGGCTGCCTCTGCCTCTCAAGTGCTGGGATTAAAGGCATGGGCCACCACCACCTGGCTAAGCCTGCCCAGTTCTTGAAACAGGGCATCTACTGCTGAGAACAAGTGTGTAACATGAAACATTTTTCTGCACTTTTAAATGTACTTTTAAAGAGCAGTGAGATGGATGAATGCCTTTAATCTCAGCATTTAGGAGGCAGAGGCAGGCTGGTCTACTATACAGTCTCTCTCTCTCTCTCTCTCTCTCTCTCTCTCTCTCTCTCTCTCTCTCTCTCTCTCTCTCTCACACACACACACACACACACACACACACACACACACAGCAGTGAATCTTCACTAGGGTATGTGAATTTTTTGTACCCTAAGCATTGTCTAGAGTACTTCCTTTGAACATGCTGATCTGCATCCAGGAATGCAACACTGACATGCCCAGCTCTGCCTAAGGAAGCCTCCTGCCCTCCTTTGCCTATCCTGAATAAATCATGACAATGAGGACCTTGTGTTAAAGGTCTGACTCCCTACCTGGTATGTGCTGCCCATGCCACAGTTACGATTAGAAATGTCATCAGGTAGACAGCAATCCTAGTTGCTAGAAGTTTCTGTATACTCTTGTCAAACTGCTGTATGAAAAGAACACTGCTATTAGAACAAAGTAATACATATGACCCAACAGTGGTCATTTCAACAACAAGACTCACCCTAATGCACAGTGAGACATTTAGGAAGGTGTACACAGTGTATGTCTGCTCCCAATCTAATTCTACCACACCCACCACACCTCCACCCATAAAGCTATCTTTTGCAGGCAGTTTTCCTGAATCAATAGATTCCTTAGGTGTCACAGGCTGACACCATCACCTCAAGTGGAAAAAGGTCCTGGCTGTCAGCAGGTTTGCTGTCGGGGAGAGTCTAAGCATCTCAACAGTCATAACATTAGTGCTACAAAGGACAAAAGGCACCCAGTCCTTTTAGAGAGCCACTGATTGCCTTCTAACGTGTTCACTTTAGGGGTTAAGTTCCAATGTGAATTCTGGAGGCACACAGTCATCTGGGCTGTAGCAAGTTTAGATTTAGCATAGTCACAGGCAGGGGCACCTCTAAATGTCCCCAATGAGATTACAAGCAGCATAGACACAACTCAAGGGATGGTGGCTAGAACAGAAACCAGTGTACTGAAAAGAAACCTCAATCTTCAGAGGCAAGAACTCTTACCTCTGAAATCATGAGAAGGGAACTTTATACCTTTTAAACATACTCAAAGAAACCGACTGGTTTATTGGCTTTGTTAGTTGTTCTTGTATCCCTTTGGATCAACTACTTGAAATTTCATTTCAGAATCATCCTATCAAACGTCCTCAGAATGTATGTTTTTGTTTTTTCTCCCCTCTCTCCCTCCCACCAGTGCTGGGGATGGAATTCAGGGCCTCACACATACAAAGCAAGTGTTCCACCACTGAGCTATACTCTCAGATCTCTTTTCACTTTTGGGTAGTTTTTGTTTGTTTGTTTGTTGTTTGTTAAGACTGAGTTTCTTTATGTTAAATCCTGGCTGTCCTGGAACTTACTTTGTAGATCAGGTTGGCCTTGAACTCACAAGAGATCCACCTGCCTCTGTGAGTGCTGGGATTAAAGGCGTGCGCCACCACCGCCCGACTTAAAGTTTAATTTTTCATTGTAACACTACACCAGTGCTGTAACGAGGCAGAAAAACCTCGGCCGGGCATTGGTGGCGCACGCCTTTAATCCCAGCACTGGGAGGCAGAGGAAGGCGGATCTCTGTGAGATCGAGGCCAGCCTGGTCTCCAGAGCGAGTGCCAGGATAGGCTCCAAAGCTACACAGAGAAACCCTGTCTCGAAAAAAACCAAAACCAAAACCAAAAAAAAAACAAAAACAAAACCTCAGTAGTGTTGGGGCCTCCTCAAAAATGTACCTCAGCTTGCAGGCATGGCTAGAAACACACCTCACTGTTGTGGGGCCAGCTAAGTAGAGCTGCTGCAAACCTGCCTCCTTGAGGCTTGTATGGTTGAATGCCAATCACATGGGTGGAACCAAGAAAGGCAGCTCAGTGCTGTCCAAGTCTCAAAGCTGCTTCACTGAAGAACTACATGTTGTTGACTCAGAAAACAAAACAAAACAAAAACCAAAAAGACCCACAAACCATAAAGTTGGATATAAATGGAAACACTTTTAAAAGGCTCCTTGCTACCCACACAGGATGGTTTGGTGGGGTGGACATGCTTCCTTTCCTCTCAGTGGAGGCTATCACTACCTGTCCACCTAGCTAGAAATAGTTTCCTTTGCAGGGGCCCATGCTTGAGTCCCCCTCCCCCAAGTATATATCCTGCCAGGAGGAAACACAGATGTCCTGCCCTCTCAACAAATACCCTGCCTTGGGCTCTGCTGCCTGCAGATTGGGGGGTTGTCTCTCCAAGTCCAGATTGGGTTTTCATATTGACTCACTGTACAAACCAGTCTGTTCCTGTTACCTGTTCTGGTGAGATCTCTGTGTGGGTCACAGGCAGGATCTAAAGGAATAAAGACAAAAATAACCAAGAGATATTTTTTGGGCTGTGGATCCTCAGAGGCAGAGGTATGTGGGCTCTTGACAATTGCTGGGCAGCCCCTCCTTCATGAAAGGCTTGGGCATCTGAAGCTGCTGTACAAGACAGGGGTGGGTTTGAGGTGGGCCCAACACTGACCATGACAGTGGCAATGATGGATAGCAGTGCATCACTAAAGCCCAGCATGCGGTGGGAGCTCTGGGTCCCCTCTTCATCTCTCCTGTGTAGGGATGAGTCTCCCTCGGAATCCACTGCCTGCTCCTCGGTCTGGGGTCTGGACATGGTGGGGCCACCGAGCGTCACAGCAGCCTGGGAAGAAGTGTAGCTCTCAGCGTATCAGTGGAATGTCCCAGGTGGCCAACCCTGTGGACTTCGGTCATTTCAATGTAGAGACAAGGGCTAGGTATGGAAACAAAGAAAGAGACATTTCACAAGGTAACCCCTTCAGATTCCCAGCCACAGGCTAAGAGTATCAGCATCAGATTCATCAGTGAGCTCTGTGATTGGGATGATACATTCTCTGTCTCAGTGGGAAAGCACTGATGATACAGGGTAGATGCTCAGCATACCATTGTACCAAGGCCTGAAATCTGACTCTACATTTCCCCTACAAGCTGCTCTGTCAGGCTTGAGCATGTCTCCTGGCTAAAGATAATGTTGCTGAGGGCTGCTACTACTTTAGCTCATAGCAGGGTCTGGGATTTTTTTAAGTTGTTCAGAAACAATTCTGGGTAGACAAATGAGATGCCAGCTGAACCATTCTCTGGGGAGGAGACATACTTGTGCCACAGGAGCAAAGGACTAAAGGATAGCCTTGGAATCCACCTGTTTTCCACACTGAACCCAGTGGTAGAAATACTGAGAACCACTCAGCAGCTATGGAAGGGTGGGCCACAGGGAAGTGTTTTCAAAGTCCCCATTGGCAATCATGGGAGAGAGGACAGGAGCGTGGCAAGGATGGTCAGAAGGATGAAGCTGTGACCAGGGGTAAGGTGGAATATGTCTGCCCAAGCAAGTTATAGAAGTGTTTCTGGGAAAGCAGGTCCTGAGACTGTAAGAGGAAAGTTAGTGCCTGGGTACAGAAGGGCAAGCCAATCAGCCCAACAACGTAAGTGTACCTTGCTTTGGACATGGTTCCTAAGGCATGGGAAGGACAGCCCCAGGAAGCAGAGGTGAGAAAGGCTGTAAAGAATACAAGGCTGTGGAGTCACCATCACAGTTAGGGGAGATGAGGTTGAAAGGTGGATAGTCAAGGGTAGAAGGTAGCGGTACTCTCTGGGAAGATGGGAAAGTAGAAGCCAAGAACTTGAAGGGCGAAGCACAAGCACAAGTCCTTTAACATAAAGTATGACTGGCTTACTCTGAGGAGGATGCTATTGACCTAACATCAGGTACCATATAATCAGAGGCAAGGAGACAACGTGGCGTGCTGCTCTAGCAATCAAACAAGCCTTCACCAAGATGATACATAAAAAACAAAGGGATAAAAGAAGGCAACTAGCAACCAAGGCAACTAGCAATTTTCAGATAGGAAAAAAACTAAGTTGTAAGCAAATATATATAAGGCATTCAGACTGAGTTCAGTTCAGTGGCAGATAGCCTGCCTTACACATATGATGTCCTGGGATCTATCCCGGCACTGCAGAAAAAAGAAAGAAAAAAATTAAACTTTACTAGTGATCAAGGAAATCAATGAGGTATCAATTAGAATGGTAAAGCTCCTTAGTCAAAAGCTAGCTAGAGTGTGAGGAAGACACTTGGCTATGTTAGGGAGCAACAGAGGCCACATTTAAACTGGCAGTAACAACTCCAGAGGTGCAATGAACATCCCTACAGGGAAGCAGCTGAATCTGAGGGGACATGACTGGACTCTGCACTGAAGCAAGGCTTATTACAACAACAAAAATAAAAATTACCAGTAATTATTAAGCCATTAATATTGTGAGGACCCTACACATGAATCCCAAGGGATACAAAAAAAAAAAAAAAAAAAACACAATGCTGAGAAGAAACAAGAACAAGCAGCTATAGCTACCAGAGAAGCTAGTAAACAAGGAGGACACTAAGAGAGACACACATGGTCCCCTGAAGAAGGGGAAAGGGACAAGATCTCCTGAGCAAATTGGGAGCAAGGGAGGAGGAGGGAGGGAACTAGGAGAATGAGAAGGGGAGAAGAGGAGGGGTATAAAGGACATGAGTGAGCAGAAAGGTTGAGTTGGGGGAAGAATAGAAGAAAACAATAAAGGAGATACCATAATAGAGGGAGACATTTTAGACATTTACAGAGAAATCAGGCACTAGGGAAAGGTCTGGGGATCTACAAAGATGACACCAGCTAACAATCTAAGCAACAGAAGACAGGCTACCTTAGATGCCCTCCCCTGATAATGAGATTGATGACTGTCTTATATGCCATCCTTTAGCCTTAACCCAGCAGCTGGTGAAAGTAGAAGCAGACACCCACAACTAATCACTAAACTGAATTGGAATTCAGTTGCAGAGAAGAACGAGTAATGGGCAAAGGGGTCCAGACCAGGCTGGTGAAACCCATAGAAACAGCTGGCCTGAACAATGGGAAGCTCTTGCTCCCTAGACTGATAGCTGGGTTACCAGCATGGACTGATCCAGACCCCAGGAACATGGGTCTCAGTGAGGAGACCTTGGAAATCTATGGGACCTCCTGTAGTAGTTCAGTACTTATCTCTAGCATAGATATGGACTTTGGGAGCCCAATCCACATACAGGGATACTCCCTGAACCAAGACACGGGGGGTGGCCTAGGTCCTATCCCAAAGGATATGAGGCTCTGATGACCCCCTATGGAAGGCCTCACCCTCCCTGGGGAGCAGAAAGGATATGTGATAGGTAAGGTTTTAGTTGAGGGGGGTGGTAGGGGAGGAGGGGAGGGAGTGGGAACTGGGATTGACATGTAAAACAATCTTGTTTCTAATTCAAATTAAAAAAAGAAAAAGAAAAAGCAGCTACGGAAAGGTTAAGTTCTATGTCATCTTCTTTATTCATGATAATGAAAATATGTATGACAAACACAAACAAGAACAGATCTATTATTAGCTCCAGGACAAGCAGGTGGTGCCTGGATGGCAAGGACAGGCATGGTTAGCAACATGGCTTTTTGCTGTATCTCTGGTTTACTTTCACTTAAGGCTCACTGTATCAGTGGTTCTTAACCTTCTTAATGCTGTGACTCTTTAATACAGTTCCTCATATGGTGATCATATGGTGATCCCCGACCATAAAATTATTTTCTTTGCTACTTTATAATGGTAATTTTGCTATTGTTATAAATAGTAAATATCTGTGTTTTCTGGTGGTCTTAGGTGACTCCTGTGAGTTAGAGGCCAGCCTAGACTACAGAGTGAGTTCCAGGACAGGCTCCAGAGAAACCCTGTCTTGAAAAACAAAAAACCAAAACCAAACAAACAAAAAGAATACTTTGTGGTACTCAAAGACCAGCCATGTAAAATTGTCAAAATGTCTACTTCAAAGACTGGCAAACATGATCATTCCAAGGTCCACTGGATGGCAGTGATATATTCACTGAGATGAAATATGAAGGTATCCGCCTATCACCTCCTAACCAGGATGTCCCCAACATCAAAAGGAATGACTCCTAGTTGACAGGATCCAGGACACTGGGAAAGTATGAGGACTTTTATCTGCCTGAGGGAGACCTTGCCAAGGAGACTGAGAAGTATAATTGTAAATAAGAAATTCTAAGTCTGCCAGGACAGATGAGGCAGCTGTTGCAATCAAAGTCATGGCAAAATAACTGGCTCCCAGGATAGGGTGGTAGTGGTGGCAGCAGAGCCTACAGAGACCCTGTAGGGAGACACTGTAGCCCCGCCTCCTAGTAGCCTCTACAGGTGTGCCTGGCCACGCCTGTGAGGGTGTGGTCAGGGGAGGTGGAGGATGAAGGGGGGAATTCTTAAGGGGCTGCTGACAGGTGGACACGTGGAGAACCACTCCCTCTGGCCTCGCTAGCTTGCTGCCTCTGGGCACGCTCTGGCTTGCATTTGGCTGGTGTTTATCTGAATAAAGAAATCTTAGCCTTACGGACTAGGGATCGTCTTCGCGCTCGTTATACCTGGCGCCTGACATCCACGCACCATTCCCGCATTGGCCTCCACTGGTGGCCCCAAAAGGCCGCCAAAAGCTCCGGACTACCTGCAGCTACATTACTCTGAATGGGCCCCTGAGCACCCGCAGCATCCCAGGCCTCTGATTTCGGCCCCGCCGCGGCCCTCTCTCCTAGCTGCTGGTGGAAAGCGCCCCGCCACCAAGCGCTCATTCAATCCTAGCTCTGTGCACACCCACCTGGCTGTGCACAACTGCCGGTTTGCAGCTTTTATCCACAGAAAACACTCACCGCCTTGTCCCGCTCCCCAGTTCCCAAAGCCAGCCCAGCAGGCTGCCACCTTGGCCTCCCGCTGCCGCCTTCACTGCCCCTAGGCTCCATCTGCCACCCACCGGGCCAGGCCCTGCACGGCACCCGCTGCCACCTGCACCTTTTCAAATTTAGCTGTGGGCACGACGCAAATACCCACCAGGTACGTTTTAAAGGTTTCCCAGTACATAGTATTTTTCAGAAAGTTTCAGATCCTACTCAAAATAAATGCAACTGCGCCACCTGCTGGTCAAACATGGTCACTACATCTGGAGATGACGTCACTGATAAATATGGCCGACTTTCTATTGCCTTTCCCACTTTATAAGGTCTCCTATTCTTATGCGCATTCAGTGTTCGAGAACAAGGTGACTTGCTGAATATTGGCTTATATGCCTTATTAGCTGTGAATTTATTAATTTACATATTGTCATTCCTCAGGAACAAAGGGAAGGCTGATTTCTCCACCCGCCTACAGGACATGCAAGCTTTACGTAATGAGGTTTTGGAGGAGACCAAATTGACCTATAAATGTTTATGCTGATAGTAGAACAGAAGCTAGATGATAGGCTTCACCCTATGTTTTATATGATACAGGCAGATCTGTCTACTACTCAAGCTGAAATGTAGCACATTTATAATAACATAAATACAAAGAGGTCCTCCATTTCAGAGACACTAGATTCTAAGCAGGCGGCAGACCGTGGTGAAGTGAAGGATATTTAGATATTTTAGAGACATTACGGATTAAGCAGGCGGCAGATCGTGATGAATTAAAGGACATATGTAACCAATTAGAAACTCAACTAGCCTCTCTCCTACTCCTTTGTTACTAGGGTGCAGGACACCCAAAACAGGCTTCAACAATCGGATAATGCCATTAAAACAATGGCTGAAAAATGCAAGAGACTATGGTAGAATTAGAGCTGAGTTTCAAATCTTGCGAGATGAATTACAGAACAGAGATAACAAACTAGAAATGTCTATCAAGTCGATTGCTGAGGCAAATCACAACCTTGATTCTAAATTTCAATTCCTGGATTGCAATCTCCATGCCACCCAGATGCTAGCTAGGGACGAATGTATTACCCATCTAGAAAACCTTGTAGAACAACAGTCACAGCAAATCGTGGATTCTATATCATGCCTTGAAACTTTCATGATGAATGAAATTAAAACCTCCCATGAGGATGTCCTGCCTAGGCTGAAGGATCGATTTGATGAATAAAAGGCAGAATCACTCCGCTCTGAGGTGCCTACTCCAAACAGGTATTTCAATCATTCTAAAGTCATTACGCATACACCTTTAGTCTACCTGGCAACGATGGTGGAAAAGCAACCAACTAAAAGACACTCCCATGGGCAGACAGCATATGCATGGCAACCAATTCAGTTGAAAGATCTTAAGCATATTAAAGAATCAGTTGTCTCGTACGGTCTTCATAGCTCATATGTAAAACAGCTATTACATTCATGGGCCACCTTTAACAGGGTGACACCCGCATATTGGTTAGGACTGGTGTCAGCTGTCCTTGAGAATTCTTGCCAAATTGAATGGAAGGCATTACTCAGGGAGGAAGGGAAGCTCCTAGAACAGCAGGCCATCAGAGACGGGGTTGATGTGCCCCTTCAAAAAATCTTAGGAGAAGGTATTTATGCTGACCCACAGGTTCAGGCTGACTATGACGACCATATGCTATCCCTATGCAGAAAAGCAGCATTAAATGGATGGGATAAGGTTCGTGAGCCAGAGAACGACTAGAAGCTTATACCAGAATAGAACAGGAACAAATAGAACCATTTAAGGATTTCTTAGACCGGTTGACCAGAGCAGTAGACTTACAAGTAACAGATTCAGTGATACAACATTTGATTGTGTATACCTTAGCTTATGACAATGCAAACCCAATATGCAAAAGAATACTTTTGCCTTTAAAGATCAGATCAGCTCCACTAGAAGAATGGGTTCTGCATACTGCCCACATTGACTATAACATGCAAGATGCTGGAATCTGGGCAGGAGAATCTGTCCCAAGAGGTTTCAAGAGGCAGCAGGAGATTAGGAGAGATAATGACAGAAGGACTTGGGAAGGAAAAACACCTTACAGGGACTCATACAGGTATCAAGAGGCCAGCATTCATTGCTAACATGAACCAGAGCCTCGAATAGGAAGAGCACACTCCAGGAGTCCACAGAAGTGTCAGGAGAAGAGATGTTTCAGCTGTGGTAGAATGGGACATATAAGGAGAAATTGTAGGCAAAGAAATTCTAACAATTCCCCACACGAAAGATCATTGCCTTCTGGGTTATGTAGGAGATGCGGTAAGGGTAGACACTGGACTAATGAATGCAGAATGACCAGGGACATGCAAGGGAACCTGTTAAGGTCAGGAAACTCCGAGAAACATTGAGAAAGTCCGGTCATTCCCAGTAGCAGTGGAAGACAATCTCTCACAGGACGAATAGATAGTTCTTTGCCTATTGTGAAAAATGATACTGCTCTAGATGGTAATTTGAATAGTGATGAAGAATCAAATGTGACTGGACAAAATGAGAAACACATATTTTGGCAAGCTTCTATTAATGATACAAGGCTTCAGTTAAAAGTGAAAATTAATAATAAAGTTATTAATGGCTTAGTAGACACTGGGGCAGATGTGACTATTATTACCCAAAAGTCTGGCCCTCAGAAATGGCCTCTTAAAGAGTTCAACAGAGTGTTAACTCGGTGGTCTGCATTGGACAGAAAGGGAGACTGAAACCATATGTGGCAGGTATAGCTATAAATCTCTGGGGTCGTGGGCTGGAGAGATGGCTCAGAGGTTAAGAGAACTGACTGCTCTTCCAGAGGTCCTGAGTTCAATTCCCAGCAACCACATGGTGGCTCACAACCATCTATAATGAGATCCTGTGCCCTCTTCAGGCGTGCAGGGATACATGCAGACAGAATGTTGTATACATAATAAATAAATCTTTAAAAAAAAATCTCTGGGGTCGTGATCTCTTACAGCAATGAAATACTCAAATTAACATCCCTCCAATGTCAGATATGAATTATAGAAAACTGCTGGATAGTAGGAAGGATTGGGTAAGACACTATGGAAAATGGTTACCAACTATCCAGGCTGTACAGAAACTAAATACAAAGGATAGGCCTTCAGAGGAACCAAAGGCCCTGCCATTAAAATGGCTTACAGATGAACCTGTCTGGATAGGGCAATGGCCTTTGACTCTGAGAAGCTAGAGGCTCTAGAAAAGTTAGAACAGGAACAGCTGGAGGCTGGTCACATAGAGCAATCTACCAGCCCTTGGAATTCTCCTGTACTTGTTATCAAGAAGAAGTCAGGTAACTGGAGAATGCTGACAGACCTGAGAGCCATAAATAAGGTAATTCAATCTATGGGCTCTCTACAGCCTGGAATGCCACTGCCTTCCTTGATACCTAAAGGATGGCCGATCATAGTAATTGACCTGAAAGACTGCTTTTTCACTATACCATTACAAGAAAGTGATAGAGAGAAATTTGCATTTCAGTTTTACAAGATGAATTTTTCTGTAAATGGATAATGGTGATGGCTGTTCAAGAATGTTAATGTGCTTAGTACCACTACACTGTACACTTAAAAATGACTAAAATAGGGAGGCAAGATGGCTAAGTGACTAAAGTGTTTGCTATGGAAGCATGAGGATCTGGATTCAGATCCTCAGCACCATATAAAACCCAGGTGTGGAAGCACACTCCTATACCCCAGCCCTGAAAACAGAGGACCCTGGTGGTTCACTGGCCAGCTACGTAGCAATGCGATGACTTCCAGGTTCAGTGAGAAATACTGCATCTAAACAACAAACAAAGATGGAGAATGATAAAAGAAATCCAGAGCTGACTTCTGGTGTACATACATGTATGTGCTCACAGCACATACAAAATGGTGGCGTGTGTGTGTGTGTGTGTGTGTGTGTGTGTGTGTGTGTGTGTGTGTGTGTAAGAACCCATGTTTATAATCTTATCATTAAGGGGTTAGAGGAAGGAGGTTCAAATTTGAGAATAGCCTAAGTTACATAGCAAGTCTTATGTTTAAAAAGTGGGGTTTTTTTGCATGCATACTTTACCATATTACTAAGAACACAACTGATACTGAAGAGTTGGCTCAGTCTTTAAGAACACTTGTTGCTCTTGTAGAAGACACAGGTTCAATTCCCAGCAGCCACAATGCAAGCACAAGTAATCTAAACCACCAAGCCACCTCTTCAGCCCTGATATATCCTTTTGAGGACTTCATCCCTTCATCATTATAAAATAATTCTCTTACTCTTTGGCAATACCCTTTACTATGAAATCTACTACAAGAGAATGTGTTGGTGGAGTAAGAGCATAGGTTCAGTTTTTATATTTGTATGTGTTCATACAAGAATTGAGATCAGAAGAGAAAACCATAAGATGCAGTATGGGTTAAGACACCCTCAGTATGGCATCTACTACAATGCCATAAAGGTGATCTATATTTATGAAATAATTTGTCTGAGAAGACTCTGGTTTCTAAATTATGGGATTCAGAAATTTCCACCACTGGATGGTGGCACCACACACTTTTAATCCCAGCACTCGGAAGGCATAGACAGTCGAAACTCTGTGAGTTCCAGGCCGGCATGGTCTGCAGAGCTAGTTCCAGGATAGCAAGGGCTACACAAAGAAACTATCTCAAAAAAAAAAAAAAGGAAAAAATTAAAAGAAAATAAATTTTCACTTATCCTCGGTCATACCAACAAGAGTTTATGGCCTCAAATTCCAGCTAATTATTTATGAGGTTTTTCATAATGGCTGCTTTTGGTCTCTTGAACACTGCTTAAGGCTTGGGTTCCCTACTTTTTTTCTTGCTTTCAGATTTCTTTTCCTTCTATATAGTGAGATCTGAAGCCACCAAAAGATTCCTTCAACTTCACTTCAATAAAAACATGAAGTTACCTGCAACTGCAAACCCTATTTCCTCTTCTCCGCCTCTTAGAAGTGTTTTTCTTACAGAAAAGTATCTTTTCCATGCCCAAACTGAATATCCCACATCTGGATGTGACTGGACTGTCACATTACTCTTCCCTGCGGTACCAGGAAGGCTTAACTCCCATTGGCTTTGGGCTGCTCGAATCTCCCATCTAAGAACATGTCAACACCATGCTGCCTTTTAGCTCCCACACTTTGCTCCACAAGCCTCCTCAGTTACCTCCAGGTACCATCTCTACTTCATCAGCTCTTTATTCCTCCATGTGTGATCCATGGCTTCCATCTCACCATTTTCATGAAACCGCTGCTCACTTACCACCTCCATCGATGTGGCTAGTGATCCTCTCTCGTTTTTTTTTTTTTTTTTTTCTACTTGACTTTTTAAGAGAGCAGGTAGTTCCCAGGGGTATCTTTAATAACACATAATTCTGGGAAGGTTAAGATGTTGATTTGCGCTTTGAGGATCAACTTCTCAGTCCCAGAACAAATACTCAACACAAGGGGCAGCAAACTCTTGTGGCTTCAGGAACCACAGAGGCTAAGGGGGTCCCAAGACTTCGTCTCACCTGAAGCGGACAGTTCTAGGTGGTCGACATCACACAGGATTCTGGGTCCAGTACCGCCAGGTTGACTTTTCTACACACGTTGTGAAGCCTTGTCTCTTTCAAAATGAGCGTTTTAATGTTACCAACTAGTTCATCCTCCCCCCAAGCCTGTGTAGGCCAAACCGTAAGAACGGCGTCTGTGGATCACGTCGGCTGGCTGCTTGTCTGACTGATAACCTGCTCTCCCCAACCGGGTATCCAGGGGCCCGAGGGTGGGCTCCGGGCCTCGCTTTTACCTGGAGGCGTCAGGCGCGAGCGGCGGGCTCTGGGACTGTCCGCAGCGCGCGCCCAACGTCCCGAGACGCCCCAGCCACCGAAGCTGGACCGGGCGAAAGCGGTCGCAACTCCAGCCAGCGGAAGCGACGACGGGACGCGGCTAGGGCCACATGGAGACCGCCCCTCTCCGCGCCCCCTCGAAGCCGGGCACCCGTGGGGCTGCAGCCTCTGCGCCTGCGCACGCTGCCGCCTCTGCGGAAACGCGCGCCCTTCCGCCGGCCGCGTCGGGGCGGGGCCGTGGCGTCGGGCTTACGTCACGGCGCGGGCGGAAGATGGCCGGGTGGTTCTCCTGCAGCTGCTGACCCGCCGGCAGTGCGGAGCCGGAGCCCGGCTCCCGCTCCCGCTCCCGCTCGCCGAGTGGCCGCCGCCATGTCGCTGCTGCAGTCTGCGCTGGACTTCCTGGCGGGCCCCGGGTCTCTTGGCGGAGCTGCGGGCCGTGACCAGAGCGACTTCGTGGGGCAGACGGTGGAGCTGGGCGAGCTGCGTCTGCGGGTGCGGCGGGTCCTAGCCGAAGGTGAGGCGTCGCCAGGCCACAGGAGGCAGCAGCAGCTAGGGAGGGTCGCTGCTGGGATGTGGCTCAAGTCAGGGCTCGCCAGGGTCGCCGCTTTGGGCAGGGGCAGCTATAGGATCGTGCCCAAGGTCGCATGAATCAAGTCTGGGCCCAGGAGAGTCACTACTGTGGTGCGGGTCAGAGCAGGGCCGCGGCAGGGCCAGTGGGAAGAGTCACTGCTGGGATGAGGATCAGCGCTGAGCTGGGGAGGGACACCGCTGGGGTGTGAGTCAGGTCGGGGTGGGGCCTGGCAAGGAAGGGTGACCACAGGGTCCTGTGGGTAAGGGCCTTGGGCAATGATTGCTGAAGGTAGGCTGCGTCTGGATTAAACACTTCCTGGAGGGTGGAGTGAGTACTAGGGTCATGCTAGCAGGTGGTTGTCCTGTAAAGGAGGCCTGGCACTGGAGGGACCACCTCTGCCTGGGGCTAAGGCTGTGACTGGGGCGAATAAAAAAAGTTCAAAAGGTTGAAAGGTGGAATCAGGAGGTGAACCCAGTCACTCTGGGGTCATAAGCTAATTAATTATTCTTTGTATCATACCGCGGGTTGCTATTGCACCAAGGGGACTGACTGTCTTGAGATGGCAGTGCTTACGCTGCAGAGTTCTGGGAAACTCTACAGTCCCAAACAATCCCCCCTGCTTGGTGAGGGAGAGGATAGATTGTGGGGCCTTGTAGTCTCGTTTTCTCTTATAGCTTAGTGTTTGCCTCACCTCTTGGATCTTTCTGTATGTGACCTCTTAAAAGTTACGGAAAGCAAAGCCAGCAGCTGAAACCATTAAGAACCTTGCTTGGTAAACAATGCCATAGACATGTGTCTTGAAATCAGTATAGTTTGTAGCTTCCTGAACATCCTTTCTGTTCCTTGCATTGGTATGTGTGGAACCTATTCTCTCTTCTGTGATCTCTCTCTCTTTTCTTTTAAGTGTGTGTGGGTGCCCGCTGTATCTCTGGAATCATCTGTGTGTATTGTCTGCTGAGGCCAGAAGAGGGGATTGACTCTCCTAGAACTGAGTAGACAGTTGTTAACCTCTGTGTGTGCATGCTGGGAATCTAATGCTGGTCTTCTCCTTTGCAAGAGCATCAAATACCCTTCACTTCTGAGCCATTACTTCAGCCACTGTGCCTTTTTTCCCATCATTACCTTGGAGTGTGCCAGGTCTCCTTAGCTGTGAAGTTTACCTGCCAAACATAATTATGTTCTGCCAAATTGCTTCAGGGAGAAGAGTGGCTTGACCAAGTCTAAAGTAGCTCTCAGTATTGGGGAACCATCCTGTTGAAGTTGTCCATGCCATTTGTGCTTAGTGGGTCAGGGAATTTGTTCATTGTTGTATACTGTGGAAGGGCAGAGAGGGAATTTTGGCAGTAGCTTTGTCACACATATTCTCCACTGTGGATATAAACAGATTTGAACGTGATTTGGTGAGAAGATTTCTGGCACTTTCTCCTTCAGAGATGGATTTGGTACCTCCACTAACAGCATGATATGTGATGTACTCTTTCATCTGTTGGAATGACAAAGATGATGCCAGATCAGTTTGTTCATTCTGAAGATACCAGGCAGTGACCTTCATTTTTCAGGAAATTCAGCCCTGACTGATGTCAAAGGCCTATAATCCTAGCAAGGAAGGGTGTCTGAGGCAGGAAAATCCCAACTTCAGGGTCTGCCTGAGCTAGATAGAATTCAAGGTCAACCTGGACAAGTTAGTAAGACGATGTCTCAGGAAGTGAAAAGGGCCAGGCAGTGGTGGTGCACACCTTTAATCCCAGCACTTGGGAGGCTAAGGCAGGCGGATCTCTGTAGTTCCAGGTCAGGCTCCAAAGCTACAGAAAAACCCTGTCTACAAACAAACAATTGTGGAAAGGGCTACTTAACATGTATGAGGCCCTGGGTTCAATCCACAAACAAAGAAGAGGAAGAGGCAGACCTGGTTTCCTTTCATATGGAAGGAAAATTAAGACTTATGTTCAGACACTGGAAGGAAGAGGCAGCTTGGGGTGGGGTAGTACAGTGATGTGAATTCTGGGTAGCTGGGAGGGTTGCTTCTATAGAAGGGACCAGCAAAGTTAGCTGTGGGCCATACCCACCTGGCCAGGGGGTTAAGAGGCACTCTCTGGTGGGAGGTGGTCCTGATTGGCAAGAAGGGGAGATTTGTATAAAGTAGGAAGCTAACCCAGGCCACACAGAACCCAGGATGAAAAACCAGGAAGTGTGGACAGCCACTGTCTGTGCAGAGCAGCTCATTCTCTCTGCTCTCTGGCCCAGACAGGAATAAAAATAACCAGTGTAATTGTAAACCATAGATTTCTTCCTTTTAGACTTAATGTGATATTTTAGTGTTTTTTTTTTCTGAATTGAGACAGTAAGAAGCCTGTAATATTTTACATAGATTATTTAAATGAGTTTCCTGAACATGGGACATTGGGATTCAAGCTGTCTTATAGGAATACAAAGAAGGTCTTGACAGCTTCACAATTCTTCAGGCTCTGAAAGATGACTCAGGGCATGAGCTTGTATCATGGGATGCTCCCAGAGGGGTTGAGAAAAACTTTCTTTAGTCAAATATATTGCTATGTCTCTAAGTAAATGAATTAATATTCTCATTGTAGGCAAATTGTGCCTATCAGTTTATGTCAGGTTTTGTCATAGAGGAGTTTATGGTACACCATGCTTTGTTGTCATAGTTTTTATTAATTTGATACTGGAGTGTGAACTAGGCAGAACCATAAAGCCAGATAGCTTTCTATTCATCTTGGAATTTGTTCTAAGTCTTCACTGATTTTTTTAAAATTTATTTTATGTGTATGACTGTATGTATGTACTGTGCGCATTCATGGTACCTGAGAAGAGGGCATCCAGTTTCCAGGAACTGGAATTAAGGAAGGTTATGACCAACCATGTGGCTGCTCTGCAAGAGCCAGAGTGCCTTTAACTGCTGAGCCATCTCTTCAGGCTCTGATTTTTGTATCTTTTTTTGTATCCTATAGCCTTCCTAAATTACTTATAGTCACTTGTTTCTTCCTTCTCTTTCTTTGGGGGGGGCAGCTGGGGGGATGTCATAGCTAGAATGTCATCAGAGAATGACTTGCAGCAATCACTTCTCTCCTTCCACAGTGTAGATTCTGGGAATTGAGCTTGGGTATCAGGCTTGGTGGGAAGTTCCTTTATCTACTGAGCCATCTTGCCAGTCTTCCCTTTCTTCTTCTCTTCCCTTCCTTCCTCCTTTCTTTTTCTCTCTATTCTTTTCTTTTTGAAATTTTACCAGATTTGCTACATGGAAGATCTCTTTACTCTGCAAATGAAACATCTTTATAATTTGTCAATCATGTTAATTTTCAACTTACTATAAAGGCTTTAATTTAACCATCTTGAAAAAAAAAATCTTTAATTTTGTGTTTTGGGTGACCTTTATTTTTCTTTTCCTCGTCTGATTTCATTGGCAAAAGGCTCCTGATATTGAGTATCATTTTACCACTAACACTGCTGCTGTTGGTCCTATGTGACTCTTTTTATAAAGTTGGGGGAGTTTCTTTCTAGTCCTGATTTTCTGGCAATTTAAAATTTTTTTCTTTTTCTGTTTTTTAAAAAGATTTATTTATTTATTATGTATTCAGTGTTCTGTATGCATATACTCCTGCATGTCAGAAGAGGGCACCAGATCTCATTATAGATGGTCGTGAACCACCATGTGGTTGCTGAGAATTGAACTCAGGACCTCTAGAAGAGCAGCCAGTGCTCTTAGGCTCTGAGCCATCTCTGCAGCCCTCAGTTTTAAATTTTATGATGGGACCGTCTGTTTAAATGAAGCATTGGGGAGGCTGAGGTAGAGAATGTAAATTCAGAGCCAACATAGCAAGACCCTGTATTAAAAATCCAAAATATCGAAAACTTATTGAGTTCTTAGATTCATCTTTATGAGTGATACTGATCAGTTTTTTTCTCTTTGTATGTCAGGGTAGCATAATCCACTTTCTTCCTTTGGGTGTTGACTTTTTTTTCTATTTGCATTAGCCTCCCTTGTTGTTTGATAACCCAGATAGAATTCGTCGGTTTTACTTACTTATTTTCAGGGTACTTGCTTTTGGTTTTGCAGATTTTCTGCTCCTTTTTATTTGCTGGTCTGACTTATACTTTCCCTTCCTATCTCTGAGCAGAAGGTGTAAAAGGCTGTGACATAAAAATTGGGCTGCAGTTTTTTGTAGGAAGGAATTACTATCCATAGCCAAAATTTGGTTTGTATTTTATTCAGTAAAGTTATTTCTAAGTTTAAGTCAGCACTGACTTACAGTTTTTTTTTTTTTTTTTTTCAGGAGGGTTCGCATTTGTTTATGAAGCTCAGGATCTGGGAAGTGGCAGAGAGTATGCATTAAAGGTAATAACTAATGTGTGGTCATTTTATGGAGATTTTAGTTTATTGTAAACATGTCTTGGGCTATTTTCAAGGATGCATCTCTGTTATTCTATGCATATCGGTCAGTTTCAGTCTGTTAATCCTGTCTCCTCCGTGTTCTCAGGGCTTGCTCTTATGCCTACAACTCCAGCTTACTTTGAGAATGCTCTTGATAGCTTCCTGTCGTACATGGGGAGCTGGTCCATTTCGGAGGGAGGAGTGGGAGTGACCCTCTCTGGATTTCATCCACTCTGCTCCACATGTCAAAATAAGGGCCAGGAATTTGAAGAGTTCAGAAACCATTTATCAAATTTACATTCATAGCATGTCTGTAAATAGGATTAAAGTAATGTGGTAGGAAGGGATCTCTAGATCTTGATGTCCAGTTAGGCAGCTCTGATTTTTTTGTCCTGAGACATAGTGGGTCCAGCTCTGCTTTGACAGGCAAGGGTGGGGCATTGCCAGTGGACCACTAGACATAGCTGGTTTTGGCAGTCCACAGTGTATGCCTATTTTTGCTGAGTATATACTCTTTCTTCTTGTTTGTCTTGTTTTACTCTAGCCTGTTTTTACTTTTTCTTTGGAGTATAAAGGTCATTCAAGTCTTCTAAGCGTCTGTGGGATCAGATGTCCAAATTCGGGTAAATGGTATACTATCCTGAGACTCAGTGTCCCTCAGAAACTGCCTGTAATCTCCAGGGTGTTTTATCTGTTAAGCAGAAGGTAAGCAGACCTCAATTGTCTTGTGTGCTATTCCCTGACAGAGATTATTATCCAATGAAGAGGAAAAGAACAGAGCCATCATTCAGGAAGTTTGCTTCTTGGTATCCTTTTCCTGGGACTGAGAGTTATTATTGCCATCACTAAATGTGTCAGACTTGACACAGTTACCAGGAGACTCCTGTGATAAGTTTAAAAATCAGCCTTTTGCTTTTACCAGATTTCCTATAAATATTTCTCATGCAAAGGATTTTTCTCTTGTTACTCATTCTCATAGTTGAAGTGGAAGTTTCCTAGGTGTTGGGAAGAGTGGGTCGCTGTTCCAGCCTTTGAGGTCTCCATGTCAAACAGCTGGGTCACTTATCACAAGGAGAGTTCCACTTTGCCTCTCTGACCTATGTGGATGAACTATATGGATACTACCATATCGGTGAGCCTCAGGGTGCACCCTGCTTGCACTCCTCAGCCTGTACATACGGTATACGACAGGACCTTTCTTGCCTATTCTCTTCTACCACATGATAAGGCCTACAGATAGAATGTGTTTCCTTTTCTTTTTGGGCTCTGTGCTATTTGATACCCCAGTGGCTGCCTGAGTTTTAAGTGGACACAGTTACTCCTGACTACCTTCCTGTGTGTCTCTCAGTCCTGCTCATATATAACATTTCCACTAGCTTCCTGCCACCATTTTTACCTTCACACTGCCTTACTTGCCTCTCCCTCAACTTTCTGTTCAGATGCCCATATGTGCTGAGGCATAAGGCAATTTGAGTATCATGACTTTGGCTTCTTAACACTTATGAAAGTTTATTTTTAAGTGTACAGAGTTTTGGACCTATTTGTTCATATTCTTCTTTAACAAGACATGCAGAAAAAACTTTCCGGCCATCCCAATATTGTCCAGTTCTGCTCTGCAGCATCCATAGGAAAAGAAGAATCGGACACTGGGCAGGCTGAGTTCCTCCTGCTTACAGAGCTCTGTAAAGGTAAAGTGCTTTCTGACATGTTTGAGTAGTTGTTACATACTCCCAAGATGTTCTGAAAATACATGGGTCTTGACTGAAAGAACCAAACAACTATCCACTGGTGTTTGTATTGTTTGGAATATGCTTTTGTGTGTTCTTCATGGATTGTAGGTTCTTTGTATGTTTTGAAATAGTTTTACTATGTAAGTCTGGTTGGCGTGGAACTTGCTATGTAGACCAGGCTAGACTTGAAATCCCAGATACCTACCTACTTCTGCCTCCCAAGGACTGGGATTAAAGGTGTGTGCTACCATTCCTGGCCTTAGGCTATAGATTCTGAAAAGCATGCATGCAATGGAATATCAGTGTCCCCATATGTTAACTGGAAACCATCATGCTAGGTGCATGACTAGCATGTCCTTAGGTTGTACAAGTAATGCTTTATTTTGAGAGGAATGGTGGGAGCCCTTAGCTGGCATGGGGCCTTGCCAAGGTTACACCTAAGAAAGCATCAGGAAGACTCTTGCATCCACTGGTAGGCCAGAGGATAGGACACACCTCAGGTAGATCTCTAGGGACAGAATAGTTGCATGAGTGACTATGGGTGATGCTTGAGGCAAGTCTCCCCCTTGCCGGGTGCTGTATTGTATTCCTGCAGTCCTAACAATGGGCAGCTGACCACCATACTCTGGCTATGACGTAGAATTGACTATTCAAAAATAGCAGACTCTGTCACAGAGCTCCACTGCTGAATGTCTGCAGAATGCTATGTCATTTCCAGTGTGTTCTGGAGAGTACGATGTCTATGCTGAGGGGAAATTGTGGTACAGGTGGCTGTTTATGTGTGAGTGGTGGGAGAGGAGAGGCCAAGAGAGGCAAAGGAGTAGCAGAAGAGACTGAAGAATCCCAGCAGTGTGAAAGCTGCTGGCCCATTCGCCAGTCCCTGCTCAGTGACCATGAGAAACTATATTGTAATGGCTGCAGGGGGGACAAACCAATAGCAGACAGATGAGGACGGGAGAGTGCTGGGCGGTGAGTGACTAGATCGGCAAAAGGAGCAAAAATGAAATATACACTGACAGGAAGAGGTGCCGAGTGAGTGTATAGACGCCAAAAATGAGGGTGGGGATCATGTGGCCTCTTAGTTGTCAAAAGTGAGAGTAAATGTGTACAACAGACTGTTTCCCCAGGGCCAGAAGCCCTGGGATGGTAGCCTCTACTGGGACAGGGCATTCTCCTCCAGCTGCCCCTACTTCTGTCCTCCTATGTCTGCAGGCCCCCACCTAGGCCCTGTCAGTCATACCCAGTACTCTGGTCATCCCACTGTGAATACAGGGCAGGAGGCTATGAAATCAAGAGCTGCCTGGGCTAAGAAATTGGTGTTGGGGAGAAAGGTGGATTAGCTACATCTCAATTGACATATATACAGATACTTTGTTTGCTAAACTTTCTTTTTATTAAATTATTCATTTATTTTTCATCCTGACGGAAGTTCCCCCGCATTGTCTCCCCCCACCTCCCCTCTACCCCTTATCCATTCTTCCTCTGTTTCTGTTCAGCTTTTTCATTCTAAACTTTTAAATTTAATGAAAACATAAAAGTTCAGTGAATGTATGCATTAGCTTTGCCAGTTTGTAACATTTACTCGTAATTGATTTATCTTTCTCCATGGTCTTGCTTCTCTCTTTCTTTCAAGCTGCAAACATTAAGACCAGGAAATGTCCATGTGTGTATGGGGGCCTGGAGGGGTGTTTGTTTGTTTTTTTAAGACAGGCTCACTCTGGCCAAGGCTGGCTTGGAACTTGAATCAGTCTTCCTGCCTTGACCTTGTGAGGCAGAGGTTACAGGCTTGTGTCACTACTCCATTCAAGACCAGAAATTATTGTTTACATGTATTGTCTGAGAGCAGGGACCTTTACTGTTAAAGTTGCAGACCCAATGGTACATCTGACCCTTTTCTTGGATGTAGTATACAGTATATGATTAGTCAGGATGTCTTCCTATTGTCTCATTCCAGCCCCCAACAAAAAATTCTTCATGATTTCCTAAGTTACAGTTAGTCTGAGTCTGTTTCTTGTGACCTTTGTTCTTTGGGAAGCTTTAGACTTTTTCAATGGAGCATAGTATCTGGAAACTGGGTCTAGGTACTCTGGGCCATTTCTTTTCAAGCTAGGAAGGTGCCAGATCTAGTGGTATGGCCTCTAGCTTAGAACTCTTGGGATGGGGAGAAACACTGTCCCTATGCTCAGCAGTGTAAGAGGCAGATTTGTCCAGTCTGCTACATTTTGTCTTCATGGATGCCTGTTGTTCCTGCTGTATTCAGTTACAAAAGAACACATGCTCGTTGAAAAAATAAAAGCAGGGCTGGCCACTGGTATTGGATAATCAATTAAGGGCTGATCCTGAGTATCTTAGTTATGATATTTATGGGTCTGAAGAGATACCATGACCACAGCAACTGTTATAAAGAAAACATTTAATTGGGGTGGTTCGATTACAGTTTCATAGGTTTAGTCCATTATCATCATGATGGGGAGCTTGATGGCGTGCAGGCAGATGCAGTGCTTGAATAGTAATAGCTCTGTGTCCTTCATCTTGCAGGCAACAGAAAGTCCGACTGAGATACTGGATAATATCCTGAGCATAGGAAATTTCAAAGCCCACCTCCACAGTGACACACTTCCTCCATCAAGGCCATACCTATTTTAAAAATTCCCTATGAGATTATTGAGGCCAATTACATTCAAACTACCACATCCCACTCCCTGGCCCCCAAAAGCTTGTAACAATATCATAATTCAAAATGCATTTAGTCCGACTTCAAAAGTCCCCATAGTCTATCACAGTCTCAACAATGTTTTAAAGTCCAAAGTTCTAAGTCCCTTCTGAGATTCATGCAATCTCTTAACTATAATCACATACTTGCAACATATAGTGGCACAGGATATGCATTATCATTCCAAAATATAGAAAGAGGGACATAGTGAGGAAATATTGGGCCAAAGCAAGACCAAAAACCAGCTGGGGAAACTCCAAATTCTACATCCATATCTGATGTCAGAATGCACGCCTTTAATCCCAGCACTCTGGAGGCAGACGCAGGTGGATCTCTGAGTTCATGGCCAGGGTGGTCTACAAAGCTACACAGAGAAACCCTGACTCAAAAAAAAAAAAAAAAAATGCTCTTCAGATCTTTAACTCCTTTCAGTTCTATAAACTACAACACACTTCTTTCGCTTGGGCTGGTTCTGCTCCCTGTTAGCAGCTCTCCTCGGCAGGTATCCCATGGCTCTGGCATCTCTAATATCTTGGGTTCTCCAAGGCAATCCAGGCTTCAAGTTCATAGCTTCATGCAGTGGCCTCCCTACTGGGCCTCCATTCAGGGACACCCATGATTGTCAGAAGAGAGTATCAGATCCCTAGAACTGGAGTTATGGATGGTTGAGAACCACCAAATGAATACTGGAACCAAAGTTTCTTTTGAGAGCAGTAGGTGCTCTTAACGGTTGAGCCATCTCTCCCAAATAAATAAATGTTAAAATAGTCTTGTGTCTTATTGTAGTGGCATACACATGTAATCCTAGCATTCAGAAAGTTAAGTAGGAGTTGGCAAGGTTTTGGAACCCTGTCTCAAAACAATAAAAATCTCTTAATTCTTATCAAGAATGAACTATTGAATGGACCAGTTAAAATTAACATTATAATCAGTCTGACATAGAACTTAGGTGGACATATCTGCTCCTGCCCTTTGGAGTCTGCCCCTGTTTCACCAGGGTCCCTGTTTCTTTAGAGGACCACTGTTCTCTGAATTTGTGTAGGTTCTGTAAGTCGAGTGTGGTGGGACCAGGTAATGGTTTAATTCTGCAGGAGTAATAAGTCAGAATGGAGCTGCCATCAGGGCATGATGTAGTTCTGGACTAGAGAAACTGTGGTGAGGAACTGTAGTGAGGGTCAGGGTTTTTGCTCTGCCTCTGCTGTGCTGTAGATATGAGCCTAGAGCTTCTGCTTTGTGATCATTCTTTCAGTGACATTGGTCACTGCCTCTGTCTAACTGCTAGAACTTTTACCCTGCCTTCAAAGCTTTCTCATGATTGTTTTTGCTTCTTGTTTTGTCCCAGGGATGTTCCAAGCCATCTCCTGCCCCTACCTTCCCTCATACCCAAAGTTATAGAGACCCCCTTTTATTTGTCTTGCTAGAGAAGTTTTAGGAATGCCTAGAGTGGTACTGATTGGGTATGCACCCTGACTAAGGCCTTAGAAATGCTACTCCTGCCTGGGCTGTCATACACAGAGACAAACCAAACCTGTTACCAAGTCAAGTACAGCATTCTGAGCCTCAGGGTGACTAAATTCCCTTGTCTCCTTTAGGACAGCTGGTGGAGTTTCTCAGGAAAGTTGACTGTAAAGGCCCTCTGTCCTGCGACAGCATTCTGAAGATCTTCTACCAGACATGCAGAGCAGTGCAGCACATGCACAGGCAGAAACCACCCATCATCCACAGGGACCTCAAGGTACCAGCTGGGTTGCATTCCTGGCTGCATGTCTTCACACTCCGTTCTCCTACCTTGGGACAACTCCCTGCTAGTCTTTGTGCCCCTCATGCTTGCTCAGAGCCCAGTGCTTTCTGTTCAGCTGTTGTCCAGGCATTCTAAGCTTCTCAGTTGCCTTTGCTCACAGAATTGTGGCCATCCAGGTGCAGTTCTGACCTTGGTGGGCAATCACTTACATGGAAAGGCTTCTGTTGTGTATCTCCAACTGTGGGTATCGTGAATGTACCACAGCCTAACTGAGAGTGGCACCTGCCTGTCTGAATTGCTGCGTGTACTTGGTGTAGCTTGGTTGAGGAGTATAACCATATGAGTTTATTTCACCTTTTCCTGTTATTAATGAAGTTGAGTATTTATAGCTACCAGCACCTTATTCTTAAGTTTCTTTTTATTTTGCTTTTTTTTTTCTCCTTATTCTTTTGCCTTTACTTATGTATTTGGCTCACTGGGATTCCTTGTATATTATTGAACAAAACCTTTAAAGTAGTATTGCCATAGCCTAGTATTCATTGCCCTGTTGTGTCCTTGAAAAAAAAAAATCTGAAACTGGATTGGTGCAGTGGAGGCATTTTCTACCCAGCCTGATTTCTTAGTTACTTTACTGTTGCTGTGAAGAGACACCATGACCAAATCAATAATGCTATAGGAAAGCATTCAGTTGGGAGGGTTACTTAGAGTTTCAGAGAGTGAGTCCATGATCATCATGGCAGGGAGCATGACGGCAGGAAGGCAGGCAGGCTGGCGTGATGCTAGAACAGAAACTAAGAACTTACTTATATCCTGGTCCTCAAGTTGAAGGCAGAGGTGGTATTGGGGCAAGACTGGGAGTAACATAGGATTTTGAAACCTCATAGCTCACCATCAGTGACACACCTCCTCCAAAAATGTCATACCTCCTAACCCTTCCCTAACAATTCCACCAATTAGGGACCAACCATTCAAATATATACCCATAGAGCCATTCTCATTTAAACAACCACACCTGACAACTTTGAGTTGATTCTCAGGCTCCATGTGGTCAAAGGAGAGAACTGACTCTCAAAAGTTGTTCTCTGACCTCTTTACACAAAATAAATACTTTATTTATTTATGCTTGAAGACAGTGTGGTAGATGTTATTGGTGGTGGTGGTAGGTAGATGTGTGTTAGAAAAAAATTAATATAAAGAATAAAATTAGGGGAGACTCAGTCACCTGCCCACTGAGGTATCTGCACAGGTGAAGTCTGTAGCCTTCTGCTTCAGGAGCACCAAGAGCTGGCTCCCCCTAGTCATTGATTGCTATGACACAGGCGCATCAGTGTTTCTATGTACCTCTTGTATGGCATATCTGACTGTGCAGCAGACACTGCCTGCTTTCAGGGTTCTTGTTCTTGGTTTCCTTGATGCTACACAGTTTGTTTTCTGTGGTGGTGTGTGTCATTTGAATGTACCTGTACCTACACATTCTTTTGTGCCTGTTTTTTTGCTCAGCATTATGTTAGATCCATCTGTATTTCCGTGGAGCCTTTTATCTCATGGAATATTCATTGTGGGTCTTTCTTAGTATGTATCCTTCCCTTTGCTGTGGACAGGGTGGCACATCTGTTTTACTTCCCTTTTTTGTAGCTGACTCTGCTGGCCTGTGTCTTGAGAATAGTCCCATATTGCTCATCTATGGAGCAAGTAACCTCTGTGATTGGAAGCTACAGGCATCTAATCCTGGGTGTTCTGAAGGCACACGAGCTCCATAGTACTTCCCTTTACCAGCTTGTCTTATTACATATGCTTCAACGTTGACAGATCTTACAAGTAGCTATAGTTTTTTGTTGTTGTTGTTTTTTTGCATTTTCATTTTATAGGTTCCTACCTCCTTAAAACTCTGACTTTTTTTTTTTTAAGATTTTATTTATTTATTTTGTATCCAACATTTTGTTTCCATGTCTATCTGCACACCAGAAGAGGGCACCAGATCTCACAACAGATGGTTGTAAGCCACCATGTGGTTGCTGGGAATTGAACTCAGGACCTCTGGAAGAGCAACCAGTGCTCTTAACCTCTGAGCCATCTCTCCAGCCCACGGTTTCCCATCTTTGTTTTTTTGTTTTTTGAGACAGCGTTTCTCTGTGGCTTTGAAGGCTGTCCTGGAACTAGCTCTTGTAGACCAGGTGGTCTCGAACTCACAGAGATCCGTCCGCCTCTGCCTCCCGTGTGCTGGGATTAAAGGTGTGTGCCACCAACGCCCGGCTAAACTCTGACTTTTATTAGAATTGCTATGACTCTTCAGCATGGTTGACAGACTGTCAGCAGACAGCTAGACTAGGAATGGTAGGTGGCTGGCTGACCTCTGTTAGGACATTCTACTCTGATGAATGCACAGGACACTTAATGTACCTAGAAGGAGGAATGGGATGCCAGTAAAGCTATGGACTGGAATACTGGATTGCATGTAATTTTATGAGTCATGGATTTAAAATTGTGCTGGGTATAGTAGTGCACGCCTTTAATCTCAGCATTTAGGAGGCAGAGACAGGTAGATCTGTGTGAATTCAGGGCCAGCCTGATCTACATAGTGAGTTCCTAGCCAACCAAGGCTACGTAGTAAGACCCTATCTTTAAAAAAAAAAAACAAAAAACAATTATTTTAAGGCCTTCTGCACAGGAAGCCTTTTTTTTTTTTTTTTTTTTACTTTTTTGAAGTCTTTTGTCTGTCTTTGTTAGATTTATTCCTAAATTAATGTAGATATAAGTAGCATATTTTATTCTTTATCTTCTAACTTTTCGGAAGACTCATTGTCTTTAATTAGGTTATCTGTTTGCTGGGTAAGTGGTTTTAGCTTTAAGAAAATTTATAGTGGCCCCTAACAACCAGCAGCCTAGACCTTGGTGCAGAGGGTTTTCCTGACAAGGAACTGATCATGACTAATATCCCTGTTTGTCTTTGCTGAGGTTTAGGCTCTGTATACACACTAAGTTCATAAGAACCTCCTTTGACATTTTGCAGGTTGAAAACTTACTGCTTAGCAACCAGGGGACCATTAAGCTGTGTGACTTTGGCAGTGCCACAACCATCTCCCATTATCCTGACTACAGCTGGAGTGCCCAGAAGCGAGCAATGGTGGAGGAAGAGGTGAGACATTCATTTGAGTCTGCACTCTTAGGAAATTGCTTCTCAGTTCCTTTCCCTGTCGTTCCCTTTATGTCCCCTCTGAGTCTCCAGGTACCAGTCTGAGTATGGCTTTATATATGAAGATTCCTAACAGATTCCCTGATGCTGTATTCTGGAAGCCTCATCTTCTTCCTGGCTGCACTCAGCTAGTTTGTGGCCATAGATTTAAACAGAATGGAGAATTCATTTGATCTCATGCTCTTCTTCTCAACCTGCCTTTAAATGTCTTCATCCTGTTGATTTCTTGGAATTATTTTTATTTGCCTTAAATACGTATAACAAATTATATTTTAACGTTTTAAGTCAGATTTCAGTGGCATTAAGATACACACATTAGGACTGGAGAGATGGCTCAGTGGTTAAGAGCACTTCCAGAGATCCTAAGTTCAATTCCCAGCAACCACATAGTTTCTTATAACCATCTATAATGAGATCTGGTGCCCTTTTCTGGCTTGTGGCATACATGTAGACAGAATGCTGTATATATAATAAATAAATAAATCTTAAAGAGAAAAGGATACATTATTGTGCAGCTGTCTCCAGAACTTTTCTGTCATTCTAAACTTAGAATTTTTTTAAGTCATTTAGACAGCCAAAGATGTGACTCAAAGATAGAACACTTGCTTAGGATAAGCAAGGTCCTAGATTCAATCCCCAGCATAAAAGAATTATTTAGAAATATTCTTTGTTGAGAGACCTGCAGCTTAGTTCAGATGGCTCCCGTTCCTGCAGAGAGGCTGCATCCTCAAAATAAATACATAATTCCATAGTGGCTAGCGTTTCTTAGAATTTTACATGAATTGCATGTACAAAACAGTACAGAGCAGAGGAATAGCTACAGTGTTCAGCAGGGGTCCCAAAATGTAAAGATAGGTAAGGGATTGTGAGGGACCACTCCTGCTGTAGAAGGACCGTGATTCTGAAAGGTGGTCCACATTTCTAGACTGTCGGGTGCTGCCAGGTGAGGCTGCTTCAAGGCCAGGTTGTCTTTCATGGTGGGACACTTGCTTCCTAGGGATGCATCTGTGGAGGAAGAGGCATAACTACCCTAGCATAATGCCTGTCAGGGACAATTGTGTTTATTGCTTAGCAGTAAATTACATCAGAGCCATGCTTGTTGGACCAAGTGGCTCCTCATCTTTGCAAAGATCATGCTAGATTCCATATGAGGCTTCATAATCCCCCACGGTTAAAGAGTTTGAAGCTCAAGAAGAATCTGACCAGAGCTTAGGAAGAAAGCCCTGCCCTTGCTGTTTGTGTTTGTCCCACTTCGTAGCCTGCTGTGTATTCAGTGTGTCAGAGTTGTCAGCCGCCACCACGATGAGTAATGAAAACCATTTAGGTCAGGGTTTATTTGGATCATCAATCCAGTCCAGTTCCTTTTGCTGAATTATCCTTTTCCAGTCCCGAACCCCTTCATTATGCCCATCTGTTGTGTGTAGAGCTCGACTCATTCCTCCTGGCTTCTGGTGTCCTGCAGTGGTGGTGACTCTTGCTGTCTGCTACTGGCTGTAGTATGGTGCCTATCAATCAAGTGGGAGCCCCAAAACTTGAAACTCATGTATTTGTTATTCATAAGGACTTGGATACCATTTTTCCCATGGTCACGATTCAGTATGTCTTTGTTTTGGTGGGAAAATGTCCCAGATTTGCTTCACAAGTCTCTGGATTCTTTTGACATTTACCATCTGGTATGGCTTTAATATGGTTTGTTTTTTCCAGACTTACACTGAGCTTAATCTTCATTGTGAGGTATTCATAGTGTGGAATCTTAAATCAACTATGGTGTTTAGAAATGGACCCTTTTAGAATGGATTAGGATTGAATAAGGTCTTCAGGATGGAGCCCAGTGTTTGAATTTTGGTGGCTTTCTAAAAAAGAGAGACCAGAAGATACATGGACATTACTTCTGTCTGCTATGTGGTAACCTGTGCTGCCTTAGGACAGTGCCAGAAAAAAAAGACTGATACCGCATATAGGTTGAGAACCAGAATCATGAATCAAAGAAACCTCCTTTCTCATAGTTTACACAGCCTGTGGGGTTGTGTTATTAGCAATGGAAAAATGGACTGACACACCATTGTTTTGGAGCACTTGTATCTTCATGATACAGGAGGTTTGGGGCAACCACAGTCCTACCTTGCTCTGGCCCTTGGATCAGCTCCTTGTCTGAGAAGTATCACTGCCTTGGGATGAGAAAGGAATAGAGACTCTGGTCATATCACAAGTGTGTTGGTCACTGCTGGGCCTTTGTGTCTAGGCCTTCTAAGTAGATGTACTTATTTACAGCATGCAAGCAGCTGTTCAGATGAGCACACATCCATTCTTAGAGTAGCAACTACAGATCTGCACAGCACCTTCACCCAAATGTATCTTGAGTAAGAGCCATCCTGTCTACAATCTGATTGTTCCCCGGTCAGCCTCAGAATCACGTTCCCTCAGCATAAAGAATCTACTGAAAGTTTGGGGTTGTTTTGACTTCTGTTCCCAAGTTCTGTGTATTGAATAGACATATTGTCCAGACAGCCCTAGGATTATTTTCTCCTTTGTGTGGTCCTTACTCATTTTTAGTGTATTTGCGTTTACTTAACGGTATTTCCAGAGCAATTGTCATGTCCCTTTTCACAACAGCTTCTTAGATCTTATTGAGTATTTTTGCATCTAGGCCTCTTTATTCAGAACTGGGCAGAGCTAGTTACCCTTTTATTTGACCCTTTGGGGCTCTTTTTGGGTTTGTGTTTATTTTCTGTCTCCTGAACTCTGCTGAAGTGAGTCTGCCTTAGTTCACTCAATTTCTGTAGCTTTGTGCATCCCAGTGTGTCTTCATCTGTGCGTCTATTGCTCATGCTGTTTTCAGTATGCTGTCAGAATCAACAGGTCTGCATGAGCAGCCACCATGTGTCCTTGTACCAGATGGGCCTTCAGAGTGGACACCTGGGAGGGAATGAGCTTTCTGGATTGAAGGGTCAGTGCTCTAAAGTGTATGCAAATCAAGTTTTTATGTGACTTGGTGTTGGCCCTTTGTTGGCCACAGTGCACTTTACATTGCCTCTGGCCTGACCTTTTGTCCACTCTTCTTCTGATCTCTCTCCATCTCTTGGATCCATGGTGTTTTACACCTTCCTGCAGGCTCTGATTGGAACTGTATCTTGCCTAGATTTCCCTGTCATCCTTAGGGAGGCCTCTCATGTTGGCTTTCCACTTTCTAAGAAGCCGTTGCCTGTCTGAGGCCTTGGTACCTTTCTGCAGTGTGCAAAGCATGTTGACTTACTCTTGTTTGAATCATAGTCTGGGGATTGGTGTGTGAGTTTGCTATGAATTCCCCATGTTGTGTGTCTTAGTTAGGGTTTCTATTGCTGTGAAGAGTCACCATGACCACAGCAGCTCTTAGAAAGGAAAACATTTAGTTGAGGTGCTGGCTTATAGTTTCATAGGTTTAGTCCATTATCAACATGGTGGGAAATGGCAGTGTTGAGGCAGACTTGATGCTGGCAACAGTAAGTGATCTGAGACAGTGGTGTGTGTGTGGGGGTGGTCAGCATCTTGAGCATATATGAGATCTCAAAGTCTGTCTCCTCCAGCAAGACTGCACCACTCCCTTTGGGGGCCATTTTCTTTCAGACCACCACAGGGTGTATTCCTGGGGGTCTAGAAAGTCTCAGTTTTGTATGCATATATATGTGAATATGCTTTTGTATGTGTTCATGTATATGTGAGTACACACATATGCATATGTATATGGAGACCAGAGGACAAGTTCAGGAGTTATTCCTTAGGAGGCATCCACTTTGTTGTTTAAGAAGGGGTCTCTCACTGGCATGGAATTCACTGATTAGTTTAAGCTGGCTGGCCAGAAATTCCCAAAGATCTGTCTCATCCTCCCCAGCACTGGAACTACAAGCTCTTGCCACCATACCAGCTTTCCTTAAATGCGTGTTCTCAGAATCAAACTCAGGGCCTGATTCTTGTACAATAAGCACTTAACTAACCCAGCTCTTGGCTCTCAGTTTTTAAATGTGACCAGACTTCACTGTTTCTTGGGTTATACAGACTCATGTCCCCCACTAGAACTCACCTGGAAGCTTCTTTTAGTACAGCATGTTAGCTGGCCTCTTTGATCACTCTGAAAGAGGTTTCTCATGCCAGGGTCAATATATTTACCTCAAAGAAATGAAATAGTCCAGTGGGTGAATACTGTGACTTGATTCCTTCATTAATCCTGGTGGCCATAAGAGATTACAATCTCTGTGAGGAAAGTGGTGGTGCAGCATTGCATGGCCAGAGGTCCTTCCAGAACACAGTGGGAGGAAAAGTCACTGCCGTTAGCCTTTAGTAGAGAGCTTAGAGAGTTGTAGGGCCTGTGTGTAAAGCAAAAGATAATGCTTATGTGTAACTTACCCTGTAATATTTGTTTTCTTTAGATCACGAGGAATACCACACCCATGTACAGAACACCAGAAATTGTAGACCTGTATTCCAACTTCCCCATTGGCGAGAAACAGGATATCTGGGTGAGGCCTGAGTGCTGCTCATGCTGGTGCCGAGTCAGTTAGGTCACTGTTAGAGCTGCAGAGACCTCTAGCCTGTCTGTCTGTCTTAGGCCCATCAACTCCTTCTCTCATTCTTTTCCCTGCTTTCACCTTCGTTTTCTCAAATATCACTTGTGACTGTTACCAGGGGTGAATTAACAGAGCAATTGGATGAGGGGAGGCTGGAGAGATGGCTTAGTGGTTAAGAACACTTGTTCCTTTTGCAGAGGACCCAGATTCAATTCCTAATGCCCATATGCTGGCTCACAATCATCTATAACTCCACAGTCCCAGGTGATCTAAAGTCCTCTTGACCTCCAAGGGCAAAAGGCGTGCACATGATGCACAGACTACATGTAAGCATAACATTCATACACATAAAATAAGTAAATCTTCAAAGAAAATAATAGAGCATGCCCTTGACTCTGCACAGGCATCATATGGTAGTACAGACAATTTCTACACGTGTTCTACTTCTGGAGTCTTGAATTCCAGTCCCAGGGATGTCTCTGCAAGGATACCTAATGCCATCTCTGGGGATATATCCTCATCTGCCATAGGCATCCACTTTTCTTTCACACCAGTACAGTTGACAGAGGAGACCTATAAGACCTCAGGTCTGTCCCCTTGTACAGTAAACATTCGGTTTCCAAAAAGATATCCCTGGGGTGTTCTTAGGCCAAGTCATTGCTAACAAGTTGATGCTGTCTGTTTGCCAAATGTGGTTTCAGGTCACCACAGGGTGAGGCTCAGCCCAACATGCCCACTTCCGCCCCTTCTTGACACCAGGAGTTATCACAGGTTGTTTTGCCTCTGCTACTGATGGACTAACAAGTCTGGCTTCCCACAACCCCCTGTGTGTGTGTGTGTGGGGGGGGGGTTTGTTGATTAGCTTCCTAGAACAGTTCATAAAACTCAGGGACACACTTAATGTACATTTACTAGTTGTAAAGGATATTATAACCGATAATGATGGAGGGATTCATAGAACCTGTAGGACAGTAGGTAAGAGCCTCACTACTCTACCAAAATGCACCACCCTCTAAGATCTTCTATCTGCTCCCCTGTTTAGGAGCTCCCATGAATCTTGGCATTTATATTTTGTGGCGACCTCATGGTTGATTACAACACTGGTCATTGTCAGTCAGCTTAACCCTCATTTCCTCTGTACTCTCAGAGGTTGAGGTCTCTGATCCTGATATTGTCTTGGTGTTTCTCGTGACGTGCCCCATCCTGAAGCTACATACAGGTGGCCAGCAATCAGCAGTCCCAAGGATTTTCGGAGTTATATGGTAGGAAATAAAGAAGATTAAATATATTATTTTATACATGACCCCTGTTTACACACTGAGCTGGGCTCTCCTTGTTGTGACCAGAGCCATCATTTCCTAGGGACAGTGACAGTGGTGGCATCATCAGCCCCCCAGACACTGTCAAGGACTTAGGTATTTGAAGTTTATAGGGGCCAGTGCTAATGCCACTAATGAAGACACATCTTCATTAATTTCTTGGTCCACCCTGGAGTATTCTCAGCACACATCTAGATACATCTAGGTGTCCTATATATGCTATTGTCTTTGGATAAAATCCCAATATTTCAGTTACCCCCTGTTCACTGTTGGGTATGGTAAGTAGAACAAACCATAAGAGGAGGTCGGGTCTGTGGGAACCCCCAGCTTGCCTTTATGCCCTTCACACTGCCCACTCTGTGGCAATTATCTGCATGGAGCTCAATCCTTAACATCTGCTATGCCCTTATATAGTGAGCTTCTCAGGGTGCTTACCCATCTTACCCCTGTGTTTGAGTAGGAACCATGCAATTTTGAAGGGAGCCTTTTGATTTGAATAGCAAGAGCATAGGACTTGTTGCTAAAACCTAGAAAGTTCTTTGTGGAAGGTGTGGGAAGCTTCCCATGGAAGGAATTTCTGTCACTGGCCTATCGTGCCAGGATGACTTTTTAAATTTTAAATTATGTGTATGTGTGTGTCTGAGGGTAGTTGGGTGCATGTAAGTACTGGTGCCTGAAGAGGCCAGAGGCATTAAATCTCCTTGGAACTGGAGTTACAGGTGTTTGTGAGGTACCAGGCATGTGTGTAGGGGACCAAACTTGGGTTCTAGAAGAGTAATATTTGTTCTTAGCCATTCAACCACCTCTCCAGCCCCTAAGTTGACATTTTTTAAAATAATATGTCGTAACCCGTGTGTGACTCATTCAAACCAACAAAGGACAGCAGCCTGGTTGGTGCCCTCCAAGGGTCACCAAGAAGGGGTAGTTCTTTTGTACCCCTCTGCTGATGACCTTGTCTCCTGGGTCCCTGCTCAACCTCTCCCTGCTGGTCTGTGTTGAGCCTGTGCTCTTTGTCCCTTGCACAATCCCTCCCCATCCTCAGCACTCAGCCTCTGTTCTCCCTGCGTGTTCTCATTCCATCTTTAATCTGTCCCTCAGACCCTTCTCTCCATTTTTTCCCCACAGGCACTGGGCTGTATCTTATACCTGCTGTGTTTCCGGCAGCATCCTTTTGAGGATGGAGCAAAACTTCGGATAGTCAACGGAAAGTACTCCATCCCTGTGAATGACACTCGTTACACAGTCTTTCATGACCTTATTCGTAAGTTCCTGTTATGAATTTGCTTGATTCAGAAACTTGAGGAGGTGAGCATCCCTGTTGGGTTTTAGGTGCTGCTCACCCCTTAGCCACGTGGTCCCACATTTGCCTCCGCAGCTGCTGTTCTTACAGCATTCTAGTGGGGGCTTTTCCATGGAGCTGCTACCTGCCCACCCCTTTGGTGAGCTTACGGCATTCTGAGTGGCCACTTCTGATAGACTTGTTTAATGTTTGTGGTCGTTCTGATATTCTCTTCTTTGCTTCTGAAGTCAGCACCATGGGTAAAGTGTATGATCTTTGTTCTGTCACCTTTCCAATAGCAGGTGGCGCTGTCAAGCTGAGGCCTAGGGCTGTAGGTGATGTGGGTCTAATTTATGTCATTGTTTTGCCTTAGGTGCCATGCTAAAGGTCAACCCAGAGGAGAGACTGTCCATTGCTGAAGTGGTCCGACAACTTCAGGAAATTGCAGCAGCCAGGAATGTGAACCCCAAGGCCCCTATCACAGAGGTAAAGATATCATGAGGCTCTACTGTTTATGCCTAGATCTTTAAGGTATTGTATATTCTGTGTGTGGGGGGGGTGGAGGGTGGAGACAGGGTTTCTCTGAAGCTTTGGAGCCTGTCCTGGCACTCGCTCTGTAGACCAGGCTAGTCTTGAACTCACAGATATCTGCCTGCCTCTGCCTTCCAAGTACTAGGATTAAAGGTGTGTGCCACCACTGCCCAGCAGTGTTATGTATTCTTGGCATTAGCCTGAGGCTCCTTCATCTGGTCTAACTGAAGTTACAGACCCTCACAGGCTCATGGCTACCACAACAGGAGCTCCTGTGGGTCCTGGCTCAGATCAATCAAATGAGCTAAAAGAGTGGCTCTATCATACCATCTAATAGGTTTTTTTTGTTTGGTCTCGGTTTTTTTTTTTTTTTCTGGGTTCAGATGGTGTTTGTTACTATCTACATCTCAAAGTTTCTGGGGATATGCACCCACCCATGGCTTTGTGGTTGCATTCATCCCCAGGCTTAGCACAGGGCTAGTGCATATAGTTGCTGGCAGTACTCTGCCTTATGGGCTGTTGGACTGAGGCACCTGTGCTGTGTACTTGTTAAAAGCAGGCAGTCCAAGAAAACAGGAGGGTTTCTTAAAGCAGCCATAAGTCTAGCCCATACCTAGACAGGTCCCTGGGCATCTCCAAGAATCCAACATCCATGTCTACTTTGCTGTGCACAGCTCATGGCCAGGCCAGATTCTGCTGTCCTACCTTCTAGTTCATTCCTGAGGTGAGGCCTCTTCTGAATCACTCTGCAAAAACTAAATGCCTGGTTCTAGTTTTGTCTGCTTCCTGTTGATGATCTTTTCACCCCTAGAAGCTTCCCAGGGGCTATTGATGTTGGACTGGTTATCAGGGTGGTTAAGGTCTATGCTGCTGAAGGGTAGGAAGGGTTCAATGTGGAAGAGAGGACGTTTGGAGATACTGGTCTGAGTCCTCATCTGTAGATAGGGGTCTTCAGAGAAGTAGTGGATAGAAGAGGTCTGTGACTCTTTTAGGGTAACCTGCTGAGAAGACCCTTTCTATTGGCACTGGAGAGATCCCAAAACTAAGAACAATAAGTTTTAGGAATTCAGGTGCTCTGAGGATGGCCCGTTGATGGTATGGATGCTTTTGACAAGTTTCTTTGGTTGATGAGATTGATAGTAATAGGTCAGAAGGACAAAAAAGGCATTGGGGGATTGCTGTGTGGCAAGGCTACCTGGGGCCTCTCCTGTTACTTGGGGCCTTTGAAGGAGTGTTTGCTGGCTGTCTTGGATGCCACTGGAAGGTAGGAAGCAGGACTGTGGGCCTTGTCCTTCATAGTGTATCAGGGAAGAAGTGCTGCTGGCCAGTGAAGAGTCAAGAGTTTTATGATTTTAGTGCTTAGAGAACCCATGCACACTTAACTGTGGGCTGAGTTCAAAGAATAATGCAAGCTTGGTCCCAGGAGTTGTTGGAGGAGCCATACACAGCACTAAGACCACAGATATTTGGGTTCTGGGCTGCATGCCTGATGCATCTACTCAAGATGATTCAGTAGATTAGGGAGGAAATGAAGTAGGAAGAATGGATTCTGTGTCCATAAAGATTTGGATAAGGGTGTCAGCATTTGTCTGATGTTACTCCCTAGGTTACCCTGAATGTTGTTGTAGAGCTATGAATGGAAGTTTTATTTCTATCCCTGCTAAAACTCCTGGGAACTTACTATCCTTGCATGTTAGAGTAAAGCAGATAGAGCAGATAGAGCAGTTTATCAGCTGAGGGCACAATGCTAAGTGCAGGTGTAAACTAGCTCTGGCTTTTGTATGAAGCTAACGCCATGCTTTTGAATCTTATAGCTGCTGGAACAGAATGGTGGCTATGGGAACTCAGGGCCTTCCCGGGCACCACCCCCTCCTGGGGGCCCTGTGAATAGCAGTTACAGTGGAGGTAAGTGCTCCAGCCTAACCACTAGTCTTTTCCCATAGGTTGTTTACCAGGTACTTAGTATGCATCAGAACAGATATCAAAACCCTGTTCCTTGGGTGTTTTCAGCTGGCAATTGGGTCTACCCTTCTAAGGAACTCATAGTTCTTTTGAGCCATTGTGCTCAGGGTAGATTACAGAATTTGACAGGGTATTTGGATTCAAATCAACCAAGGGATGGGGTTGTCAGGGCAAGATCCAGGAGAAACCAGCCTGGAGCCACCCTTGCTTTGTGAAGTGCTAATATAACTCCTATGAGACAAAGCAAGGGTTAATTCACCTGCCCTTCGGGATATAATGAAATAAGTCTTCTGGGCATGGTTGACCATAGTCTCTAGCTCCTCTGGAGGTTACACCATGTCCAAGACATCTGTATAGTTCAAAGCCTTCCCAGGGTGCCTCACAGAAATTGAGTATCAAGGCTAAACCTGATTTAGACAAGGTTGGCAGATAATACCTTAAGGTCACAGAGCACTAGAGGTGCCTACTGGGAGGAGAGACCCAGAGAGATGGGGTCATAGGAGCTTGGGTGCAATTAGGAAGGGTTGAGGGATATTCTGCTGGTTTGAGAGAGCCAAGCCATCTCATGTGGAGTGGCCACCTTAAGAGCACCAATGAGAGAAAGGAGAACTCTGAAACAGATAATGGTCAAAGACTGACTGTGGGATGAGCCATTTTCTAATCTCCTCTTTTTGATGTCAAGGACTAACTTGAGTCCTTCTCTAGATCTTTGTTTCCTAGAGAGGAGGTTCTTGTCTCCAGTGATTGGCCTTCTCAGTGCCCTGGTACTTGAGGGTCTTACTCTGTACCCAACACATGTGGTACAGTGGTAGACCATGAAGAGTGGGTTCTCAGTGTGTTTACTTTTACGTCATGCTATGTGGGCTTACTATTTGTGGGGCTGTTCAGAGCTTAAGTCACATCTGTGTTAGCTCTACCACCACAGTCTTTGAGAGTGTCATTCTGTGGTCTCAGAGTCCACTTTTGTGGGCTTCACCTGCACTCACTTTAGAAAGGGTATCATGTCCTGCACTTACCATTTTGAGACAGTGTCTCGCAGTTGGTATAGTTCCAGGAAGAAGCTGGGTTTGACGTGTTCATAGCCTCTGTGCCACACTGCCTATTTCTTGGGTCTCTGAAATGACTGGAAACAACAGGCTAGCACCTGCTAGTGGGAAAGATGGCTCACTGGTGGATTTGAGGGAATCAGGGGAAGCAATGAGGCTTCTTGGTGACATACTCTTGACCTACTGTGGCTCTTTCCTATAGTTCTGGCTCTGGCAGAGTATGACCAGCCCTATGGTGGGTTTCTCGACATCCTACGGGGCGGGACAGAACGACTTTTCACCAACCTCAAGGATACTTCCTCCAAAGTCATCCAGTCTGTGGCTAAGTAAGTGTGAAGGCTGTCCTAGCCTGTTCTTGCCTGTATGGAAACTCCCCAAGGCAGTGTTATGTTGTCACCCTCTGTTAGGGCGGAGCTAGGTACTGACTTGAGCCTGGGACCTTGTCTTAGTTCGCCTTCTGCTGCTGTGATAAAACACTGACCAGAACCAATCTGGAAAGCAAAGGGTTTATTTCAGTTTACAGGTTACCGTCCATCATCAAGGGAAGCCAAGATAGGAACTTAAGGGAGGACACTCTGGAGGTAGGAACTGAAGCAGAGGCCATGGAGGAGTGCTGCTTACTGGCATTTTTTCTATAGCTTGTGCAGCCTGCTTTCATATATAGCCCAGGACTACCTGCCCCATAGGCCAGTCTTATGGAGGCATTTTCCTCAGTTGAGAGTTCCTCTTCACAGGTAATCCCAGATGTGTCAAGTTGACTAAAACACTAACCAGCACAAACCTGAGGCCCCTGTCCATAGGACCCCAGACAGACTGGTTTTGTTCAGCATCAGCTCAGGGTCTCCTTAGCTCTGCCAGTACCTGGCATGATGGCACTATTCTTTTTCTTTGGCATCAAATAGATGAAGCAATTGCAGGGCAAAGTGGCGCCTTCCAGCATACTCTCATTACTAGAAGTCAATCACTATGAAAGACCTGGGCCACAGTGGGTGTGAAAGTCAAATCATATCCCAAAAGCCTTGGTGAGTGTTAAAGGTTACTGCATCAGCTTTTCTGGAGGGAGTTGTGACTGAAATGCTCAGGCAGTCTCACTGGCTCTTGCCAGTGTGGATGCTACTGCTTCTGTAGGAAGCACCGTTGGACCATAGTGCTTGTGATCCCCAAACTTCTGCAGTTGATGGAGCATCCTTTTCTTTATTTTGTTGTGACTGATTTATGTCAGTAGCCTTAGCAGTTGCATGTGTGTTCCCTGTGCCAGTGAGGGAGTGCACATCGGTGTGCTACATTGTGGAACATGGTTTATGTGAGCGTACATATGCATGTGCCTTCTATCTGGAATATATGCTTAAACCCCTAGGTATGTCCAGCCTTTTGATACTGTAACATAAACTCTGTCTATATTTGGGTTCTTTAAGGGAACAGAACTGATAGAATGAATATTATATATTTATATACAAGGTTTATTGGATGATTTACAGGCTATAATCCATATAATCCAGTGACTATCTCATGACAGAAAGGCCAAGAATCCAATAGTTGTTCAAACCATATTGCAAAAAAGTCTAATGAGGCAGTCACTCCAGTATCACCATTTGGTTCTGTTGGGTCTGCCTTTCTGAGTCTAGACTCAGTCATGACTTTTCCTATTTTGGGGGTGTTTTCTGGAACTTTATTTAGTACTTTGGGATTTTTCTCTTTCTTAAAGCTGCGCTCCCTACCATATGACTGCTTGTTCCCCATGTTGCTGACCTCCATGCCTAACTCAAGTGGCATCTCTCCCGCCGCCCCCCCCCACACACACACCTTTGAGTTTATAATAAACCTTAAAACTAAAGCAACAAAGCCGGGCAGTGGTGTGCACTTGGGAGGTAGAGGCAGGTAGATCTCTGTGAGTTCCAGGCCAGCCTGGTCTACAAGAGCTAGTTCCAGGACAGCTTCCTGTCTTGGAATTCCCCCCCCAAAAAAAAAAAAACTAAAAAATCTCAAAATGTTTTAAGTAAGTTTATGATTTCTTGTTGAGCTATATTCATAACTATCTTTGCATGTAACTTGTGGGCTACAAAGTAGACATGACTGATAAGAGTTACATAACTCCTGTGTTTATTAAATTGACTTAAATTAGCAGCAAATACCTTCATTTTTTTGGCTATGTCATATGTGAAAAGGTCCAAGTGTGGTGACAGGTGGCAAAAGTGACCACTTCAGACTCTCCTGATTGCTTGAGGCTACTATCTTAGAAACCAAGATCTGGGCCACCCTGGTCTATGTTAAGTACAAATCTAACGTGTATACCCTTGAACCCGTGCTAAGAGATAAACTGTCAAGGTCCTCTGTACTTCCTATAAACAGATGAAAGGTTAGGGTAGAGTGTGTATGGAGCCCTAAGTAATATTCAGTACTCACGGTACACCACTAGGTGTCTTTCATGTGCTTTCCTACACCTGACCTGATACTAGGGCACGTTTGTCTGCCCTGAGGGATCAACTAAGTTATTTTCACTGTCTGCTTTATATTTGCACCCTTTGCCCTGTTTACCTTAGTAGCACTAACTCACCTGTGTAGACCAGGCTGCCCTTGAATTCACAGAGATCAGAAATTTGCATGCCTCTGCCTCTAGAGTGCTAGGATTAAAGACATCTACCACTTATACCTGGTATCTTGGTTACTATTGGACTATTAATTATTTTTGTGAAGAAACAGATTGGAGCTAGTAAGTTGTTTAACTGCCTTTTCCTACAGAAATTTAAGCACCAGATAAAGCTGTACTTTAGTACATATTTTAAACTATTAAGATAGTAATAATCAGGTTTTATGTCAGTAAATTTGTAGTGTATATCTGTTCTTTTTTTCCACCTGACCTTCTGTATTGACCCCTTGTTGACTGCTGATACCAAGTGTGCCTTCCTCAGCTGTCTCTGACTTTCCTATCCTGACCTCACTGCTCAGCCATAGTGTGCTACTCAAAATAGTTATTCAACACCATTTACCCTCCTCTCTCCTCCATTCCAGGGTATCTTGGCTGTTGTAGCATAAGTGTTTTTTGAGAGGAATTGTATGTAGAATAAGTTTGTCAAGTTCTTGCATGGTTGTTTAGGATTTAATCTGTATTCTTGTCAGTTTTGTGAACCAATTTAGGAGATTGGTTTCTAAGAGTTTTTGGTGGCCCTGAGCAGTGGTTTGTCTTGGTCATTTAGGATGTCTCTGTCTCCCTCCAACAGTGTCTGCTGTCTCCTTTCAGTTCTGTATAGGGGGCATAAGGTGTCCTCTTGCCTTAAGTTGCCTGCCACTGTTCCTGTCATCCCTTTGGAGCAGTGTCTGTAGCACCCTTGCCTTTGTTACTGCCAGGATCAGCCCTTAGCGTTTTGTTTTTAAGATTTATTTATTTATTATGTATATAGTGTTCTGTCTGCATGCAGGCCTGCATGCCAGATGAGGGCATCAGATTTCATTATAGACGATTGTGAGCTGCCATGTGGGTGCTGGGATTTGAACCCAGGTCCTCTGGAAGAGCAACTAGTGCTCTTAACCTCTGAGCCATCTGTCCAGTCCCAGCCCTCGATGTCTTTGCCTTGGAGAATACTCCAGAAAGCAAAAGATGGCTGAAGCCCTTCTGGGGCTGCTCTATCCCAGGTTCAAGTGTTTATGCCACTTCTCATTGGTTGTCAGCTCATACAGCAAAGTTACACACAAGACCTGTGCACGTGCACACACACACTTCTCATGGGATACAGCCTACCAGCAAGGTTACCTCAGCATTCAGGGCTTGGGCTCCTCTTCAGGTTCTTATGATGTAACTGTCAAGTGTCTTCTGTAGTGATTGAGTATTCTTTTCATTCCAGCTATGCAAAGGGTGATCTGGACATATCTTACATCACATCCAGGATTGCAGGTATGTCTAATTGGATGATAAACATCTGTAGGGGACTTAGACAAGGGGCCAACGGTGGTAGCCAAGGTGCCTCTTTAGCCTCTTTGGTAGCCATGGATCCATCTGAGGTGTGACCTGGACACTATCCAGATTGGCAGTGGGTGGGCTTATGTCAAGTGTATTTCCTGGTCTATGAAAAAGGCAGGACCCAGCCGGGCGTTGGTGGCGCACACCTTTAATCCCAGCACTCAGGAGGTAGAGGCAGGTGGATCTCTGTGAGTTCGAGGCCAGCCTGCTCTCCAGAGTGAGTGCCAGGACAGGCTCCAAAGCTACACAGAGAAACCCTGTCTCGAAAAACCAAAAAAAAAAAAAGAAAAGGGCAGGACCCGTGTCAATCCAGCTTCTGGTGTGACTGGAACTCTGAGGGTACAAAGGGAGTAATGTAATGGTAGGGCCATGCACATTCAAAACTAGATCTAGGCAAAAAATAATCAGAAAAGCTGATTGTGGCCCTTACAGACCATGATGTATATCAGGTTACCTGGGCAGCATTCCCAGGTACACGTGATTAGCTTTGTGAGATTTCCTGTGTTGTAAGTCTGCACACCTCCCACTTCACAGGCTGAGGGGCTTTAAGAGGGTGAGAAGAGTCTTTGTTTGTTTTGCCAGCTACCCAGCTGGGAAACAAGCACAGCTCAAGAGGATAATTCTTCAGCAGCTAACTTGAGCCTACTGTGTTTCAGTGATGTCATTCCCAGCAGAAGGTGTAGAGTCAGCAATCAAAAACAACATAGAGGATGTGCGGTTGTTTCTGGATGCCAAGCATCCAGGACACTATGCTGTCTACAACCTGTCTCCACGGATATACCGGGCTTCCAAATTCCACAACCGGGTAAGTGGCTTTGAACTGCTAGGATTTGGCCACTCCTTTCCCATTAAATTGCTGTTTTAAGTGATAAATCTGCACTAGCCTGATAGGTACAGTGACAGGCAGCTACAGGGAGCAGACCATGGCAGCTGCCAGGGAGGCCAGGGCTAGAGGTGTGGCCAGGGTTATGGGGTGGAACAGAGTTTGAAGGGAACCCTGAAACACACATACACACACACGCACGCACGCACGCACGCACACTGAAAGAGAGACAGACAGACAGAGACACAGACACTATGGGGTGAAAACCTTGGGAAGATTGTTGTTCCCCAAGAAACTAGGATGCCTTCCTCCCCTTCACTGCTCCTGGCTTTCAGGACCACTCAGTCATGTAATCTGCTTGATGACATTGGACACAGGACTTTTCACATATGTAAACTGACCCAAAGCACAGGAAAAGGTCGTTCTTTTTGCAGCATCAGTGATCAGTCTGTGGCATAGGTCACTCATAGCCAAGAGGGATATCACATGAGAACCCCAGCTGAGAAAGATGCTCAGAGACCCAGGCCACCACAGCTCTGGGGGGGCCAGTGAGATGGTTCAGCAGATTAAGGTGCCTGACTGACAACAAAGTTTAGTCCTTTGGGCCTACATTGTAGAAGGAGAAAATCAGCTCTTACTAGTTGTCCTCTGTGGCACTTTTGTGTATGTATGTGCATGGACACCATCAACACACAGGCACTGGTTAAAAAGTAATTGTTTAAAAAAGGACAAGGTTGCCGGGTGGTGGTGGCGCACACCTTTAATCCCAGCACTTGTGAGGCAGAGGCAGGTGGATCTCTGTGAGTTCGAGTGCTGGGATTAAAGGAGTGAGCCACTTCACCTGCCCCCTGATAAAGTTTCAGGTCTGACTACATGATAAGAGATAGAAAGCTTGTTGTGGTAGCCGGGCGTTGGTGGCGCACGCCTTTAATCCCAGCACTCTGGAGGCAGAGGCAGGCAGATCTCTGTGAGTTCGAGGCCAGCCTGGTCTCCAGAGCGAGTTCCAGGATAGGCTCCAAAGCTACACAGAAACCCTATCTTGAAAAACCAAAAGAAAAAACAAAACAAAACAAAAAGGACAATGTTGTTGCCAGGCGTTGGTGGCGCATGCCTTCAATCCCAGCACTCAGGAGGCAGAGGCAGAGGCAGGTGGATCTCTAAGTTCAAAGCTAGCTTGATCTACAGAGCAAGTTCCAGGACAGCCTGGTCTGTTACACAGAGAAACTGTGTCTCGAAAAAAAACCACATACATACATACATACATACATACACACATACACACATACACACATACACACATACACACATACACACACACACACACACACACACACACACACACACACACACACGCGCGCGCGCGAACAGACTTCGGGAGCCTAGGCCCTGCCCCAAATGACTTGACAGACTTTGGTGATCCCTTATGGAAGGCCTCACACTCCCTGAAAAGTAGATGGGGGATGGGCTGGGGGACATGGGAGGATAAGAGGGAAAGGGAACTGGGATTGATATGTAAAATAGGACTGTTTATAATTTAAATAAAATTTATAAAAAAGGGGGAGCAATCTTGTCAGCAGAGACATGGTAACCATGTGGAGATGCCAGCCAGGTTCACTGGGGCTGGTGCAGAAACTCAGCTGAGTGGACTTTTTACCCACAGGTCTCTGAGTGTGGCTGGGCAGCCAGGCGGGCACCACATCTCCACGGTTTGTACACTCTTTGCAGGAGTATGCATGCCTGGCTCCGGGAAGACCACAGGAACGTTTGCGTTGTGCACTGCATGGTGAGTTGTGCTGGCTGCATACAGTGAATCAAAGCAACACTGGTTCTGGGTGCTATAGGGAACGATGACCAGAGGAAGACCTCTATGTTCACAGCTTGGGCTTAATGGACACAGACTCCCTGGTGGTCCTGCTCCTATGGGATAAGAAGCACTCATAAGGGCCCTTTTTGGTGATTTGAGCAGCAAGAAGCCATTCCGCTGGGAGAGGGTTATGCACCTTGAGATAAATGAGTTTTTACCTTAGTTGTTCCTAACCACAGAGTAAGGGAGAAAAATTGGAAAACCTTACATGCTGTGTGACACCCAACAGGAAGCACAATTGGGGCTCAGCTCTGCTGTACTGCAACTGTGCTTTGGTTTTGTGAGATATTTTCTCTGCATACCCCTAGTTGTTCTGAAACTCACCAAGTAGACCAGGATAGCCTCTAATTTACAGAAGTCCACCTGCCTCTGCCTCCCAAGTCCTAGGATTAAAGGCGTGTGACATTACATCTGGTACAACTATTAATAAATACTACAACGAGAACAATGTTAAGATGAACCTGGTGATACTGGCCTGTAATCTCAGCTACTTGGGAAGCTGAGGCAGAAGGATCACAAGGTAAAGCCCAGCCTAAACAACCTAACAAGACCTTGTCTCAAAATAAGTGATACTGCATTTACCTAGCAAGTAGGAGGCCCTGGGTTCAGTTCCTGGTAACACAAATGAAGAGACCAGTGTTGATATGAGGTTTTGGGAAGGGATTAAACATGGTGAGGCCAGCAGACCAGCCTGAGTGGGAGGCCATCCTGTGTACTTTGTTACTGGCTCTTTATTATCTTCTGGGCTCTGAATTCTCATTGCACAATCATATTTGTATGTTCCTAACAAGCCCAGTATGAGGTCCTTCTATTAGGCACATAGCCTGTTGGGAGGTTTATCAGAACTGCTCATCCTTTTGTGCATGGGCCTATGTAAAGGAAATCTGTTTCTTTATTCTAGGATGGGAGAGCTGCATCTGCTGTGGCAGTCTGTGCATTCCTGTGCTTCTGCCGTCTCTTCAGCACTGCAGAGGCTGCTGTGTACATGTTCAGCATGAAGCGCTGCCCACCAGGCATTTGGCCATCCCACAAAAGGTACCAGGTGATTCTTGCTGGGGACAGTGATGCCTACAGCTTTATTGGTGCTGCCTTCACTGTGTTGGACCTGAAGTCAGGTACTCTAGTTTGTTCCAGGCTAAGTTAGTATCACTGTAGTTTCTAGCTCAGCCCCAGACCTGTACGCACAGGTACCCAGCAAGAGTAACCACAGTTAACATTCAACTGGAACTCTCAAGCTATGATGGCTTCTGACTTGTGATGGCAGCCTTCTATTGCGTGCCTGGGTTTTCCAGTAAATGTGTAAACTTGGTGTAGACATATGTTCTGTGCAATCCAGCTTTGTGTGGTCTTGGAAGGTTATTTGGGAATGCACTGTGAACCTTCACACTTTCAAATGTAAAGTATTACCCTGCTTATTTTGAGATCACAAAAATGCATGTAAGACACTCAGACAGTCCTGTTGGCATACCTGCAGTGTAAAGGAAAAAAATTCCTTTTGTTTTTCTTTTTGGCTTTTTGACATAGGGACCCACTTAGAAGCCTCAGCCTGGCCTAGAACTCATTATATAGGCCAGACTGGCCTCAAACTTGTGCCAGTCTCCTTGTCTTAGCTGCCCTTGTGCTGAAATTATAGGTTAAGTTAAGAAACAAATTATTGAGGCCGTGCCTAGCTTTGCCATTCTCTGTAGGACTACTTCATTTGCTAGCTATGTCCACTGTGGTTCACTTGGAAGTCCAGGTCTAGAGAGACACTGCCAATCATAAATGCCCTCTGTCTTAATAAGTACTTGGAAGGAAATGGATCAGCCTCCTCACTGAGAAAGAGAGTGGGCTTTGATATGGACAGCAGAGCTGCTGTCCATGGAGCATAAAACAAAAAGCCAACATGGATGCTAGTGTGAGGCAAAGATCCAGTCCAGTAAGGGGTCCTCCATTTTGGCAATGGGAGTAGTACGTGCTCTTCTCACCATATACAGTTCCCTTAGGAATGGGACCCACCTTAGTTGCTGACTGCCTGGTGGGTAGAACATCATGACTGCAACGTGTTCCTCAGGCCATATAAGGGGAGTGGCTATACATCTGTATCCCTGTTCTAGCCTCTGTTAGGAGTGGCTGGAAGAATTTAATCATGTTCAGCTCTTAGCCATTGGAGCTTCTATTTCCTGCATGTTGGGGCCTGCTGGGCCAGAGATATGGGCAGCATAGCTGTTGAGGTTGAGTAGAGCATAAAACAAAACAGTGTCTTTGGGACTCTACCAGGAACCCTGGGGCCTCCTGGAGGCACTGTGACATAGTGCCACTCGTGTCCTAACAGTGACTAGGACAGTTTCACATCTATGCCCTTTTCAGACCCCTTGTAAGCTGGGGACCTCATGCCGTCAACTTGCCCCAGATCTACAGAGCTCTGAAGAGATGCTGCATTTGTTGTCAGGATGTCTTTGGCTGGATACCACATGGGAAGACCCAGAATACTGTGGTGGACATGGGTACAGCCTTGGGGTATTATAACAGAGTGTCCATCCATTCCTTGATGACTCTTCTCCGAAGTCTCCAGAAAGCAAGGGGAGGAAAGCATATGCAGTGTCTAGTCCTTTCTCTCTTGAGGGCGAAAAACAGAACCAAAGAGCACATTGAAATGCAAACGGAAATTTAAAATAGCTGATAAGTCTGCCAAAGACCCTAGCAAGGAAAGCAGACAAGATTGAGAGGGTGTGTGTGTGTGTGTGTGTGTGTGTGTGTGTGTGTGTGTGTGTTTGTGAGAATCTCAGACTCTTGGATAGATTCTGGCCAATAGAGGAGTAAACCAGTGATTGGAAATACAAATCACCAGGTGTTGCTCATCTAAAAGCAATGACAGGAGCTCTCAGACTGTTGCAAATGGCCGAGCATACACATAAGTGTATCCCAAAAGAAGGGAAAGTATAGAATGAAACACTGAAAACATGAGCATCTCCAGGATTCACAGCAGCCACAGGCTTAGGAATCTCTGAAGACATAAGCACATCTAAAAACAAAAAAAATATATGAAAACCATCCTGGCATGTTGTCTTACTTCATCCTGAACACAGAGAATCTGAGCCACAGGGAAGGAAGCTGCTTGCCAGAAAAAAGAAAAGCATGAATGAGACTGTCACAAACCTTTGGCTACCAATGAAGAATTCCCCCTCTCTCCTCTCTCCTCTCTCTCTCTCTCTCTCTCTCTCTCTTTCTCTCTCTCTCTCTCTCTCTCTTTCTCTCTCTCTCTCTGTCTCTCAGATGCTCAGGTTTTCTCTACATATCCCTGGCTATCCTGAACCCACCTGTAGATCAGGCTGACCTTGTCACAGAGATCTACCTCCTTCTGACTCCTGAATGCTAGGACTAAAGGCATGCACCATCATGCCCACGTGTGTATACACATGCTTTTTTTTTTTTTTTTTGAGAATGGTCTCTATATAACCTTGAATGGCTTAGAATTTGCTATGGAGACCAGGTTGGCCTCAAACTCCTAAGAGATCCTTCTGCCTCTGCCTCCCAAATGATGGCATTAAAGGTATGTATAGATGGCATTAAAGGGAAAGTATAGAATGAAACACTGAAAATATGAGCATCTCCAGGATTCACAGCAGCCACAGGCTTAGGAATCTCTGAAGACATAAGCACATCTAAAAACGAAAAAAATATATGAAAACCATCCTGGCATGTTGTCTTACTTCATCCTGAACACAGAGAATCTGAGCCACAGGGAAGGAAGCTGCTTGCCAGAAAAAAGAAAAGCATGAATGAGACTCTCCACCATTCAAAGCCTGATGGTTATTTTACACTCACTGATATCCAGGAGAGCATGTTCCTCCTTCACTTGGTCTGAGAATCTCAGACTCTTGGATAGATTCTGGCCAATAGAGGAGTAAACCAGTGATTGGAAATACAAATTACCAGGTGTTGCTCATCTAAAAGCAGTCTCAGCTGTGGGTAGCTCTGTCTCCATTTGCCTTTGTGCTAATCATCGGGTGAACACAGATTTAGGTTTTTGTTCCCAATTGCCCAGCTCCTGGGCAACTGAGACAAGTCTACAGGAAGATCTGTACACCCATGTTGATTGAAGAAGACAGCTGCTTCTAGTCCTCTTCCCCTGCCAGAGGACACACTATTGGTGGGAGCCTGACACAATGCCCCATGGAAACACTCCCCAAAAGGAAGTCAGAGAAGCTCTGTCATTAGTAGACACAATATATTCAAGTGGAGCATGTTGATATACACTTATGATCTCAGAACTGGAAAGTTAGGACCAGGAGGACCATGAGTCAAGGCCAGCCTGGACTGCATAGCAAACCTTTACCTCAAAAAAAAAAAAAAAAAAAAAAAAAAGCTGGACATAGAGGCACATATCTGCAATCCCAGTACTTGGAAGTTAGAGGCAAGAAGATAAGGAGTTCAAAGCCAGCTTCAGTTTGATCTATGTGGCCTTTGTCTTAAATAATCAAAATTTATAGCATGGTAAAGCTGGAGAACTGTCTAAGTGGTTAAGAGCACTGGCTTTTCTTGCAGAGAAGACCTGGGTTCAATTCTCAACACCCACATAGTGGCTCACAACTGTATATAGCTCTAGTCCCAGGGGATCCAGCACCCTCCCAGGTACCAGATGTACAAGTGGTGGGTAGATCAGTATACATGCAGACCAGCACTAACACACATAACATAAAAATAAATAAATTTTAAAATAAATTTTTTTAAGATTTTATTTTATTTATTTATTTATTATGTATATAACATTCTACTTCCATGTATATCGGCACACCAGAAGAGGGCACCAGATCTTATTTTTTTTATGTATATGAGTGTTTTGTTTTTTCCCAGATTTTTTTTTTATTGAATTAGAAACAAGATTGTTTTACATGACAATCCCAGTTCCCTCTCCCTCCTGTCCTCCCCGACGACCCCCCACAACTAAAACCCTACCAATCGCATATCCTTTCTGCTCCCCCTGGATAGTGAGACCTTCCATAGGGTGTCATCAGAGTCTATGGTATCCTTTGGGATAGGGCCTAGGCCCACCCCCGTGTGTCTTGGCTCAGGGAATATTCCTCTGTGGAATGGGCTCCCAAAGTCCACACCTATGCTAGGGATAAGTACTGAACTACTACAGCAGGTCCTGTAGATTTCCGAGGTTTCCTCACTGAAACCCATGTTCCTGGGGTCTGGTTCAGTCCGATGCTGGTACCCCAGCTATCAGTCTGGGGAGCAAGAGTTCCTGGATGTTCAGGTCAGCTATTTCTGTGGGTTTCACCAGCCTGGTCTGGACCCCTTTGCTCTTCAATTGTCCTTCTCTGCATCTGGATTCCAGTTCAGTTCAGTGGTTAGTTGTGGGGGGCACCACATCTTATAAGGATGGTTGTGAGTCACCATGTGGTTGCTGGGAATTGAACTCAGGACCTTTGGAAGAGCAGTCAGTGCTTTTAACCTCTGAGCCATCTCTCCAGCCCTAAAATAAAAATTTTATAGTAAGGTTAACTCCCATCATTCTTCTCTCATTAGTTAGTAGAATAAGAACACACAAAATTAGTGACTCTCTAGCACTAACTGGCTGCTGTAGAATATTTCACCATAAATACATATATTTGTTTCAAATGCATATAGAACATTAAAGGAGTGTGATTTTGAGCCATAAATTAAGTGAGTGAGTGAGTGTGTGTGTGTGTGTTTGTGTGTGTGTGTGTGTGTTCAAATTCCTCTGTAACTGAGATAAAGGTCATTCTGAGCTGCCTGATATGGGTGTTGAGAACTACTTTTAACTACTTAACCATCTCTCCAGCCCTTAAATTAAAAAAAAATTAATTGAAATTATACATACAAAAATATGTTTTCAGGCTCCAAGGGTTAATAAAACTAGAAATCAGTAACACAATCTAGAAAAATTCCTAAATATTTCAAAATGAAACTTCTAAACAACTCATGGGTGAAAAGGAAGTCTCAAGGGACTTAAAATACTTTTAAAATATAGTATCAGATTTTTGAAGATCAACTAAACCTTCAAAGGGAGATTTATGGTATTAAATACTTTATTTGAGAAGGGAAAATGTCTTATGTGTCATCTATCCCCTGAGGACATCACATACTTGGGTGACAAGTGCATATCTACCTTAGGTATATTGAATATATATGTGACATGGTGGCAGAGGAGCCCATCACACCCCATAGCAAGCCAATGCTGGTGAAATCTGTTGTCATGACCCCTGTGCCATTGTTCAGCAAGCAGAGGAATGGCTGCCGACCATTCTGTGAGGTCTATGTTGGGGAGGAGCGCATAACCACCACATCCCAGGAATATGACAGGATGAAGTGAGTACAGATTTGGGGTGTCTCACCCCTTTACATTTTATGTCCTCTTGCAGACTTCTGAAGTAGAAACTGCCTTGTGTTCTGGTTGACGTGTGCTAGGTACAAATGACTACATGCTGGGCTGAGGGTGGAAAAAAGGGGCTTTTGTGCAAGTGTGGCTTCTTGCACTTGGGAGGCAGAGGCAGATGGGTCTCTGAGTTCAAGCCTGGTCTACAGAGCAAGTTCCAGAATAGCTGGGGATACATAGAGAAACCCTGTCTTGAAAAACAAGCAAACAAAAAGAAGAGTGACTTCTTAGAATAAATATTCTGCCAGTAACTTAAACAGCTAGAGAAAGTGTGTATTCAAGTGTTGGGTAAAATCATAGAACTCTTGTTTTATTTGTTTGTCTGTTTATTTACTTATTTTAACTTACATAAGCCAACTTCTTACTGTATTCCAGGGAATTTAAAATTGAGGATGGCAAAGCTGTCATCCCCCTGGGCATAACAGTTCAGGGGGACGTGCTCATCATCATCTACCATGCGAGATCCACTTTAGGAGGGAGGCTACAGGCCAAGGTAAGTGTTGCTATAGCTGCTTCCTGTGTGCTTGGGCCTCTGGATTGACTTACTATCTAGTGAGCTGTAAACTGTTGTTCCATAAGTGTTTGGGCCAGTCCTCAGTGCTCTCTGTGTGACATAGAATCCCTTTGCAGAAGGGATTCTAGCCTGAAAGGTCAAGAACTTCCCCCATAAGCATAGTCTGTAGTCTTCATGAAGAGCTGCTATGCTTGGCCTTGGTACATCTCTTGCCTTAACCCAAGCTGCTCTGGCCCAAAGCAGGCATCTTCTCTGCTCTCACCAAGCATTTGGCAGGGAGTGCCAGCCTGCAGGTAGTGTTACCCTATCTGTCCTGTGCCTGAAGTTGTGTCTGAGGACAGATTGTTGGACCCCATCTAGCAGCTTATATTCTTGGGGAAGAACTCTGATCCAGGATTAGTATGCACTCTCAATGGGTCTCCTGCTGGTCTTCTTTTAGATGGCGTCCATGAAAATGTTCCAGATCCAGTTCCACACTGGGTTCGTGCCTCGAAACGCAACCACTGTGAAATTTGCAAAGTATGTTGGTGTTGCACTGTGCTGCTGTTGGAGAGGGACAGGTACCCAGAACCACTAGCTGAACACATGCATATGGGTCAGTCCAAAAAACAACAAAAAAACAAAAAGACTAGCAGGTGAGAGGCCTGCCACGTGATGCTGACTATAAAAGTGAACATAGGCTCTTGCTTGCTTGTATGCTCTGCCCCTCACACTTTACAAAGGGCCACTTTGTACACTGATGCCTTTGGACTGACCCTATGCATCTCTTTTTAGAATTTAGCTAGTTAAATCTAGATGTGGCATAACCAGTGAGTTGGAAATTTACTCTACATTTTGATTCTTTGCTCTGTGAACAGGGCTCTGCTAGGCACTGAGTTTAGAGGTAATGTGCTGGTCCTACCTTCTAGAAGCTTGGTCTGCTTTTACAGACAAATGTATAAACAAACACTACTAAGTAATATCCCTTTAGGCTGACAGAGGACTCGTGGGGTACTGCCGTATATATTGGGTTCTGCAACATGGTCCAGTTTGTGGTGAGCAACTGGCATCACCCACCAGTTCAAGGTTGTTGGTATAGCCTGTAAGCATCAGGATATATTTTCAGATTCAGGTGTATGGGTCTTGCTCATAGACTCTCTTCTCCATCGAGCACACTTACCAGCCCTGGGCAGAAAAGAAACTAGTGTTCATGAGGGAGCAGAGAATTGCCAGGTTCTACGCCATCTGCCATGTTGTGCTCATGTTTTCTGCATTCCCCCAAGGGAAGTACTAGACCAGGCCTGCCACAGGTCACAACTCCAGAGACTATGTGTATATATGTGTGTTTGCTAATCTCTTGCATTTGTTTCTCTTTGATATTGATACTTGACTATTTGTTTGTGGCAAGATCTCTTACTCTGTAACTTAGACTCATACCAACTCTATAGCCCTGGCGAGCCTGGAACTCATTTAGATCCTTCTGCCTCAGTCTCACAAGTGCTGGGATTCCAGGTACCTCACTATTTTTCTTGCAAACAGTAGTTTCTATAATTTTCAGCTCTGTGGAGGCATGATTAATTTTTTTTAAGACCAAATGACGGAAGACCAAGAAAATGAGGGTGAAAGATTTATATGATTCAGGTATGAGAGTTAATGAACAAGAACTTTTAATAGTTCCGACTGGTATTGCTATGGCTTGAATGTCTCCACAAACATTCATGCTGTAATTTAATCCCCATTAGAATTATTAAGAGGATGAAGACTTCATATATTTATGATGTGTGGGGGTCTGGCTTTTGGGAGGCTGTGAAGATTAAATGAGGCCATGAAGGTGGAGCCCTGTCCATTAGCTCTATATAAGAAGATGAGGGCGAGGGCTGGGCTAGGACATTGCATATGATGCCCAGTGCCATCTAGGAACCCTGTAAAGCTTCTACCAGCCAAGAAGCCCTCAGCAGATACAGCCACCAGTCTCAGACCATGAAAAGCATAAGCTTTTATTCTTTCTAAGTCAGTCATGATATTATTACAGCAGCAGAAAATGGATCAAAACAACAAAATATTCAGGAACTCATAGGGCCAGAAAGATGGTTCTGAAAGTTACCTTTACTTTACCAAGCCTGATGACTTGAGTTTGATTAGAAGGAGAGAACCAGCTCCTGCAAATTATTCTCTGACATAATTCAGGTTGACTTGTGTGTGTGCATACACACACACACACACACACACACACACACACACACACACAAAATAAATACATTAAAATGTAATAAACAGTTTTTAAAAAAGAAATCAGAGGAGAAAGTGGAAGATTTCAGGACACCAGGAATATGGAGACAACACAGATGTGAATTCTAGAACTGAAAACATAGCTGGCATGAAGAATTTGGGAAATGTGTTGGCAGCTGAACAGACACAGTGAATTGTAAAGAATATATTCTTCAGACTGAGCACAAAGGAGATGAAGAGTGAACCTGAAAAGACAGATAAATGCCAAATCTGAAGTCAAAGGAGAAGAACAGATTCAGCTCCTGGAAAAGTAGTAGACAGATTATGCATACCACCCAGGGTTTTCTAATAACAAGAAGAGAAACCCTTGTCTCAGAACATAGTTAAATTGATAAAACCCAGACAGTAACAAACACATGATAGGCAGATAACATGATTGTCATAGTGACACAGCTAACAACATCTTGTAGTGAGATACCCACACTTGTGGTACTGACCACGCCCATTTGGGTGTGGGCCAGATATTGTCTGAGAATCAAGATTCACTGGACTCAGTACAGGATAAGTGAAGTTTATTCAGGAAGAATGCAGGTGACCGCTGCAGGTTCCAGCTCCAAGGATCCTCACAGCCTGTCCTCTGTGACCTGACCGGAAGCAAGAGAGAGCACTGGGGTGGGGGACCCCAAATCTAGTCCTACCCTCCGTTACTTCTGTACCTGTGACCACACCCAAACGGATGTGGTCAGTGCTACAGGTGTGGGCTGGGTGGATATCTCCCCTACAACATCTGTCATTGAACTAAAGGACTAGAGGCCAGAAGTCAGTGGAGTAACATCTTAGGAGTGATAGAAGAAAAGTATGAGGATTCTGTATCTAGGGAAAGTACCCTGTGGTGTGATTAACTTAGCAGAAGTGTTCAGGGAAAGAGGGTGGGATAGTTTATTACCAAAGAACAGACAGAACAAACTAGAAGCAAGCCTGAAACTAGCTATAAAATATGGGGAAAATTGGGACACTCACTTTAGTAGGCAAAATTGTGTGTTGACTACCTAAAACATAAGCAATCATGCATTATCATGGGCTTTCAGATTTGTTTGGCAGGAGTAGGTGGCACACGCCTTTAGTCCCAGCACTCAGGAGGCAGAGGCAGGTGGATCTCTGTGAGTTCGAGACCAGCCTGGTCTACAAGAGCTAGTTCCAGGACAGGCTCCAAAGACACAGAGAACCCCTGTCTCGGAAAACCAAAAAGAAAAAAAGATTTGTTTGGAACTGGGCATGTTGGCACACAGCTTTAGTCCCAGCATTCAGGAGGCAGAAGTAGGCAGATAGATTCAAGGCCAGTCTAATATACTTAGCAGTTCCAGGACTGCATAGAGAGACCCTGTCTCAAAAAAAAAAAAAAAAGATTTGTTTGTAGTAAAAATGCATGACAGCAGCACCAAAGAGTCAGGAGAAATAACCAGTTTTATTAGCCTCTGAGGCCTAGAAGTCAGCAATGTGCTAATTATAAGCCAAGGAAGTATGTTATAATTCCGTAGAAAGCAATAAAGAGCTTAATAAAGATAGAGGAGAAGAAAGATGGAACACAGGAAATGATTAATCTAGGTAAAATCAGAATGGAGAAGTGAAGAAACAGAGCCAGAGGAGATGGACAGAAAATAAGTAAGCTCATCTCCAGTGTGTCAGCCTGATTCCAGATGTACAAAGTATGCCACATAATGCTATCGGGTTGATTAAACAGACAACCTGACTGAAAAAAAAAAAAAAAAAAAAAAAAAGACCTCAGATGTGTGTAGTTTACAAGAGCCATGTTTTAGAAATATACATGTGAAGACAAAAAAGGCTAAAAGTAGTGGGATGGCACCTACCACATAAACACAGGCTGAAGATCTAGTCTGTCAGCAACAGCTAGTGCAGAACAAGGAGAGGTGCTCTGAGAGGTAGCAGTGCAGTGTGCTGAAAGGCCAATGAGGCAGCTGCAGACCATCCATGTGTTTGTTCACTAGAGAAGCACCCACTAACAGAATGGATAAACTACATTTGATGTCATTTCTTTTTTTGGCAAGCAGAATGAGTAAATTATCATATAGATTATTTATGCAATGACTTGAGGTTTTCAAAATTCAGTAACTGAAAAAGGAAACAGATTTCTCTTTTTTGAAGCATCCAATGTATAGTACTGTTGCTTGAGTTTGGTGGAGACTTCAGACCACAGAAATATGCTTTATTTGAGTATACTGGCTACATAAGCCTGTAGTAAGGCGAGGGCGTTCACTAGAGAAGCATACATATATGGACTGCTCTTCAGAGCAGCTGAACTGTAGCTGTAGAATTGGGAGCAACACCGTCAGATGAGCTTGGGTGGGTCAGTTTGGTCATGGAATACACAACGAATCTGAGGTGTTCTGTGAATTCTACATGTGTGAGAATCCCCTTTACTTCCCTTTGAAACCTAGACACACTGGTACCCAACCTCCAGGGCCTGTGACCTGTGTCTTCAAATCTAGCTCCTAACCCCCTGCTCACACACCCTCATTGTGTCCTCACTGCCCTGCTGACTAGGCTGGGCAGTCTCAAGGTCAGTCGGGCTGGGAAGCAAGAAATGAGCTGTGCCCAGAACTGTCATCAACCTGTCTTAGAGGCTGAGCCTGCCAAATGCACAGAACACTCTCCGTGGGTCCTCCTGCCTTGTCCCTCCATCCTCATTGATGGCAAGTTTCAGCCTTTCCTCCCTGTGGCCATCAGCTACCTGTAAGCTGTTTCTGCCTAGCTCCATGTAGTTACTGAGTTTTGTCCCAACTGAAAGACACATGGAGGAAAAGCCCCTATCAGAGCCACCTTGCTCTGTCCTGAGCTCCAGTATGCAGAGGGTTGTATCCCAGGCAGGAAGTAATAAACTGGGTGTCTTAAGCATTACAGGCTCACCTACATGCTTATTTTATAATAGTAAGAAACAAAATGAACCATTGCTTTGCCACCCAGATCACCACTCTTTCCTCCCCAGCCTTCCTTACACAGTGGTATTGATAACTACAGTCACAGATTCAGAGAAGCCCTTGGGACCAGGAATACATGGCCTCCCTTGGCACCTGGGACACCCCTAAAATGGCTCACCACTGCTGTGTGTGTTTCTTAGATTTTGTTGGCAGTGACAGTGGTATTATTGATAGGTACAAAATTTAGTATAATGTGCAGAGATATTATGTAGTAAATGGGTTATAAAACCAAGGTATGTTTGTGACTCTGGAAATGTAGGATTTCTTAGAGCAGTGTGGAGCTATCACACGGGGACAGTTTGTAAAATAATTAAGGTTGCTGCCTTCAGGGTGATGTGACTCCCCATATCCTGTGATGTCTGAAGACCCCATGACCTCCCCACTTGCTGCTTCCTGTCTGGGCTCTTCTCACAGCCCAGACCTTCAGCAAGTCTTATTCCTAGCTTCTGATAACTGAACCCCAAGAAGTCTTGGATTTATGATTATCTAGTTGGGATTTTTGCCAAGGTGCATTTATTTTTATAAAAGTCTATTTAAGATTTCAGAGTACCTGACTTGAACCCAGCAGGTGTCTACTTGGTGTGAGGAGTGGGGCCTAGGGCCTCTGGTCAGGGCTACGGGTCTGCTTTGTGGAAATTGCCTGCCTGTCTTCCTGGATATAGGAGTCATGCTATGGCAGCGGTCCTGTGGTCACTCTGAGCACCTAGCCTCTCATAGACTTGGGGAACACAGAAGTCTAGCTCATTAGTCTGCCACATTAACAGCCAGGGAAACCCTGCCCTGACACTAGGGGAGCCGGGCAGTGATCCTGGGTGCATCAGCCTTGCTGTAAGTGCCCACGTCCCACAGGGAGGGATGGTTTCTGCTACCTCTTCCTCACCAGCAGTCTTGTGTCCTTTCTGTGGATACTGGAGAACTTGTGAGACACCCTGGCCATCCTCACTCATTCCCTCTCGGTACCTGTAGGTATGACCTCGACGCTTGTGACATTCAGGAGAAGTACCCAGATCTGTTCCAGGTGAACCTAGAGGTGGAGGTGGAACCTAGAGACAGGCCCAGCCGAGAAACTCCACCTTGGGAGAATAGCAGCCTGAGGGGTCTGAACCCCAAGATCCTCTTTTCCAGCAGGGAAGAGCAGCAGGACATCCTGTCTAAGTTTGGTAAGATATGCCTTGGCTCTCAGTGTGCTTGCTCAGGACCCAGTTCTAGTGACTTACATTTCTAGGAAAGACTTACAGGAAGAGGTACCTTTTCCCCTGGTTTGGGCATCCCTACCTGCTCTTTGCTTACCTAGGTGCTACAGAAGATAGTGGAAACTCACAGCTATGGTGGGGAAGGGAGACACATGACACTATGATCCTGAGGCCTGACATGGGCCCAGCAGGGAAATCTATTCTCTTGCTCTGCAAAAACAAACTCTAGAGCAGTTGTTCTCAACCTGTGGATCTCGACCCCTCCAGCGAACTCTGTCTCCATAAATATTTCCATTGCAATTCACAACAGCAAAATTACAGTTATGAAGTAGCAACAAAAATAACTTTATGTTTGGGGTCACCACAACATGAGGAACTATATTAAAGGGTTGAAGCATTAGGAAGGTTGAGAACCACTGCTCTAAAGTGAGGGGCTGTTGCTTTCTGAGTACATGAGCCCTGGTCTACCTTTGGGGTCAGCGTGAATCTGTGACTGGGAAGGATTTCCTCTAAAGTTAGGTTTGTACCATAAGCTGACTCAGGTCATATGCTCTGGGCATGACAGTTTAAATGCCATGATGAGGGTGGGACAGCTTACTTGAAGACCTGTGGTTTGGGTATGACTCTCTACCAAGCATAGGTGTCTCCTCTGTTTATGTCAGCCCAGTTCCTACAAAAAAATGGAGTGTACCTTAGCAGGTTGGGTTTGACCTGCCTGCAGTTCTCTGTGGTCTGGATTTGTACGTATTGTATTGTATTGTATTGTGTGTGTGTGTGTGTGTGTGTGTGTGTGTGTGTGTGTGTGTGTGTGTGTGTGTGTGTATGTTCTGTGAATGTAGCATGTGTGCTCATGGATGTGGCACAGCATCTGAATAGAAGGATGGTGGGAATCTACTTGCAGCCAGACCTTGTTTTCAAGGAACTGGTACAGGTGTCCCTATGGCCTACCTGCTCTGTTGCTCTGGCTGTGTCTTGCCCAGGGTTGTGCCTGGCACAGGTAGCCTGATGCCAGCCCTTTCCTGGCAGGGAAGCCAGAGCTCCCCCGGCAGCCGGGCTCCACAGCTCAGTATGACGCTGAGGCAGGGTCTCCGGAGGCTGAGATCACAGAGTCGGACTCACCGCAGAGCAGCGGCACGGACACCAACCACTTTCTTCACACGCTGGATTGGCAGGGTAGGCATAGGCACAGTTAATCCTTCACCCTTCCATGGGGTCCAGTCTGTCACATACCCCTGAACTGACTAGTCACCACTGATTTCTGGCAGTCGCAGCATTCTGCAAGGGCTGTATCCTGTGGTCAAGTACTTAGGGTGAACTTCATGGGGACAAGCAGAGTTGAGGTCTCCTTAGAGGGACTGCAGATTTTAATACACTGGCCTGTTGTGGGAGGAATTGTGTCTGAGAATCAAACCGTAGACCTCATGTCAGACAACTCCTCTACAGCTGAGCTACACATTTAAACACACACACACACACACACACACACACACACACACACACACACACACACACACACACACAGTGTATATATGTATACCCACAAAGCCTAAGGTATCAATTTCATTTCATTATTGACTTGAAGTCATTTGCTGGCCAAGTCCCTATATACATCGTCTTCTTAACAGGCCCAGAGGTTCATAAGGAACAGAAGAGGTGCTTCAATAGAAGGATGAACTGAACCGTGGTGGTTGATATCATCTCCATCTAGAAGTTACTTTATTTCTTACTGCCTCCAGTTTCTACTGGGTTTCTTAGTCCCTTCTTCATGTCTCATAGCCTAGTTATTACAACTAAACACCCGGGGTCTTCACCTTGACCATTCACCTCCTTGACATATCCCAGAGTGTACCACTGCCACTCACTCAGCAAAGGATATTTCCCCAAGAAGTGTTATGGTATGTCCCCTGATAGCTGTGGTTTACCAAGACTCCACAGAGATGGCTTCTTTGTTGTTGGATAGAAGCCAGTATTATGGCTCCCAGGTGATCTGTGAATTTCAAGCCTCAAGATCTCCTCTGAGGCCCAAGGTTGACCACTGGGGTGGGCATGAGGATCCTAGTGTTGGTTGTATGGTTGCAACCTGGGCCTGCTGAGGCTCCTGGCTATGTCAGCTTGTACTGCCCTCTTATGGTTACCCCAGCATGTGGGTCAATCAACCGATGGTTTTCTTTCCACAGAGGAAAAAGAACCAGACACTGGTGCAGACAATTCCTCTCCTAAGGAGAGTCAGTCTGTCCTGATTGCGGACAGAGATGGAAGCGAAGTATCAGATGAAGAAGAGCCTCCATTCCCCAGTGAGGCGAGGGAGCCAGGGTCTGGAGAAGACATACCAAGGCTGGCAGCTGGGACCAGGCAGCAAGACTTACTATTTGATGTGGGCATGCTGGCTGCCCCACAGGAGCCTGCTCACCAGGAAGAGGGTGTCGATCTCCTGGGCCTACACTCTGAGGGTGACTCGGGGCCTGCTGCCCCCTTGCAGGCTTGTAGGGTCCCCTCCAGCAACACTGACTTGTTGAGCTGCCTTCTTGAACCATCTGATGCGGCTCAAGTGGGGCCTCCTGGTGACCTGCTCAGTGGTGAGGCTCCTCTGCTTCTGGAAAGCCCAGTTTCTCTTCTTGGGGTGCAAAGCTCCCAACAAGGAAGAGTCTCTGACACTGGTATGCATTTCAGTTATGCATAAAATTGGCCTCATAGTAATGAGTAAGGGTTAACCATTCCTGCCATGTAGAAAAAGGGTCATCACTGTTATATTGACATCTGGAGGGAGGAAATTACCTACTGGAGAAACTGCATGTGGCTGCTTCAATTCCTACTCACAAGCCAAGACTGCCAGCTTTGGCTTCTGTGTCCTTGGAACAGTCCTGAGCTGTGGGGCATTGGGAGTTCCATGTGTCCCTGGGTGGGCTGCTGGATGGTCTTGAGCCCATATTGCTGAGGAAAGTGGAGGGCTGAGAGCAGGGCAGTGGGGCTCCAGGATGTGGGCTAAGGTATAATGCTTGTCCCTGCCCTGGCTCTGTCTCCTAGTGGACCCATTTGATCAGCTCCTACTGTCATCCAGCTCGGACACCCAGCCCTGCTCCAAGCCTGATCTTTTTGGAGAGTTTCTAAACCCTGACTCTGTAGCTTCCTCAACTGCCTTCCCATCCACCCACAGTGCTCCACCCCCATCCTGCAGCACTACCTTCCTGCACCTGGGTGAGTATGGCCATGATGAACATTACATAGAAGCCACAAGCTTATGCTTGGAAGGGCCTAGGAGCTCCTACTTCCTGCAGGCCCCTGGGGATAGGGCTTAGGGATAGAGTAGTGGGTTTAAGTGCCTTCTGTCTACTGCAGCTCTGGTACACGAGGCCTGACATACCTCTTAGTGACTTTCCCAAAGTCTAGGGCGTCTCCAGACCTGGAAGAACACATTGGTGTCTTTTTCTCATCTCCTTAAGCTGTCTCCTCAAATATGGAACGGGTTCTACTGCTGTTTACAGACCCTGCTAGTGGGCATTTCTCTGGCTCTGGGATTGTGGCTGTTACTAGAATAGCTACTTCTGCCAGAAGTTTCCAGGAGTGAGAGGACCAGGAGGTAGGAATGACAAATTAGGGGGCAGCCGAGTCCAACTTTAGGAAGAGGCAATAGGATGCATAAAGGCTGTTGTATGCATGTTGGAGCAGCAGACATGGGCCATTTAGACAGAAATTGGGGCCTGGGAAAGGAGAAGCCAGGCTGTCACTCTAGTCATATCTTGGAGAGAAAGCTTGCTTCTTTTTCCTAGCAGAGAGTAGATGGTCTGGGGTATGCTCCAAAAGACAGCTGACTGCCCTGAATGGTTTATCGGTAGAAAATGGGACATATGGCTGTGCTATGCTGGGGTGGGTACATGACCAGCAGAGGGCAGGAGGACTAGCTTTAGATTCCATGGAGTTCCTGAATATGACTTATGGGCTATGTATGATAGGTTTAGAGAAAAAGGCAGCATACAAGTGTTGTCATCACTGTCCTGTGCAGATGTTGTCTGCTGACCTCTGTTGGTCAGATTATGGCTATATGCTACATCCTCGGGATTATCAGGAAAGAAACCATATGAAGATGGCTGAGCAAAGCATGGCCTCAGCTGCCTAGCTTTACTGGTCCCTTGAGTTGTATGCTGGGCCAGCAAGTTGCCTTCTGCTCATTCCTGGGGATAAGAGAGGTTTCCAAGCATCATGTGAAGTAAGAAGGCACAAACACCAAACCTTGCTTTTCTCTGGTTCCTTTCAGGGGATCTCTCAGCAGAGCCCAACAAGGTGATAGCTTCATCAAGCCACCCAGATCTGCTAGGAGGATGGGATACCTGGGCTGAGACTGCTGTCCCTGGGTCAGCCTCCATGCCAGTACCAGAAGGTATGACCACCAGCCCCACTGTTAGCTGAGCTCTCAAGATGATTACAGCTATGGCCATGGAGTGTCCCCATGCCATTTGGAGAAGAGAGCTTGCTTACATTCTAGTCCAGCCAACATGTGGTGACTACAGAGTTCTGTTACTTGTTGATGAGAACACAGACATTCTATAATTGCTTCAGCTTTTGTTGAGTGGCAGCAGTGTCTGGTCCTCCTATTCTTCCATGCTGTTCCTTTTTCATGGAGGCAGGTATATTTGGGAACATAATTCCCTGCCTGTATATAAATGATTGCCCATGTTGTACTTCCATGTTTTTCTGTGTCCTCTGAAGGACCCTCAGAAAGGCTGTCATATGTGTGTTATTGCTACTGCCATATGCCCTGTTGGTAACACGGATCACAAGAAGTAGTTCACGTCTGTGAACTGACCTTTTTGTGTACCTACAGTTCTGTCTTGCTGGCACATTCTGATCCAATAGTCCAAAGCAAAGTCTTTGACACACATCCTGACTCTGAATATTCTTTCCTCAATTTATTTGCTGAGGAACAAGAATTCCTATCTTTTGTTTCTCCTCAGAGTTTATAAAATTATAAATTTTAAAACATGTTACTAATTTAGTAAGTATTTTTTTACAGTTGTACATGTATTTTAATGTGTGTATGAGTTAGTACGTGTGTCAGGATACATTTGTGGAACCCAAAGGACAGTCTGTGGGACTCCAGTGTCTCCTGTCTGTCATGTGAGTTCCAGGGATCAAATGCAGGTCATTTAGGACTGGTGACAAGTGTCCACTTGCTGAGCCACCTGGTAGCCCTTGTAGGTGCTTTCAGATTGTATTTATTTATTACAAATGTGGTTCATTGTTATTTTGTATGCTTTTGGTTGTGGGCTTTTTGTTTTATCAGGGTTATTTCATGTTCTTTATTCCCTTTTCACATTGGAAATTCCTTTTTCTTTTAAAATTTTTTTTAATTTAATTTTTAGAAAGTTTTTTACATTGTGTTTATTTATAGGGGGATGTGGGAGGCAGTGTGCCTATCTAGGAAGGCATGCAAAGGTCAGACGACTTTTGGGTAACTCCATTCTCTGCTTTCACTGTCCAGGCCCCAGGGATTGTAATGCATTAGTGACTGAACTCAGGACATTAGGCATGGCAGCAGGTGCCTTTACCAACTATGCCATCTAGCCAGCTCATTTTTAAAGATTATTATTATGTGTGTGTTTGTGTGTGGTGTGAATTTACACCTGCTGTGGTACGTGTGCATCCATGGCACACATTTGAGGTCAGAAAAAACTTTTTGGAATCATTTCTTTCCACCTTATTGAGGCGCGGTCTTTGATTTCTGCTGCACCAGCTGGCTTGCAAGCTTCTAAGCAATTCTCCGGACTCTGCTTCCCATGTCACCAAGTACGAGGATTAGAGATGCACATATCTGCATCCAGCTTTTTCAGAGGGATCAGTCTTAGGTCATCAGGCTTACAAAGCATGCACTTTTACCTGCTGAGCCACTATAGTTTTGTTTTGTTTGGAGACAGAGTCTTACTATGTAGCTCCAGCTGTCCAGGAGCTCACTAGACCAGGTTGGCCTCGAACTCAACAGGTATCTGCCTGCTCTTTATATATAGATAACTCTCTCTCTCTCTCTCTCTCTCTCTCTCTCTCTCTCTCTCTCTCTCTTCTCTCTTTTTTTGTTTTGTTTTGTTTTTCGAGGCAGGGTTCTCTGTGTAGCTTTGGAGCCTATCTTGGCACTCGCTCTGGAGACCAGGCTAGCCTCAAACTCACAGAGGTATGCCTGCCTCTGCCTCCCGAGTGCTGGAATTAAAGGCTTTAGTGTACCACCAACGCCTGGCAATAACTCTCATTTTTTAAAGATTATATGGGTGTGAATATTATTACATGGGTACTGGCATCTGAACTTGGGTCCCCATGATTGAACAGCAAGCACTCTTTTTTTTTTTTTAACTTTTTATTTATTTATTTTTGTTTCTTTCATACCATGCATCTCAATTCCATTCATCTTTTTTGGTTTTATCAAGACAGGGTTTCTCTGCATTGTTTTGAAGCCTGTCCTGGAACTTGCTCAGTAGACCAGGCTGGCCTTGAACTCAGAGATCCGCCTGCCTCTGCCTCCTGAGTGCTAGGATTAAAGGTGTGTACCACCAGCGCCCCAGCCCTCTCCGAATCTTCATATCTACCCTCTGCCCTTGCAATTTCCCTCCCTAAATTAAAATAAATTTTAAGAGAAAAAAATTTTAAAAAATCTTGTCACGGAAGCTGTAGTGTGGCATGATGAATTATGTAGTAAACCCCTTTATCCATATATCTTTACTCCGCAAGCACTCTTAACCGCCAAGCCATCTATCCATGCCCATAGCCATTATTTTTAATGACTGGATAATATTTTGAGTAGTTGAGCAATAATTATTTCAAGATTTTATGCTTAGACTAGTCTCAGATTTACATTATTGTATCTTAAAGAACAGTCACATTTTAGATAGGATATAGCAAGTGGTACTATGAAGTCAAAACAATGAGGACATTTTCTGGTTTTTAGTACCAAATGTTCAGACATTTCCATGAGAAGCAGTATGGATACTGGAGCCAGCCACCCTGCCAGGTGTGTGCTGTGTTTCTCCCACTGTCCTCAAAGAATTACCAAACCTTGAGTAGGGCCTTTGGTACTGAAAGGGAGGATCAGGGACTTTGGAAGACTGTTTCATTCTATGCTGTACAAGTCTAATGGCCTTTAAGTCTAATGGCCTTTATCCTTTTTCCAGGTACCCTCTTCTCTTCTGGAAGTCACCCGGCCCCTACGGGTTCCCACCCTAGCCAAACCAAGTCTCAGAGCCGAGACCCATTTGCTGATCTCAGTGATCTCAGCTCTAGCCTCCAAGGTAATGAGGGGCCAGCCCTATGTGCCAAGAGGCTCATTTCACGTTCTACTATTTCATAATAGATTCCTCAGAAAAGGGAAATCCCCAGGCTCTGGTGAGTTCACTGGAGAATTTTACCAAATGTTTATATGACCAATTCCACATAATCTCTTAGAAATCTTAGAAGAGAGGAAACTGACTTTCCAAAGTACACATGCCAAATCAGACAATTCAGGAAAGAAAGCCTCAAGCCAATCCCCTCAAGAACAGACATAGACCCTTAGAACATTAGGGCACAGAATTTTTCAAAGGATTAAAGGGCAGCAACTCCCACCAAGTGAGGCATATTCAGGGAGCACCAGTCTGATTTGCCTTTCCAGGCATCTGCTGTGTTTATCAGCCAGATAAACAGATAAAGAGCCAGAACAATGACATGCTCTTACCAGTGCTTCTGATTTTTAGAACCCAGCAGCAGCTAGGAGGTGGTTGAGCATACCTTTAGCCCCAGCATTCAGGAGGCAGAGGCAGGCAGATCTCTGAGTTCAAGGCCAGCCTGAACTCAGAGTGAGTTCCAGGACAGCCAAGGCTGTTTGATATACAGAGAAACACAGTCTTGAAAAAAAAAAAAAACAAGCAAAAAAAAAAAAAATAACACAGCTGCAAATGAGTGTTTCTTCAGAGCAGGCACACAAACTGTATCAGATATGGCAAGCTTGGCAGGACTCCTGAACCCAGGAGCAAGACAGATGGCCCATTAACATTCTACTTACTGGGAGACCCAGCTACCAACTTGAGGCAAGAAAAAGAAGTGGAAATTGCATATGATAGAAGGGGAAAATGAAGTTGTTCCTATTTGTAAGTGGACATCTACAAAGCTTAGAACTTTATAGTTATAAGGTCACAGTACCTAAGACCACAGAACAGTGGTCTGTTGCAGTTAGGTTTACTAGGAATAGCTCAAGGAGATCAAAATTATACAACTATACAACACTGTGTATAGTTGATGTTTGCAAAGCTTTCAGACCAGGCAGAGGTGGGGGCTTACTTATAGCTGTAATTCCAGCACTCAGGAAGCTGGGGTTGAAGGATCAGGAGTTCAGACATTGGCAACATGAGATCCTGACTCAAAACAGCAACAAAAGAGCCTTTTACTACAAACATAAGGAAACACTTAGTGCCATTGTGGTGAAACTACAATACAAACATGGCAGTTGAGATTGATAGAAACCAAATGTTTGTAGATCACAAGATTGGCTCAGCAAAGGTGTTCCTTTGCCTTGTATTAATTGCTCTGTAGGTCTAATGTTCTTTCTACAAAGACTTTTGTAGAAGCCAAGTTCATTGTACATTTATTTGGGAAAGCAGCTACACTGGAATGTTTGGGGCTTGTAATTGAGAGTAGTAGAGAAGCTCCACCCTGACTTTGAGGTACACTTTCGGGCCACAGAAACCAAGACTGATCAACACCAATCGCCAGGCACTAGTACACGGATTGGAAGAGAGCATCCAGGTGCACACCCAGGGAAGGCAGAGGTGTGAAAGTTTTAACAGATGGAGCTAGAGCCATTGGACTTCTACAGGCAAGAGAAGGAGCCTTGGCTATATACTGAGCCTCACAGCCTATTGCAGAGCAGCTCCACTAACAGAGGAAAGCACAGATCTTCAGCTGTAGAAAGGCGGAAAAATGTGGGAAGAAAACATTTCAAAACTATTTGACAAAGGACTCTTATATAGGATATATAAATGGAATGGAAAGACAAAGGGTAATCTGGCAGAGAAATGAGCCAATAAACACATAAGACTGTGTTGAGTCATCATCTGCTAGAAGATTTAGGCAGCAGCCACACATCACCAAAGATCTTAGAAACTGGGTTTATTTTGTATATATACACACTTGTAAGAATGTGAAATGATACAGCCCTTTCTTGTCGTTTTCTTTAAAAAGTAAATGTGCAGACACCATAGGACCCCAGTGTTTATCCCAAAGAAATGAGCCTATAATTCTACAAAAATCAAACAAGTGTTCAGAGAACTGTTTGCAATAGCCAAGAGAATAAACTCTAAATGGATGTTCTTTTGTGGAAGAAGGTTAAGCAAACAGCGGCCCCTTTTATACTGTGAAATATTCCTTGGCAATAAAAAAGGCAGCAGAAGTTTGAATCAACTGATCACATCACATTTACAGTCAGAAACAGAGAAAGATGAATGCATGCATGCTAATACTTAGCTTACCTTCTCTGCTCCATACAGCCTAGGATCCCCTGCCCACAGAATGATCTCACTCACAATTAAGATGGATTTTCCCATACCAATTGAAATCATTAAGCTAATCCTCCACACTGGCGGGGTGGTGCACACCTTTAATCCCAGCACTTGGGAGGCAGAGGCAGGCAGGTCTTTGAATTTGAGGCCAGCCTGGTCTACAGAGAGAGTCCTAAGTCAGCCAGGGCTATACAGAGAAACCGTGTCTCTGGGCGAGGGGGAGCAGATAATCCCCCACAGACTTGCCCAGAGGTCATCTCCTGGGTGATGTTAGATATTGGCAAAGTGACAATAACCATCACAGGGGAACTTCATGGCTGGGGATATTATGTGAAGGTACTCTAGACTTGGTATGAGTCTTGAAATTTCTGTGAGTTCAGTTATTTCACAGAAAGTTGAAGAATCAGCCACACATTTGCGAAGCTTTGTGAGGAAGTGTCCACACAAAGGGATAGCCCCCTAGACCATCCGGCAGATGGGGGAACCAGGATACCATTTATCATATCCTGGCATCTAGTCTTGATTCAGAAAGTGCTTGAGCAACACAACACTTGAGTGTCCCTGGCTACTCAGGACCCTCTACTTTTTGGGTAGAATAGATCAACTAAGTAACAGCAGTTTGTTTTGTGAGCATATGTCCCAGCAACTCAGTCTCCTCAGCCACAGAAGAAGCAACTCATCATTTGGCTAAGTGACTTAGAAGTGTCCTGTGGTGTCTCCCTAGGCCTACCTGCTGGACTTCCTCCAGGAGGCTTTGTTGCCACATCAGCCTCCACTCCCAAAAGCAGCAGCTCCTGGCAGACAAGTCGTCCCATGGCCCCTGGAACCTCATGGACCCCCCCGGCCAAGCCAGCCCCCAGAGCCTCTGAACAGCCAAGGTCTCACTTCAGTGTGATCGGAGCTCGAGAGGAGAGGGGTGTCCGTGTGCCCAGCTTTGGTAAGTCCTGTGTCTGCCTGGTGATTTACACAACTACCTACAGGTTTGTGGATAGAGTGCCTTATTCCTCCCCTCAGAGCCAGCTAAGACTATTTATGTTGCTCACTGAGGCTGCACCAAGAAAGCAGATTTGGATTTGTGTGCTTGAGTCGTCAGGCATCTCTGCAGGCCTAGCCCTTCTCCTCCCAATTCTCAATGGACCTTAACAGATAGCCCTGAAGCTATGTTTTTCTTCTTTTTTGTCCAGGTATCGGGACAGATCATAACAGGGAGAAAAGTAAAAGCAGGCAGAGTGTTTATAAAAAGTATCTATTTTTTTTTCCCCAGCCCAAAAGCCGAAGGTCTCAGAAAATGATTTTGAAGACCTGCTGCCTAATCAAGGCTTCTCCAAGTCTGACAAGAAAGGGCCAAAGACCATGGCAGAGATGCGGAAACAGGACCTTGCCAGAGACACAGACCCATTGAAGTTGAAGGTGGGTACCCCCAGGGCGCAGACTATACTGTGAAGTCCAATGTTTCCAGACAGACTAGCACCTGGGGGCCCCTAGGGTAGAGCAGAACCAGGACCTCCATGTAGCCATACTCCTGGGCAATCTGATATACACTTAGTGTTTGCATTTCACAGTGCTCTTCGTGGGCCCTGGGGATCAGTGAGGGGTGCAGGCACCACATGGGGCTTCTGGTACTCTGGTGATGATTGACCTTGACCTTGAGTTAGCAAGAGGGCATACCCCAGAGTACCCATCCAAACCAAGGGTTATTTGACTTGTTTTTCAAGACAGGGTTTCTCTGTGTAACAGCTCTGGCTGTCCTGGAACTCACTCTGTAGAACCAGGCTGGCCACAAACTCAGAGATCTGCCTGCCTCTGACTCCCGAGTGCTGGGATTAAAGGCGTGCACTAATGTGCCATCACCACCCTACTCATTTGACTTTTGAGGACAGCAATTTTGTTTGGGTTTTGGTCCTGACCTGGAGCACTCACTGTGGAATAAGAAGGAATCAGCATAGCGCAATGGTCAGGTTGTTCCACTGTAGATCTTAGAGGCATCCATTTCTTAAAGTTCTTTAGGGCACAGTGTAGCCATTCCCTTAAGAGCTACCTGAAAGGTTGCCAGGGACCCAGTTGTCCTCTTTGAACCTTGTGCATGGATCAGGAGGCTGTACTGAAGGATTAGGGCTTTGTCTTTGCATCTGGCTGAAGAGTCTCAGTTCTGTCCTGAGAGTACCTTCTCTTCCACAAGGTGCTCTCACTTGACCCACCTGGTCTGTATGGTCTCAGGTGGGCCCAGTGCTGGAACAGAGGGCGAGGTTGGGGTCTTTCTGGGTGGTGGGGAGTAGGGCGAAGCCATGGCTTCCCTGCTCTTGTATAGGGATAAACAGAGAGGTACCAAAGCTTGTTCTTAAGGGGCCTCCACAGAAGCTTGTTCCCCAAGCCTGCAGGTAGTGTTCCCCGAGAGGACCGGGACCGTTGAAATGATGCACCCGCCCTCTCCAGCATCTGAACAGCCCTCAGTACTTGCTTTGCTGCTTCCCTTCATGTTCCCACCCACACTCCACACAGCAGGGAGGGAGGGCTCCTCAGTTACAGCTCTTTCATGAGGTTCTATGTTCACTGGTGTCTGTAGCTTTTGGAGTGGATTGAAGGCAAGGAGAGGAACATCCGTGCACTTCTGTCCACGCTGCACACGGTACTGTGGGATGGGGAAAGCCGCTGGACACCTGTGAGTATGGCTGACCTGGTGACCCCAGAGCAGGTGAAGAAGCAATACCGCCGTGCAGTTCTGGTAGTGCATCCGGATAAGGTAGGTGTGTGGTGGGGCAGCTCCCAGAACACTAGGCCTTGGGCTTCTGGACCCTGTACTTGTGGTTGGATTGTCTCTGCCTCTCGTCCTCTGGGGTCCTTCTGCCTGCTGGCTGTGTCACATGGAAGGAGCTGGTGGTCAGCCTGGCTCTCCCTCTGTTGCCCACAGGCCACAGGGCAACCATATGAACAGTATGCCAAGATGATCTTCATGGAGCTGAACGATGCATGGTCTGAGTTTGAGAACCAGGGCTCGAGGCCCCTCTTCTGAGGCCAGGGATTGCTATGGCTGCAGGAGCTGCTCGTGAAGCCTGAATGCTGCTGACCTGACTGATGCACAAATGGGACCATAGCAGGTGTGGCAGGTGATAGATTCGGCCCCAGTGGCCTGGACCATCTACTCCCAGCCATCCTGCATTCATCATGGACAAATACCATTCCATGGCTGGGAGAGAAAGCATTCCTCAGATCTGATATTTGTTGTTTTGTTTTTCTTTTTCTTGTCCCAGAGGAAAAGTGTTGATTTATACTCCTTCCACAGCTGTCACAGTTTGTGGTTTACTTGGTGTCTGGTGACTGTTACCTCTTGAATGGCACATGTCGCTGGCACTGCTCTCCTGTCACTTCTTCAAATCTGGGGGTGCATCCACACCCACTCTGATGAGTTTGCCAATCATCTGTACATAATTAAACTATTTTCTGATGGCTGGTGCAGTCTCTGGCTTGAAAAGCACTTCTTACCTGGTACCTGGTAACCTGTTTGTTCCTCAGTTTTTACCCATGGTGGATTAGAGGGTCTTGAAGTTGACCAAGAATTGGCTGCAAAGACCACTGTGGCCAGCATTGATACTGTATCTTCTCAGAACACTTTGCTAAAGGAAAATTCTAGAATTGGGTCTTTCCCAAGGCCTTCCAAAATGCTGCCGTTCTTCATCTCAGCTCATAACTAGAGTTCGTGGAAGGTTAGCACACATCCACCTGCCAGGGGCTGCAGAGTTATGTCATGTTACACTAACACACTTGCTTTCATGGCTGGATTTCACTCATTCTCTAAGGAATGACAAAAGAAATGCTGGGGTGAGTGTGAGCACAATGTTAGACCTTTGTCACTATGTAGGCAAAACAAAGCCATGGGACGGGAGGTTATCCCTTGGGCTAACCATCTATGGTCAGGGTGCAGTTTGGAGTGAGGAACACTGCTTGAGAACAGTCCAGCAAGCAGACCGACAACCATAACTGCAGTGCTGTTTATTGGGGACTCAATAAAAGAAAGCAACAAGACCCCCAAACCCCAGGATTTGAGTCTGAAGCATATAAGTATGTATTAATTAGGGTGACACTAACCAAACCAGGATGTCCCGGGTTTATCTTAAGTTAATGTGAAAGTCAGACACATTACTGGTACCAGGGTCTGCTTGTAAATCACTATGATGATCTGTTCTGTTTGTAATTTGCTGGGGAACTGTGTAGGGAAAGCCAACCATGTTCACTTGTCATGACCGACACCTCACTGTGGCTGCAGTCATGTCAAATTGGATCCACACAGATGCAGAACTCAGAGCCCCTTTTGCCGTCAAGACTGAGATTCCTCTACCCCATTGGATTGTCCTGAAACTGAGCAGGATTAGAGCAAGAACTTTGCATTATTATACAGTGTAATTTCTTCAGCTGCTCCCATCACAGGTAGATGGACTTCGCCATGGGGCTTTTGGGTTACAGTTCATGGATGGGTGACTTCAGGCAAACATGACTAATTCATCTTCCTCTGGAGATCTGTAAGTAGCATCTGTCCACAGGGGCCCAAAGAATCATCTTGTTGGCAGACCACTTGCCACATGCCTGTGTGGCCTCTTTAACTAGAATGTAAGTCATCAAATCAGTATGATGCCAGCTGGGACCCAGGTAGATGTGCGAGTCCTGTAGGGCATGGTAGCCCTTTGATTGTAACAGATGTGTATGTAAGAGAACTTGTCTGTGACGTCCCAGTGGCATTTCCATGGGTACAAGTTATCTTGTGTATGTTTGGCTGAAGCTTCAGATCCACTAGCTGCTGAACCTGTCCATTGCTCTTGACTTGCAGAAATGAGGGTTTGCATTTGGCTGGTCTCACAAAGCAAGAGCAGATAAGAGGTGGTAAGATGGCTGCTAGTTAATTCAGGCAATGAGATCTAAACCCACGTCAGGATGGAGGCCTGAGAAGGGGCCATTCCCTGCCAGTCTAGTGACCAGTTAAAGTGCACATATGTTATAGAGGTTGTTTTTTGTTCCCATGAGCTGAGCCATTTCAGGTCTACCATATCACTTTAGTCAGTTCATGGCTCTTCTGCAGGGGAAGATGTTATTCTTTTAGCTGTAGTCACTGCTCGAAGGACGCTGGAAACAAGTGTTGGAATCCTAGGCACCACCACTAGAGTGGATGCCAAGTGGACCCAGCTCCAGTCCCATGAAGCTAGAAGTTTGCTACTGCTGCCCAGAACACCATGATGGCCCTGGTCCCATTACCATATCAGCTGGTGCTCAGAGCCCCAGTTCAGCAGACTTAGCCCTCCCTCCTTGCCACTCAGCCTAGCCCAGTGCAGGCCCACAGTCTTGAGTTGGGGATGGGAGGCACTGCTCACCCTCCACCCACCATAGGTGATACTTGACACCAACCATTATCCCCTTTAATCTGACCCTGAAAGCTGCAAGCTTCATTCTGTCATTCCCTTGTTTAATGACTCCCATTTCCTATGTGTTGCTGCTATTTTTAGTGTTCAGCTCTTAAAAAAAAAAAAAAAAAAAAATGAGCAGCCTGAATAGATGCAGAGATTTTTCACTTCAAAGCTGCTCAGTATTCCCAGTTCAGGGCATGGTAGAGCTCCTTGATCATGTTGAGTAATATTCAGATGGGCCCAAGTTTTCAGTACTGCCCTAGACCTGAAGCTGGGGTTTATGGACTTAGTGGGATCCAGTGGGTAGCAAACAGCCTCCAGTGGTGGGGAACATGTAGACTCTGGGGGTCTTTAGAATTATGAAATGGTTCCCAACAGGCTAGTGTTGTAAACCTTGCTGGTTCTCCACTGACATTGCTTGTGCCTGGCCTTATGGCCATCTGCATTTCTGTCCCACCCCTCCTGGTTTATCCAGCTCCCAGTAGCCATGAGTAGGGTATTGGGCCACAAAAGCTGTAGTTGATGGTCTGCCACCTCCTTCAACAAACAACGCTTAAGGGTCAGGGCCCAGAGGGAGTCCCAGTTCATGACAAAAGGATGAGTGAGTCTGATGCTCAGTACAGTCTTGCTGTGTCCAGCCTTCACAGCATCCTTGCTGAGATTCAGGGAAGACACCGCCCTGAGCATGAGCCACTGCAAGGCCGTGCCCAGTGCACAGGAATACCAGAAACATCACTGAAGTCTTGCCAAGTGTAGGAGAAACAAGTGAGGTTGTCCTTATGTTAACCAGAAGGGGACGCTGGGTCACAGGACAGTCGGCTGAGGCTACCACTGTGATTCTCAAGCCTTTGACTAAGACTAAAAGGTTCAACCCAGAACTCCAGACCCAACCCTACCTTCAGCCAAGGTTGCCTGGTTGTGATAATGGTTTCCAGGTAGGAGTGCTACCCATGCCTATCAGGGCAGAGGGGATAGGCTGCTATCTGGGCCCAGCTGATGAGAGTGTCAGTTCTGCTTAGGGCCAGGCTGTAAGGATCCTCTGCTGGGATTAACATTTGCACATTTCTTTATTCACTTAAAATTGTCTTAACCCCCTCATTGGAATTCTGACCTTGATCCCACATACAAAGCCCAACAGAGACCATGTGTGGAGTCAAAAGAAACTGTGTTCTAAGAGCAACAATGTGGAGGTAGCCTAGGGCCCTCGTCCTCATTCAAAGGATGCTGAGCCTTACTCTGAATATGGCAGACTAAAAAACAAAGTGACTAGAAAGTAAGCTGAGTCCTCAGGAAGAATATGGAAAATATGGAGAATTCAGGCCTCCTCATCACCTAACATTGAATGACAATCTGTCTTAGTTAAGGTTCAGTCCATTATCATCATGACTGGGAACATGGCAGCCTACAGTCAGACATGGTGCTGGAATAACTAAGAGTCCTATATCTATATCTTGCAGACAACAGAAGGTCAACTGACTCACTAGGCAGTATCCTGAGCATAGGAAGCCTCAAAGCCCACCCCTGCAATGACACATTTCCTCCAACAAGGCCATATGCACTCCAACAAAGCCACACCTAATAGCCTCATGCAGAATGACTTCCATGGCAGTAGGTCTCTAGGCAGAAATCAGCTTTGCATCTTTCCCCTGTCTAGAGCCTGGTATAGTGCTGGCCTCTGTCTCCGGCTCAGGAATACCCACCTCAAGCATTCTGTTCCACATCTCCTGAAGAGTTCTTGGCTCTGTGCGTTCCCAAGCAGCCAGTGGACAGGTAGCTTGTCTTGAGTCCTGCCTGCCTGGGCTAATGGGGGGTGGGGGTGGCAGAGCTCTAGTCCAAGTTGTCCCCTTCCTTCTTGAAGCCAGAACATGTTGGAGGACCTCAAATTCTCCTGCTTCTGGACTGATGTCTTAGAAGGATATGACCCGCAGGAAGGTCCCTGAACCCATTCCCATCTGTATCTGCTCTAGCTTGGAAGCATCCCCAAAGATTGTGGCTGGGAAGTCATTGGAAGATCTGGAGGGAGGTGTTTGGATCCTGGGGCTTTAGACCCATAATGACAATGCTCGGGGTGGGGGTGGGGGTGGGATACCAGTTCATCATCATAGGAGGTGCTCGGCCTCTCCTCTCCCTCTCACCTCCTGCCCTCACCAGATGAAATTCCTTTCTGCCTTCCAAGGGTTGCTAGAAGAAACTGAAAAGGATAGGCTAGTTGTGATAAAGACACAAATCGTTGTGGAGTATTTCTTTACACTGTGTGAATAGATGTCACTGCAATTGATTTAATGAAGAAGCTGACTGGCTGGGGCTGGAGAGATGGCTCAGAGGTTAAGAGCACTGGCTCTTAACCTCTAGAGGTCCTGAGTTCAATTCCCAGCAACCCCATGGTGGCTCACAACCATCTGTAATGAGATCTGGTGCCCTCTTCTGGTGTGCAATCATACATGCAGACAGAACATTTTATACATAATAAATAAATTGGAGGAGGAGGAGAAGAAGAAGCTGACTGATCTATTACTAGGCACGATAAGGTGAGGCAGGAGAACCAGACTAAGAACTTTGGGAAGAAGGAGAGGAGTCACGAGGAGATGCAGAGAGAAGCAAGATGAATGTGCCCTATTGAAAGAAGGTACTGCCACATGGCATAGGGTAGATAAGGAATATGGTTTAATTTAAAATGTAGGAGTTAACTAGTAACAGGCCTGGGCTATTAGTAATTTATAATTACTAAAATAGTCTCTGAGTGGTTGTTTAGGAGCCAGCTGCCAGGACACAGAGAAACTCTGCCTACAATGTATTGTATGACTCAGTGAATTTATGAATGAATGAGTGGCTGAATGGGCAGGTTTGAGTCACACCTGCTGGTAGATAGGGTGGCTGAGGACAAGAAAGTAGCTGGACTCAGCCTGTAGCAGTGAGGGGTTGGCAGGCTGGCAGGTAATTTTTCCATCACCTTAACTGAATCATCCAAGGTTCCTAGAGGGACTTTGGAGACAGATGGGTACCATTCTACGTCCAAGAGGTAACCCAGGAGAGTGCCCCAGGAGGAGCAGGGCCCAAGCTATCCATTCTCAATCATCTCTGTGAGTTAGGATGAAAGATGGGGAAAACTAAGGGAACACAGTGGAAGTTTGGGTGTAATTGGCCGCCATAAGGTCATAGGGAGTGGCACTATTAGGAGGTGTAGCTTTGTTGGAGTAGGTATGTCCTAGTTGGAGGAAGTGTGTCACTGCAGGGATGGGCTTTGAGATCTCCTGCGCTCAAGCTACACTCAGTGACAGTTCACTTCCTGTTGCCTGTGGATCAAGATGTAGTACTCTCAGGTCCTTCTCCAGCACCGTGTCTGCCTGTGCACTGCCATGGCCCACCATGATGATAGTGAAACTGTAAGCCACCCCAATTAAAGGTATTTTCCTTTGTAAGAGTTGCTGTGGCCATGGTGTCTCTTCACAGCAATAGAAACCCTAAGACATACTGGAGGAGAAAGGAACCCATTACCCTGGAATCTGGTTGAAATCCTTGTGAGCTGAGAGTCAAGAATTCCAGGACAATGAACAAAATTTGCTGTGACATTTACCTACAGAAAGACAATTTTCTTTTTACTTTGTTTTTAGTTTTATTAAAAAATTTATGTGTATGAATGTTTTGCCTGCATGTACATATGTAGGACATCAGTTCTGTTGGATCTGGAGTTACAGATGGTTGTGAGCTGCTATGTGGGTACCCAAAACTGGGCCTGCCGCAAGGGCGGCAATCTCTCTAACCTGCTGAGCCATATCTTCAGCCCCAATATTCCTTTTATCTAGAGATATCTAAAACAAGTATACTAAAACCGTAACGAAGCATCAGGAGTGGTGGTATATACATACCCTTAATTCCCAGCACTTGTGGGGGTGGAAGCAAGAGGATCCCTGCTTTTGATGACAACCTGCTCTACATAGAAAGCTCCAGGCAAGCCATTGCTACCTAGGGACACCCTGTCTCATTAAAAAGTAATGAAAGGGTTGTGGCTATTAAGATGGCTCAGTGGTTAATAGCACTTGCTGCTCTTGCAGAGAATCTGGGTTCTGTTCCCAGTACTTATATCAGGCAGCTCACAACCAACTGTAAATGCAGTTTCAAGGGGTCTAATGCCCTCTTCTGGCCTCCAGGGTGTTCATACAAACAGGTGCATATAGATATACAAACTATAATAATAAAATTAAAATCATAATAACCATGCTTAAATCCTAAGCATATAGTGTATAATATTTCCAAGATGATATAAGCCTGCAGCTTTTTGGAAGTCTCCCAAACAAGACTATAAACTTTGTTTATAATAAAAACAATTCCCTTGAGCAACTCCTGTCACTTATGCTTTTACTTTATCAGCTATAATCATATCAATTGTACCTCATGGACCACCATATCATCTCATTTATAAAAAGGCAAAGGTTCCTTGGCCACCCTAAAGATAACTTCAGAAATCATCTATAGCTATTATAGACATTTAAACATGTCTTTCTCTTAGAAGTCTACACCCACACTTGGGTGTATATTCTTTCCTTCAGCACCTTTCTATTAACCCTAGCTACTAGAAAGCTAATCTATGTTAAAGTTTTTAGGTTGTGGGTGCAGTTCGTAGATTAATTACTTCACAGAAGTTAATCTCCAATACTGAAAAATATTCCTCCAACTTGACTTCATATTCTTTTCTGTGGTGCCAGTGGTATACTGACACAGCCACCAACTGGCTTTATGGGATGAGGGAAAAGAAAGCCCAGGATGGTCCTGTTCCCTGACTTCTGCAATGCAGATCTCCCACCACCTGGCTAATTTAAAGTTGCTGAGTTGCTGAGTCTCAACATTGGATGCCTTCCCTTCATTGGGGAAGGCACCCTATGCATTTGCCCAAGCAAGCTGCTTTTCTATACCTCCCATTCATCCCTACTTTGACTTGGCCATACCCTAAATACAACACAACAAGACCTGGATCCAGAAACTGATGCTGTGGACATGTCGCCCTGTTGCTGGAGTTTTCTTGTTCCACCAGGTCCTGCTGCCCTTCAGCCCCAAATAAACACACAGAGACATTATTAATTATTAAACTGTTGGCCAATGGCTAGGGCTTCTTATTGGCTAGCTCTGTCTTAATTATTAAGCCACAGCTGCTAATGTATTTCTACATGGCCTTATCTTACCAGAGAATGTCTGGCACATCCTATCTTCCCTGTCTCTACATGATGTCTCCTCGTGGTCTCTGTCTGCTTTTCCCACAATTCTCATCTCCTAGCCCTGCCTATCTTCCTGTGTCTATTAGCCAAACAGTGTTTTATTCATCAACCAATAAGAGAAACATATATACAGAAGAACATCCCCCATCATGGCCCAATAGAAAGGAGATTTATGCCCATGTGTACCAGTGAGGAGCCAGACCTGAGCCAGAGCATCAGTATCTGAGAGCAGCAGACTTGTGGAGGGTCCTGTAACACGATTAAAGAAAGCCCAGATACTGATATTGGGGTTTAAGCTGAAGATCAGAAAAGCAAAGCATCCAGGCACTAGCTCTTGCCTCTACCTCAGACCCAAAGGGCTGACCTGTCCTCAGCATGGCTGGAAACTAATTCTCTAAGACTAACTTTGCTTCTTCCTGGGATTAAAGGCATGGGATCCCAAGTGCTGAGATCACCTTTGTGTGAGTGTTTCTCTTCAGGACTGGATCAATTTCATGTAGCTCAGTTTGGCCTTTAACTAACAGAGATCCATCTGTCTGTCTCCTGAGTCCTGGGATTAAAGGTGTGTGCCACCACTTCCTGGCTCTATGGCTTGCTATTGTGGGTGCTGGGATTAAAGGCGTGTATCACCACTGCCTGACCTCTATGGCTTGTGGCTAGCTTTGCTTTCTGTTCAGTCAGGCAAGCTTTAATAAAGTATAAATAACATTTCATCATGGGATCCTACTTCAGCAGAGCCAAAATAGTTCCCGGCCCCTGCTTCTCTGGTATGTGACAATCCAGAAATACTTGCATGTGTCATGGCCTCAATCTGTGCGTTACCTGAGAAGAAGCAGAAGGAAGGATGTGCCTTCCAAAAAGGCTAAGGTCACCTCTCCTGCCCTGCCAGCCATCTGCATCTTTGTAAGACTGGTCTAGAATACCAAAACATGAAGTCTCCATCGTTCACTACAATCACCATCAGGCAGACTCCTCTCCAGGCTTAGTAGTCAGACGAACCCACATCCTATCTGGAGGGAGTCTCTCTGAAACCTACTCTTCAAAAGCCAGCACAATCACTTCATTGAAGGAGGCTACTTGACTGCACCCCAAGATAAGTGCTAAGCAGCCCAGGGTTCTTCCCTGCAACTAGAAAGCTCTAGTCTCAGGTGGGCAGCTAGAGACCCAGCCTTACTGCCTAGGCAAGCTACTGAGCCTGTGTCAGCCCTGAGCCTGAAGCAACTAGAATATTAGAAACGAAGAAAATAAGTTAGCCAGGCGTTGGTGGCGCACGCCTTTAATCCCAGCACTCGGGAGGCAGAGGCAGGCGGGTCTCAAGTTCGAGACCAGCCTTGTCTACAAGAGCTAATTCCAGGACAGCCTACAAAGCCACAGAGAAACCCTGTCTCGAAAAACCAAAAAAAAAAAAAAAAAGAAAGAAGGAAAATAACAGTTATTAAGAGAATAACAGTCATGACCTGAAGTGTCCCAGCTGTAATGGATGAGACCTCAGCCAGGAACAGGCATCCTTAGCTGCTTCAGACCCTCTAGGCTTCCCTGCCCCTCCAGCATGTGTCCATGTTTCACTCTTAAGCCTACTTCAGCTCATGATCTTCCTGAGACTGGGGTTCAGGTCTCAGGGAACAGAAAGGAAGTAAGGTATGATACAGATCATGCTAAAACATGCTGGCTGTTCCAGGCCTCCATGGCATCAGAATGGTAGGCGCTGCCTGGATCCATACGGCCTTAGTTCCCCACACTGACAACCTCAGGCAACCACTCAGCTACATCTGTGAGCCTGAGTTGTTGAGGAACAGAAGAGGCTCTTCTGTAAGCTGTCTGCTCGGTCCCTGAGCTCACAGGCTGAGCCGACAAGGAAGTTCAGGGTGGAGATAAGGAAGGTCACGCTTCTTAGAGGGTGTACGGAGGCCTTTGGAGCCATATCCTTGGAAGCCTCTAGTATGCAGCTTAAAGCGTCTCAGGAGATTGGAAGAAGTAACCCCTGGTGTTAAGTGCCAGGGTACTGAGACCACACACCTGCAGAAAGACGAGATGCTTCAGGGTACCACCTAGCTAGATGTCCCTTCCGTCTGTTGACTGGATTCTGCCTCCCTGACTAGGCTCTGGGTCTGAGCAAGGTTGATTCAAGGCTTCTTAATTTTAGACAGTTTCAGAAGTATATGATTTAGAAATAGCAGAAACCAAGGTTGGATCTTTGGCAAAAGGCCACTAGTGAGGGCAGCACCCCTATTTCTGACCCTAGGCTCTCACAGGACAAATTCCCAGACATTGACACTGGGTCTAGCCATCTAAGACCCAGTGGATGAACTCTATTAACCAGACACTGGATTGGGGGCAACATCAGGAGGCCCATGGAGATCCATCCCTGAGGCAACAGAGTTCTCTCTTCCCAAAGTCCCCTCCACCCATAGCCCTGGCTGCTACCCAGCTCACATGAGAAACTGCAATTCTCCATCTTGCTTCTCATGTGTTGCGCTTTTGAACAGTCACAGGACCCAGCAGGAAGTATCTTCACAGATGGTGCTAGCTCTTGTTCTGCATTATTCAGGACATTAAATTATTAAGTTTGTGTTAAAAGTTCCTGGACCAATGCATTCAACAGGATCAGTCATGTGACAGAGATACCCTCCCCAAGCAGTCTCCTGCTGCTGGACCTCACACCAGCACTGAAGATGACTCCAGGAGCCCTAAAAGTTCTTCTCAGATCCTTTCTGGACCCAGAGTAGGGAGGGTATCTGCCTCTCGGGTTCTGTCTAGGCGGGTGAATAGCCTCCCTAGAGGGCCATCTGCAGAGGTTTCCAGAGAGACCAGATGTCATCTTGACTTCAACCCCACTCTTGCTCTTTCAAGGTTAAATAATAGAATGTTTGGCCTAAGGTGTGGCTATTGTGTGCCTTGCCTTAACAACAGGATATTTGGTTTAGCGTGTGTTTTCTTGGTGTTTTGGGTTTTGAGAAGGTAATGACACTTGTTTGTTCTTTGTATCTTGGTAAGGAAATCTTTTGCCTCCCCCCAACACACCTTTTGATTCGGGTGTGTAAGAGCTTTGAGTAATAAACTTGGGGCTGATCCTAGTATTCACTGGATGCCCTCCTGACGCTGTCTCTTGCCTATTTCTTTCCTCAATCCACACTCCCCTTCTCAGACACTTTTAAACAGATCTTCAGGCCCCAACAACCAGGGTTGGGCTGTAGCAGCGCAGTCCCTCCTCCCCAGCGTCTCGAGCAACCTACATTGCAGGGGACCATAAGTAGAGAGGATACGGGGGCCCCTCAGAGTTGGTACACAACACACAGAGACACTAGGTTCTCAGCACAAAGAAGATTTATTACCCTGGAGGGATGGGATAGGGAGGTGTCTCTGAATCAGACAAAGACACACAACAGGTGTCCTTGTGGGCTTTTAAGGGGAAAGGGGGGAGTCTGTGTTAGGGTGAGTTGGTATGTCCTGATTGGACCTTTCAGCCACTGTAGCCAAAATATGAATTTGGATTGCTGGACCTTGGTGTTTTGATAGCTGGGTGTTGGAGTTTTAGTCAGGCATAAGGAAATAGCCAAATAAGGGAATAGACCTTGCTTTAGGACTGGCTTTAGGTATGTGATCTAATGGTTTAGAAAGGAAGAAGGAAGGGGTAAGACCTGATGGCACCATGATTACAATGTTCAGACCTATTAGAGAGCCCTTCAGAGGAGGGCCAACCTTAGGAGATCCTTTCAAGCCTCACACTCTGTGATCTTTCTCTCTGGTGGATGGAGCCTCTGAAGCACCTGTAAAATGGACAAGTGAGCGAAGTGCCCCTCCTCTGTCCAGGTCTCTTAGCCAGCATTTATCTGCAAACAAATGCATAGTGGGCCTCTTGATGGGAATCTGCTCCCTCCAGCTGTAGCCTCTCCACAATGACTATCTCACCTAGTCTTCTATACATTTCCTCCCTTTACTACCATTGTCTGTTTCCTGCATGTCCCAATAGACATGCACTCTTTACCCCGGGAACTCTCACTTCCTGGATCTTCAACAGACCAGTTTTTCTCACTAGGTTCCCAGGATCCTCTGCACAGCTAGAGGTCTGTAGATTGATCATCTGCAAGAACAGCATGCCTGCTGAGCCATCTCTCCAGCTCCAATATTCCTTTTATGTAGAGATATCTCAAACAAGGATAGTAAATAGTATCCTTTGCTATAATGACCTCAGCTAGTCTTGGGGCTGTGGGTAGCAAATGGATGAGGTTGACCTGCTCTGGCTCAGGAGGTTAACTTGGGGTCTTCTATGGGATTGCTGCAGAAGGTCAGGTCCATCTAGTGGAGTGCTGGAGAGAAGAAAACCCAGCAAGAAGTGCCGGGTCTGTCTTACTCTGGCCCTTGATTTTGCTAGCTAACCTAGACTCTGAAAACACAGAAGGAGCCACACTGGGCACATTTGTGTACAGGTGAGCCTGTTCCACAGAGCACCAGTCCTGGGCCTGCACAAGACCTGGGCATCAACCAACCTTACCAGGAGGGTGAATTGAGATGGACAGTGACAGTAGGAGGGGTACTAGGGGACTTAAATCTCTGCGTCCAGTGTGAGTTATGCTAGCCCAACTTCCTGAATGGTCTCCTCTTCCTTGGCATGAGCCTAGGTGCAGTGCAGGCACTTTTAGCAACGGGAACAGACTGTATTGAGAGGCTCACAGAGTTCCCTAACTCCAAGGGCCCCAGCGTGAACTGGAGGCTAGGTGTGGGGCTTAACACTTTCTCTTCCTCTCTCCACTCCAGCCCCCTTTCTGTCTCTTCTACTTTGAATCTGCCAGGTCAAAGGAACAGGAATTGATTTAAAAAAAAAAAAAAAAAAAAAAAAGCAAGTCAGTGATGGACTCTCCCCCCATGTGAGTTCAAGCTGCCAATCACCTTGAAGCAACTTTGGGATGCTGATGAGGGAGGAATACTCATTAGTTTAGAAGTCTCCCTGAATTGGATGGAGGCCAAGATCTGCCTAATCCTATGGAATGACTCAGCCAGGAGGAACAGTAACACAATGGCTATCCGCACTAGCCCCTGTGGGCTGAGAGTCACCCTTTGCTAGCCAGAACCAGAACAGCTTAGGCGTCCCTACATGAACAGGCTTCTGTGGAGCCGATCGCCTCACAGAAATCACCAGGATACGTGCAGGGATGTCAGGCCAACATTATGGCAAGCGGGTTTTTCTGCAGTGCAGCCTTAGCAGGGTTGAAATCCTGGCGCCGGGGAAGGGGCGGCCCAGAGGCGGGGCTGCGGCTGTCCCGGAGGAGCCCCCGCCCAGCCGTGTCCGCAGTGACCTTCAGGCGTCCCTGACTGGCTGGGGTTTCTGTCCCACCGAAGCCACATTCGGATCTGCGCGCCGGACAGGCTTGGGTATATGGACCTGTCCAGCGCTATCGCGGGGGGGTGGGGGGGGAGCTCGGGCTCTGCTCGCTTCCTCCTGTCCTGTCTGCAAAGGAACAGAAGAGACGAAGCCAGCAGGTCAGGAGCAAAACGCGGTGGCTAAACGAGGGCCGTTGACCCTAGCACTGTGCTCTCCTTGAGCTCGCAGGCGAGGACTTCTCAAGGGTCTCCAAGCCAGGGTGGAAAGAAAGAGTAGCCCGCGCCACCGAGGGGTGCCCGTGCCGCGGACCGGGGGCGCGGCTGCCCCCCCTGCCGCGCCCCGCCCTCCTCGTCATGCGGGACGCGGGCGGGGGCGCCTCGGAGTGACGCGCCCTCCTCGCGGTGCCCTTCAGCCGCCGCCGCAGCACAGAGCGAGCGCCACATGGACCCCGCCGGCCCCAGAGCGCGCTGCTGCTGCTGATCGTCCGCCCGGGCAGGTAACCGGCGCCCCTGCAGCCGGCCCGACCTTAGCCGGCTCCCTCCCTCCGTCTCCCAGCCCAGTCTTCCTCCCTGGGCTCCCCTGCCCGGATCCCCGCTTTCCAGCCCTGGGTCCGCTCTCCAGCTCCCGGGTTCCCTGGCTCTTTCTGTATTCCACGCTCATCAGCCCCGGGCTTTTTCTCAAGGTTGCTCAGCCTTGAGGGCGCTGTCCAACGCGAGGTGCTGAAGCGGCCCTTGGTTCCCTCTCCCATCGGCGTCTTTTTCTCCTTTGAGCGAGCGGCGCGCTCTGGCCTGAGGCCGCGCTCGGCCCGGGCCGGGCACCTCGCCCGCCCGCTCGCCCGCAAAGCAAAGGGTGCGGCGGCCGCGAGAGAACTGGACGCCTCGGTCTTTGCGGAATTTCCGCAGCGTCCTCACCTCTCTGCGGCTGGCCCTGCGGAGCCCCCATCCCCCGACTCCTGGGAGACAGAGAACTTTAGAAGGCAATTGGCTTTGCGGCAAAAAACATCCCTGGACCCCTAGCTTCTGGGACACTATCCTTGCCTGGCATCCCTCCATGGTTCCTTGGGGTCTCATTCCGCAGAGGGAAGCCTGTGAAACACTGAATCCCCAGGGACTAGGTTCCCTGGCAGGAAAGACCCTACAAAGAGGGGTGTCTCTGCAGCTGTTGGCATTATAGAAACACCTTCCCAAACGCTGCTGATGCTGCAGCCCAGGCTGGACATTCTGTCTTGGGTCACCATACCCCATGCAGAGGCAGGTGGGGGCCATATGCCTCTACTTCCACTGGAAGACTGAGACCCTGCTATCGCTCTGATCCGGGGCCAGTTCTGCTCTGGGCCCACTGGGGGGTCCCCAGAGTCTCCCTAGGGACAGATATAGTTGATACTAGTCAGAAGCTTTAAGGACCTTTCCTGAGGGGCAACATTTATGGACTTGTCTTCCCAATCCTTCTCCAGAGGGACCCCTACCCCACAGCTCCAGAACTGCCAGGCAACCTGAGCAGCCAGAATCTGGGCGCCACAGTGGAGCTTTGACCTTCAAACGCCCCCTGGGCTCCGCCCCCGCTTGAGGAGGCTGGTGCCAGACTCCTGTAACTGGTGGCCCCAAGTTGTGAGCTGCAGTGGCAGTTAAAAAGCTTCCTTCAGAAATCCCAGAAGCAGCAAGATAACTGTTGGTTTGGCTGGGTTCTGGACCCTGCCTTCCTGGTCTGGGTATGGGGGCAAAGTGTCCCACAATGGAATCTCAGGATACTGGAGAAGGGAGCAAGGAGTAGATGGGGGTCTGAGAAAGACTGGTCAGGGTACCTGTGACCACCTGCTCTCTTTAGGTAGACGACTCTGACCACACTTGAATGTGAGATCTGACCCCGGAGTGGCTCCTGAGGAACCAAGCCATCATCATGGAGTTTGTGATGAAACAAGCCCTAGGAGGTAGGAGGGGCAGGGAGGGGGACCTGGGCTTGGGACACCATGGATACACAGACAAGATACTCAGGGACATGCCTCCACCACTGCAGTGGCACACAAATGCATGGCTGCATGACCACTCTGACCTCACACACAGCCTCTATAGATGCCTGCTTACCACCTGGACAGACCCAGAGCAGTGTCCCAGCCCAGTGCTTTTGAATTCCCTGCGGACTCAAGCCTTGAGATTGCAGACAAGATGTGTGGAGGATGTGCTGTGTAAGATGGCTCTGTGCTCTCATGCCATGGTCCGGCAAAGCCCACTGGTCACCCTGAGGCAAATGAAGAGCTGAGCAGCATGGATCAAGGCAGATACCCCCCAGGAGGCTTGTGAGCAGCCCCCACTGTGGCAGTTCTGGAGACAATAGGTGTACCAGGATTGGGTTAGGAAACAGGATTGGGGTGACCCCAACCGTGGCATTGGGACCGATGGGCTTCACCCAGGTAAGAGACAGTTCTGTTCACAAGGACAGGAAAAGATAGCTGTGTAACCAAACCCCCTCCTGCAGAGAAAATACGGCCCCTTTTGTATTGTTGAGTGAGGGCAGCCACTATTTGAAGGTAAGCCTGTCATCCATACTTGGCCCAAAGCCATCTTTGTAACCAGCAACAGTAGGGTTAGAAGCTGGTGGAGATCAGTGGCCTGAGCTCTTGGCCAGGAGGTGCTGAAACAGTGAGCTGAAGGGTTGTTACCCATTTGGCCTGAATGAGTTTCAGCAGTTTGGTCAGCTCAGGCCTGTAGACTTTGAGACTGCCCTAGGCAGACCTCGTGTTTGTTCAGAGCTGCCTGCTCTGGGTACCCCCAAGAACCCTTGTGTAGCCTCAATACCAAGAGTTCACCAATTCTACTATCGGAGAGTCCTTGTGGCCTGCAGGGGAACCTCTTAACTGGTGTATGCCTCAGCTGGAATGTTTTAGGCACCCTTTGCTGATATGGAGAAGGGAGGGGGGACCTCTTACAGAGAGGAAGCTGGTTGGGGCCTCAGGGCTAAGAAAGGGAGAGGTCTGCAGGGATAGGCATCTCCCAAGGGGGTGTCTGTGACTTCACTCATATGTGATGAAAATTAGACCCATTGTGCCTGCTGAGAGTTCATGGCTGAGGTAGACTCAGGCTGAATCTAATTATAATGATTACATCACCAGGACAGGATTCAGGGACAAGCCAGCATTCTGCATCAGAAGGGACCTGTGTTATACCCAGAGAGTCCCAGGCTGCTACAGATAATTAATTAGGTGGCTAATTCAGGCCCTGAGGTGGGCTTTTAAAGAAACTGAAATATCTGATTTGGCTGTCTACATAGCTGAAATTAGCTGGGTAATTGCCAGCCTGGATTTCCTCTTTGTTCTGTGCCAGCCCAAAGTTTCTCCTGCACCAGAGACAGGGTGTGCTTCTTGGAGTGCTGTGTAAGCTGCCTGTGTGGAGGGATAACCAGCAGACAGAGGGCGACAAGGTAGCAACCACATACTAGGCTGAGCATCATTAACGTCACCATCATATTTGCTCTGCATTCATTCTGAAGAGAGAGGAATGTAGCTCCCATGATGTTTGGTGGAGCTGGTAATGACTTCCCCACCCCTACTTTCAAACTTGTCATGGGCCCCAAGCTCCTCTCCCTAGTGTCACCCTTGGTGGCTTAGAGTGTGTATGAGCAAAATGGACCCAAATGTAAATGGCTGGAGGAGAGGAATGAGTCCAGATAAGGCTCAGGAAGCAACAGGGAGTCCAAGACACAGATCAAGCTCCAGAAATAGAGAAACTCGTAGGCCAAAGGGCCATGGAAAGAGGATAAGAAAGAAAATGATGCCCAGAAACAGATGTATGGCTCTTTCACCAGGCTATGTGAAAGAGGCTAGCGTTGCTGGTCCAGGAACTTGTGATCTGTTGTTCACAAGGCCCCAGACCACAGAAGGTTCGGTCTGGGGTCTGGCTAGATGTGGGTGTGGTTCATGCCTTTGTCATTGCCTGGTCATTCTAGGTCCATGCCTGTCAGGTCAGTAGCCCCCACTATGAAGCCTCATGTCAAGCATCCAGCACTTTGCTGGCATCCTCCATCCCCTTTGGCATGTCCCTAATGCCTCGTGGGAGGCAAACCTGGGCCACAATGACATCCTAGAGATGAGACTCAGAGAAACCAAGACTTGTGTGTAAATGCCATGGGACAGGGAGTAACTGTCCCAAAATTCACAGACTTTCAGTTCAGAGATAAATTCACCTTGGATAGTTGTGAAGTTCTAGATAGTTTCGGGTATTTTCTGTAGATGTCTGTATTCTGTTGTGTGTGCAACTCCAGTGCCCCATTTGGGCTCAGTCCACCACAGCTCTGCTGCTTGCCAAACGCTCTCTATTCCAGTGTCATCTGTTGCATTCTCTCTGGAGACCATAAGGTAACTTGGGAGCAGGACACAAGCCTTGGAGCCCCTACTGCATGAGAAAAAGGAAGATTTCTGGCTTGGGCTAGGGAGACAAGCGTCCAGAGTGTGGTTTATGAAGAGCTGAGCAAGCCTGGAGAGTGTTAGTGAGGAGGAGCCTGACCAGATGTGAGGATCCAGGTGTCCCTTCCATCTTCCCTCAGCTGTTCTGTCTGCTGCAAATGCCCGGCGTCATGTGACACCAGCACAGCTCTCTCTATCAGTGTCTCCCGCCCTCCTCACCCCACTTGCCTTGCCTAGCCATGAAACCCCAGCCTCTTTCTGACCTCTGCACCACTGTGTCTGTCTAGGCTGACATCGGATACTGGTCCCTGGGATTCTTGCACCTGAAGCTGCTAGTTGCAGGCTCTGACCTTCTCTGCCCCAATGTAGCTCTCTAAGAGTCTGGGGTAGGTCTTGTTAAGACAGAGCCATCAGCAGCTGGCACTTATCTGTGCTCAGTAACCTCTGAAGTGCCAGGAAGTGCCATACTTGCAGCTCAGGTCTGGAGGCTGAGCCACTGATGCTGTTCTTTGTCCCTTATCACTCTGCCCTTTGCTCCTATGGCCTGACTCATGACTCACAGACCACCATCCTACAGACCCTTAGGGAATGGTTTAGACAGCAATGGCCTTGGCTAGAGACCTTGTCAGGACAAGCTGTGCACAGCCGGCTGTCTCAGCCTTTTCTCTCCCTGCGAGCAGACTCCCACTTCATGACAAGCAACGGCATGATTGTGAGTACCTATGCCAACCAGGTAGGATTGAGGGAGTATTTATTTAGGGCCAAATAAATGTCCCTTATTGACAAACCCATTCTTACCAAGAGAATATCCTGTGACCTTGGACCACTCCAGAACAAACCCTAATTGAACCATTGCCAGTGCTCAGTCACTGAAGGAAGGAGACAATGGTCAGCACCTCTGCTGTCACCTCTGGGAGTGACACATCTGTAGCCACATCTGTTCAGATCTGTGGTTAAAGGTCCCCTGGAATACTTAGTGTAGGAAACAGCAAATAGCCCAGATATATAGTTATCCTTGGAGGAGATTGGGCAACTGTGGGGGTGATTTGCTAGGTGTGGGATCTTCCCAGCTGAATTAGCTAGAAATGGCTATTTTGGCCCAAATGATCTAAATTATTGCTTGTTCTTGCATTATTCTCAGTATGGCACCTATGTGCCACTAACATGTTCTAGTCTCAGAAAAGAAGTATGTAAAGGCCTAGGAGGCAATAAGTACATGGATGGTAGCAAGAGACTCTTAGGGCATCCTAAGAACAAACCCAAGACAGCAGGGCCTCCCTGCACTCACCCTGCCTGGGCAGCTCCAGTGACCTGGGGTGACTTAGTGTGAATAGTATCCTATGGTGAGTTCACTCTGGGTCTGGCTCCACCCACTCCCACTGTCCCTACTTTTGTCAGGGTCTGGTCTCAAGGGTTCTGTGCATTGAGTTCCGAAGACTATTGCTGGTTTCGGTGACACTCGGGGCTTCCTGTGCTGAGAGGATAATGGGGTTGCCACCACGCAGGGCTGCAGGTGAAGCTCTGGGAAGATGTGCCATGGTGAAGTGCCAGATAGCCAGGAGGAAAGCAGCTGGAGACAGGGTGGCTCAGCAATGCCATCAGGACCTGGAGCTACCCTGGTCACTTTGCCCATCCACACTTGTCCTGCTCCTCATTTTTTAAGTGGCTGTTGCTATTCTGGTATCACTCCTTGACTCTGGGTAGAAACTAAGCAACATCCCCGATTGGCAGATGTTTCTGTGGAATCTCGTGGAAGCTTTCCACTAGGCACCACTGGCTGAAGCAGCTACAAAGATGAGGGCCAGTGTAGACACATGAACTCCAGACCAGGGCAGAGCTTAAGTGGATAGCTCTCAGTCTTGATGCTAGGCCTGCTAACCATGAGCCCTTCATAGATAGGATTGCCCATTTCCTGACTCAGCCAGAAGAGCAGGCAGCTAGCAAACACTTGAGGACAAAATACCCACACTCCTGTGCACTCAGAAGACACTAGTGTAATGCATGGCAGCAGATCCAACTTGCGCCCCATAACTCTCAGTGGCTAGAAGGACACTTGAGGGAAACAGCTTGTCTCCCTAAACCTTGAAAGGCAGCTCTGTCCTTAGGAAAGGATATTCCTGGTTGATTAGGCTGTGGATCAACTGAAAATGCCTTAGTCCTGACTGGGTTTGAAGAGGATGCTGAGCACTTCACTGATTGTCATTCAAGTTCTGACCTGTTGGTTGGCAAGAGATCTTGGCTGGGACTCAAGGTACATCTCCCAGCCTTAATGGACACTAGTTCTCATAAGCCCTTGCTAAGGTTGCTCATTGCAGAGATAGCTGTGACAGGCCGTGCTGGAGGTTAACTGGAATAGGACCTTCCCGAGTGAGGGGCAGGTCATTGCTGCCTGATGCTAACGAGCCTAGCAAAGCCCAAACACCCCAAGCTGGAAAAGACATCAAGAAAGAAGAGGCAGATTGCAGGTTCCTCCCAGGCACCTCTCCCACAGGGTACCCTCTTCTGTGACTCCCTTCCATCCACTACCACAGGACAGGGAGAAAAGGGTAAACACCCTGCTCTGCAGAAACCCAGAGTCTGAGATTTCTCACTATCAGCCTGGGACTGCTTGGAGAAGCCCGTGTGCTTAGAGTACCTCTGGAAGAAGGAGACTCTGTCTGGGGGACAGAAAAGTTTCTAGTTGGTCTTACCATCTCTCCAGAGCCATCGTCAACTGCTTTTGCTCCACATAATTTAGTTTTCCAGTGTTATCTCATCTATCAGCCAGTGGTCTTAAGAATACTCAGTGTCACTGCTAAGCCCGTCTTTTACCATCTTCTGGATTAGGGCAAGAATCACTGTTCTCTGCCCTAAGGTTCCAGGGCCTCTTGTTTCATTTTTGCAGAACTGGCAACTCAGCAGGATGAGGCGGACAGCCCAGGGTTCTATAGGAAGAGAGGTGGGCTCTGAGGCCTGAGGCAGTCAGTTGCTGGTGTTAAGCATTGCTACTGGGGAGTTGGTATCCACTGCTAGGTACAGACTGAGGTCCAGAGGTGGAGGACTAGTCAGGCAGGCAGCAGCTGAAGCACAGGCTCTAAGGGAGGCTGGTGCCCTGCTGTCTGCACCAGCTGCTCCTGGCCTTTGTCTCAGACTGACATTTCTGAGGTGGCTGCACCTAATGGAAATGCCAGACTCTGGCTGCTAAGCAGGATGGAGGCTCTCCCAGGCCCCTTCCTTGGGTCCTACCTCACTATCTCTGACCCTTGTCTCCCTCAACAGAGAACAACAGCACTGTCACCTCTGGTCTTTTGAGGTTTGATGGGGAGAGCACATGGCAGAGGCAGTAGACTGGATCAGTTCCTAGTGACTGGCAGAATGACAGAGCAGAGGGCCGGGATTACAATCACACCGAGACTGGGATGGGCCGTCTGTCACAGAGCCCAAATCTTCGAATTTACTAATTGGTGACTTCATCTAATCTCTGTTTCCTCTCTGTTTGTCCTTTCCCAAAAGCCAAGATCAGACACTGTTGTCTGCCTGACACTTTGCTCCACAGGAAAGGACGGCAGTAGCTATAGCAGGCGGTTGCTTCCAGCCTCCTCAAAGGGTCTAGCCAGCAAGGCAGCCATGTGAGCTCCAGCCAGCTTATAAAGACCTGTAGAACCACAAAAGGAGTTGTGCAGAGGAGTAATCTTTGATGTCTCGGGTACAAAATTAAGGGAAACAGTGCAGAAACCGAGTCTGTTTATTCTATCTATCCCAGGACATGAGGTGTAGATATCGGCCTCTACAACACAAGGCTGAGAATGAATCTGAAATTAAAACTGGCCCTGGGAGGACCCTGAATCTGCTTCCCAAAGCAAAGCCATAAGGAATCAATGAGGCCCAAAGCCTGAATATCACCCAGGTCAGGGAAAAGCCCAGCTCATAGATATCCTTCCAGGACCTTTGCCTCTCTAACTTGAAGACATAGCATGGTGGGATCAGGGGCGTCTCTCCAGATCTCCAGTACTCAAGAGAGACATGGGATGTATCTACAGAAGCAAGAATAAGAGCAGAAAGCCAACTTTCTGTGACATTAAAAAATACTACTTATCCCCAGTGGACTGAGGGGTAGGAGTTGGAGACATGTCCAGCAAGCATCTCAGGCCAGAAACATGGAGCCTTGCCTCTAGACCAGAAAGGATAAAAAGTTCTTTCTCACCAGGTACTGAATGTGCTACCCCCTTTCCTATGTACCGTAGGAAATATGTATGTATATTTCCAGAAGGACGCCAAGAAGGAAGGAGGGAAGGAGGGAAGGAGGGAAGGAGGAAAGGAAAAGCCCCATTGTGGATCTGGGCTCATCAGGAATTGCAGTGGCTGGAGGCAGAGGGGCCACTTTGAACAGCATCCCTAGCTAAAGGTGGTCTCTGCATGGTGAGAAATGACTGTTATGTTTTGGTTTCTGTCGCTGTATAAACACAATGCCTGAAAACAACTTAGAGAGGAAAAAGTTTGTTTCAGCTTATAGTTTATAGTCCATTGTTATGGGAAACAGGACAGGAATTTAAGCAAAGCAAGGACCCTGGGGAATTCTGTTTACCAACTTGCTCTCCATGGATTACTCAGCTTGTTTTCTTATAAAACCCAGGACCATCTATCTGTCCAGGGTTAGCACAGCCTACAGTAGCTTTGACCTTCCCCTATCAATCATTAATCAGGGAAATGCCTACACAGACTTACGTCAGCAAGTCTGATGGAAGCAGTTCCTCAGTTGAAGTTCTCTCTTCCCAGATAATCAATTCATGTCAAATTGACAAAAACTAAAACCAGCACAATTTGTTTCATGTTTACTTTAAAACTCCAATGAATAATATAAAAATCATGCTAATCATTCCCTAGTTTTTGCTTAGAATTCTACTTTGAGTTTTTTTCTTGTATTTCCTGGATGCCATTGTCTAGCTGGCCTTGTATTCCTGTGGCTTTATTTGAAAAACTCTAGCCAAGGACAATAATAGATATGCCAATGTTAATGGGGGAAGATCACCAGACTTCAATCTTTACAGACAACTAAGGAGTGCTGAGAGTGGGATAAACAGTCTTCTCCAGGGAAGAGCACACCAGTTGGTTATCTAATACCAAATGGTCAGCCCTGAAAACACACATACAAATAACATTATTCAGACTCAACAGATTATATACATATGTGCATGTAACAACAATGAATGAAAAAAAGAGGCCATGAATTTGAAAGAGAGCAAGAAGGGGTGTATGGGGAGGTTTGGAGAGAGGAAAGGGGAAGGAGAAATGATGTAAGAAATAATAAAAAACAAATGACAAAACCCAACAAATATATGAGTTAAAACCAAAACCACTGGAGCCAGTTTTGGTGCTGTTCAATCAGGGCCAGTTCTCTGGGCAGAGCCAGCAGCCAGTTAGTGATGTGTTAGTGTCTTGGCCCTGATCTCTATTACCCTAATTTTCAGAGGTACTTCCTTTAGGTGTCATGATTTCATTTTAATATGGAGAATAAATTTTACAAAAACTCTGCTACACACCCGGGAGGCAGAGCAGGAAATTTGCTATAGGTGAGCCTACTCTACATAGCAAGTTTTAGTCCATTCAGGGATACAGTGAGAGACCCCCATCTCAAAAACAACACAGATAAGCAAAAATCTTTTTCCAGTGCTCTGGAGCTCACATGCCCTTTAAACACATCATTTCAGGGTTAAAGAAGTAACCCCGTGGGAAGAGGTTTTATTCCTGAGCCTGATGACCTGAGTTCAATCCCTGGATTCCCACATAAGAGAAGAAGAAAACTGATTCTCAAAAGTTACCCACTAACCTCCACAGCCACACCATACACACCCGACACACAATAAATAAATGAATATGTAAAAACAAAACAAAAAAGCAGGATGTGGTAGCATACCTTTAATCTCAGTACCTGAGACCTATGAGAGGTAGAAGCCAGTGGGTCTCTATGAACTTGAGGCCTGCCTGGTGTACATTAGCAACGGCAACATAGTGAGATACTGTTTCAAAAAATAAATAACATTATTTCAGTCCCAACTGCTTGATTCTGAAATGATCAAGTCCTTGCCAAGGCAACTATAGGGGTTCCTTGTACTTTTAAAAATACATTTTAGTAATTTTGCATATTTACAGGTACACTGCCATAGTTTCACACATGTACATAGTACATAATGGTTACACCATGTTCAAATTTTTCCCCACTTACTTCCCTGATGCCTCCTCACAAAGACAAGGTCTCACTATGATGTATCCAGCACAGGCTGGCCCAGCTCAGGACTCTTCTGCCTTTGCTTCCCAGATGCAGGACTTCCTAGCATATTTTCATTCTTTCTTATCCTCTCCTAGTTTTGGTCTTTTGAGCCAGATGTAGAGGGTTGAGCTAACATTCACAAAAGTATTTTGATGTTCACATCTGATTTTGTGATACTTACAAATTTATTTCTTTAAATTTGTTTCATTTTGTTTTGCTTTGGTTTTTGTTGCTGGTTTGGTTTTTGTTTTGTTTTGGGTTTTTTGTTTGTTTGTTTTTTAAAGATGTATTTGTTATGTATTGTGTTCTGCCTGCCTGCCAGAAGAGGGCACATGATTATAGATGTCTGAGAACTACCACGTGTTGCTGGGAATTGAACTCAGGACCTCTGGAAGAGCAGCCAGGTCTCTTAACCCCTGAGCCATCTCTCCAAGCCCTGTTTGTTTTTGAGACAATGTCTCACTATGTAGCCTTGGCTGGCCTGGAACTCACTATGTAGACAAGGCTAGCCTTGAACTCACAGAAATCTGCTTGCCTCTGCTTCCCAAGTGCTGGGATTAAAGACATGCACCACTACACACAGCCAATAAGCTTATCTTTTTTTAAAGAAAAGTATATTTTCCTATCAAAATAGTATAGAGTAACAAAACAATAAGGCAACTATGAAGAAGAGATGTGAAAAACAGACTCCCATGTATGTATGTGCATTACATATGTGCCCGGTGTCCATGGAGACCAGAAATGAGCATTAGAGTTTTTAGAACTAAAATTGCAGATGGTTGTGAGCCGCCATGTGGGTACTAGGAACTGAATCCAGGTCCTCTGCAAGAGCAGCCAATGATTCTAATTGCTAGACATCTTTCTGCCACCCATAAAAGATATAAATGAACAGGTAGGTACTGAAATCTGGAAGGTCCATGATAGGACTCAGGTCTCAGTGGTGTTGGCCACCACTCTCAATACATGAATCTGGTCTCATTTCCCTCCTGAAAGCACCTATTCACCTATGAATGGCGAGTATTCAGGAACTCTGGTGGTAGTCTGGCTTAGGCAAACACTCAACTTGCTGGTAATGAGATACAGAATGAGTGTCGCCTAAGCTCTGAGCTTCAGATGCAGTATACACACATTTGCCCACCTCCCCTCCACCCTTCCTAACAAAGGCCTGAGGGTCACAGGCAGTGCACTGAGTCAATAGCTTCTCCAATCCAGTGCCCTTTAGATTCATGACTGTGAAGTCAGTGACAATTTTAGCTAACCAGAGGAGACACTGTCAATTTATGTTTCTGTAACTACCTTCTTGGGAGGTGTTTGCAGGCCTCCTCACACATTCATAAGTAGAGACCTGCCAGGAGCTGCTGTCACCTCTGGTTTTCCCTTACAACATATGGCACTGTGCCCCTGGGGAGTCATTTCAGTAGCTGGTGCCCAGTGAGGAACTAAATAGGACTGTGCTACATTTCTTACAAAACCTTTAGTTTGTTCTGTAGTTAATATAACTCTCATTTTCCACTTGGTCCTTTTCTCTCCCACCAGCAGCCCACAGCACCATGTGTTCATAGAAGTGGCCATGCCAGACACACTGCTAGGCCTGTTTCTCTCCTTGGAGCCTTCCCTTCTGTCTGCATTGATAGATTTCTGGACAGCTACTCAGTAGGGACACTGGGGCCTTTCTACGAATGCTACAAGGAGCTGAAGAGCTATCTTTGTTCTCCATCATTGGAGACAATTTGGCTGGGTATAAATTTCCAGATTTGAATGAATTTCCCATATACACTTGCAGGCATTTTTTGTTGTTGTTGGTCCAGCTTATGAGGTCTCAGGTAAAGTCCCTATCTGTGCTTCCAACCTACTGCATAGGCTTTTAGGGTTTCCTCTCTGATCTCAGTATCAGGAGTTTCTGGGAGTTAAGAACATTCTATGTGTCTTGTTTAATTCATGTTGGTGTGAAGTTCAGTTCCTGAATTTTTTTTTCCTGTTGCTTCTTTGTTCTTCTCGTCTTCTCTAGCACTAAAAACTCAGTCCTAGACTCCACTCTGGTTTCTTCTGTTTTGTTTGTTTTGTTATTTTTCACTATAGCTTTTATTCTGTTTTCTGAGATAGTTCCAACATTTCATCTTCTAACCCTTCAAGTAAGTTTTTATCTTTTGTACTTGTGCCTTTAATTTCCCAGAGCTCAGCCAGGCGGTGGTGGCACACGCCTTTAATCCCAGCACTCAGGAGGCAGAGGCAGGTGGATCTCTGTAAGTTTGAGATCAGCCTGGTCTACGAGAGCTAGTTCCAGGACAGCCTCCAAAGCCACAGAGAAACCCTGTCTCGAAAAACCAAAAAAAAGAAAAAAAAATTCCAAGAGCTCTAGAGTGTGGGTCACCTCACATTTGCTCAAGAGTAGTACCAGGTTGGTACAGTTAAAGGACATGGCAGGAAGGCAGATGCCTCTGGTTGTTGCCCACAGGCTTAGCCATGTGATGTTGTATCTGGCTTCCCTGTCTTGCTGTGTCTCTAACATCCCTTTAGTACTTTCTTTTCTGATTGGAGACGTCATGTTCATGTTCTTCTGATTGGAATCTCTGAGCTTCCCTTTGGTTGTGTGTGGTGAGTCGGCTGGTGTGCTCCTATGTCTTTATGGGACTACAGTTCTTTCAGAACCTATGCGGTTGAGTGATGGCTCTCCTTTCAGGGCTATGTTATTTAACTGTTGCTGTGAAGACACCATGACCAAGGGAGCAGGCAGACAGAGTACTGGGGCAGCAGCTTTGAGCTGATACCCTTATATGCAAGCAGGAGGCAGAGAGAGAAATAATCGGAAATGGCTTTTTGAAACCTCAAACACCACCCACCATGGCACACCCCCTCCAACACTGCCAGACCTAATGCTTCCAAACAGTTCCACCAGCTGAGGACCCAGGACTCAAATTTATTCACACCACCACAAGGACACAAACATTTCCTCAGCTATGCCTATAGCTCCACATGTCACCGTCTCCCCAATGCCTTGGAACTGCTTTTGTATTTGTTTTTTTCTTTGTTTAGCATCCAAAGTAATGGGTTTCATTGTGGTATTTTTATAATTACTTTGTTTTTGTTGGTCACTCTTCCTCATTATTCTCCTCCACCCATCTACCCCCCCCCCCGTCACATTGACTGTATTCCATAACCGTTCTGCTTTCACAGAAAGTGTGTTCCCTTACTCTTTCTCCATCTTCACACTTGTTTTTCCCCCTCTCATATGAAATTAAAATGCCTCTGAACAGCAAAGGAAACTGTCAGAAAAGTGAAAAGACAGAATAGGAGAAATTTCTTGCCTACTATACCTTAGGAGGACGTTAATATGTCGAGAGCATATAAGAAGCTGGAGCATTAAGCATTCCCTGGTATTTTGAGATGGCTTCCTATATAGCCCAAGCTGGTCTAGAATTCACAGTCATCCTGCCTCATTCTCCTCAGTACACCACCATACCTGGCTAAAGCAGTGTTCAGAAGGAAATCTCTGTCATGAAACTCTATTAAAAGATAAGCTATAAATAGTTCACTTTAGCTTTTAGCATAAAAATCTAGAGAGATAGCTCAAGGGGTTAAAAGTATATACTGTGAATAAAATAGGAACAATGAATAAACCAAAGATATGTTTGGTTTTGATAGCCAGCAAAGCCCCCAAATTATATACTGTGGGGCTCTACTGATATAAAATTCCAGAGAACAATTTCTGTGGAAAAGAAGATGAGGTCATCTGGGTGCTTGAGTAGGCACTATGGCTACTAGAAGCCTGTCTTTGGCCTCACAGATTTATATATTCTGATAACCCGTATGTGCTTTAGTAGTGGGTTCAATGTGGCATGGTCACGTTGTGGCTATGTGTGTAGACTCCACTTTTTACCACATGTGCAAAGCAAGATGAAGGAGGCAGGCCAGTAGTCAGACATGGGGCAAGTTCCTGTTATTCCAGGCCATCTCTAAAGGGGATGAAAGCTATAGCTACCCGAGGGACACAGAAACCCATTGTTTGTGGGGGAAGGAAACAGGAAGGTTCTGGGACCACACGAATGCTCAGAAGAATGGCACCTTATGACACAGGTACACAAAGGCCTCTGGGTGACATCTGTGTCATGACTGATGCTTTGGTGCTGGGGAATCTCTACCTTCTGCAAATGAGCTCCACTGAACTTAGGTTGAGTTTTCCTATAGGTTTCCCTAGAAAATGACAGATGCCAGTTTCTCTTCTGTTGAATATTACTCTGACCCATGTGCTGGTGCCTAGTCTTTTGGAAGCCCTAGTGCTCTCTCTCTCTCTCTCTCTCTCTCTCTCTCTCTCTCTCTCTCTCTCTCTCTCTCTCTCCCTTCCCCCTCTTTCTTCTTCCCTCCCTCCATCCATTCCTCCATTTCCTTCAACATGACTTCTGGCATTGCTTTCATGCTCATTTAATAAAAATAACCCAGAGGGTTTCCTTCTTTTTTTCCAAGAACATTCAAAATATCATGGGAATTATCTGTTTCTTCAATGTTTGAAAGATCCCATCTGTGAATTCCTAGACATTATTCTCAGCTTTTTATAATAAGAATATTTTGAAGTATGGATTTCATTCAAGATTTCCCATGTGTGAGGATAGAAAATATACTGTATTGTTTGGTTATTGCTTGCTTATTAGTGTGTGCGAGTGTGTTGATTTATGTGCATGTGTGTGAAGAGGCCAAAGAAGGATGCTGAGTGTTCAGCTATATGGTTGCCACCTTATTCCTTTAAAACAGTAACTCTCACTGTACCTGGAGCTCGGCTGACTTCTAGCAGGCCAGAACAATCCTCCTGTCTCCACCTCTCATGTGCTTTTTATTACACTGATGCTAGCATCTAAACTCAGGTCTTCATGTTTGTATGCCACCCACTGAGCTACTACTCCAGCCCCTGTTTGGTCCTTTAATTTCCTCTCTGTTTTGGCTTGCTTGTTTTATTTACTGTGGAGGACTGAGGTAGAGGCATACCTCATCCTGCAAGCCCTCATGGGTTCAGGAACTGTGTTCAGGAGTTTGCAAGCCAGCTGCTTTCTAGAGCCTATATCTTGCCCTCATTACCTCTAGTTTCTGTGTTGGCAGTGACTATACTACAATATCCACAGCCCATCTGCTGCTAGGGAGGTCACATATGCGCAGCCCTCATTGCACAGTGATGTCATTACCAGTCATGCTTCACTGGTCCCAGCCTCATGTATGCTTTGGGAAACCTCCCTACCAGGAAGATGGGATTATAAGTAATTTAAATTATATTTATTCTTTTATTGTAGTAATATATACGAGTTTCATTATCTTAATCAATTTTAGGTGCACAAAGCAGTGACATTAAACACATAACCTCTACTTCTGGAATGTACTCATCTTTGTACATTCCGGGGAATGTACAAAGTGTCTCTAAGTGTCCCAGGGAAACACTTACCTCCCTGTGTCTCCCAGCCCCCAAACTACTTTCTATTTTCTGCTCTGTGGATGTGAATCCCCTAAGAACTTCACAGCAGCTGTCCTTTGTGATTGGAACATTTCACTCAGGATAATGTCCCCAGGGTTTTTCCATACTGTCTTGTGTTAAAACTCCCTTCTTTTTTTCAAAGTGAACAATATGCAAGTTGGGGACAGACACATTTTCTTTCTTTCTCCATTCACCATGGACTGATGCTTGCTGCTTTGCCTCCTGGCTATTGTGAATGATGCTGCTCAGACTAGGGGTGGACAAATATCTGTTTGAGTTCCTGCTTTCCACTCAGAAGTGGAATTACTGGGTCATATGGTAATTCTGTACTGGTCTTTTTATTATATATGGAGGTGTTTTGCCTGCAAGTGCACATGTATGCCATGTGTGTGAGACCAGAAGAGAGAATTGGGTCCCATGGCACTGGAGTTACAGTCAGTCGTGAGCTACCATGTAGGTACTGGGAACCTGGGTCCTCCACAAGAGCAGCCAGTGCTCTTAACTGTGAAACTTCAATCCCAGTGCTTGGCCTTTTGAGGACCGACCAAACTGTCTTCCATGGGCTGAACCACTATACATTCCCAGCACAGGGTTCCACTTTCCTGACGTCTTTACCAATACTCCCTGTTTTGTTTTGTTTTTCTTTTCTTTTCTTTTTTTTTTTTAATACTTGCCCTAGTTAGTATTTTGTGAGGTATCTCAGTGTAGTGGAGACTGACATTTGGTAGTGAACATTCCCCACAGTTTTCCCAGAGCTGAGGATCAGGGGAAAGATGACATGCAGCCTCTGCTATTTTTTCATCCTCAAAGAGCTGTGAGAACAAGGGTATTTTTGCCTGTCAGGTGTGTGTGTGTGTGTGTGTGTGTGTGTGTGTGTGTGTGTGTGTGTGTGTCTGTGTGTGTGTGTGTGTGTGTGTGTGTGTGTGTGTGTGTTGTGTGTGTGTGTGTTGTATGTGTGTGTTGTGTGTGTTGTGTGTGTGTGTGTGTGTGTCTGTGTGTGTGTGTGTGTGTGTGTGTGTGTGTGTGTGTTGTGTGTGACATGGTTTCTCGTATAGCCTTGGATGTCCTGGAACTCATCCTGTCCGGTGTGTGTGTGTGTGTGTGTGTGTGTGTGTGTGTGTGTGTGTGTGGTTTTTCAAGACAGGGTTTCTCGGATGTCCTGGAACTCACTCTGTAGACCAGGCTGGCCTCAACTCACAGAGATCCACCTGCCTCTGTCTCCTGAGTCCTGGCATTAAAGTACACTAGTATGCCCAGCTGCCCATCAGGTTTTCTCCTTGCTTTCCAAAAATGGAGTCTGTGACGTACTTTTCTGCACACAGCAGGCCTATTATAGAGCACTGGGCAGCCTGTCAGCTCCCTCTAGGATACTTATGTTCTCTTCTAGATGTTCCATATCACTGTAGCCCCAGAAGCTCCCTGGTTATATGGCCACACACCCAAGACATCCCTTGTCTCTAGACTTGTGTTGAGATAGTAGACATCTGGGGACCCATGCCCCAACAAAGGCCATTTTAAACAGATGGCTAGAGTGTGAGGGCTAGGTAGAAGGGTGTGCATAATAACATCTGGCTACTTTCTCAAGCCTCTGCCACTAACCCTCTTTCTCCAAGCACTAACTGTGCACCTTCCCCAGCAAAGGACATGATGACATTTAAAACGTCTACAGCATGACCACCTTGGAATTATCTGTCACTCTATTGGCCTTTCTAGGACTCTGTATTTTCAGTCCTTTTTGTTTTGTTTTGCTTTGCTTTGCTCCAGGGTCTCAGGTAGCTCAGGTTGGTCTCAAACTAATTATTTAGTTAAGATTGGCCTTGAACTCATGAACCTCCCGCCTCCACCTCTCAAGTTCTTATGGCAGAATGAAATGGTGAGGCACACCTGCAGACTTAGAACTTGAGATTGCATTGGATTTTCTTTTTCTTTTTCTTTTCTTTTCTTTTTTTTTTTCTTTTCTTTTTTTTTTTTTACTTTTCAAGTCAGAGTTTCTCTGTGAAGCCCTGGTTGTCTGGGAACTCAATATGTAGATCAAGCTGGTCTGGAACTCTGTCTCCCGAGTGCTTGGATTAAAGGTGTGGCTGCCACCGCCTGGTTAGGACTAATGTTTTTTTCTTAGGAAGATTATGAACCCCTCCACTTTGTTTTCATGCTTTATGATTAAAGGCTGTAATTATTCTTCCAGAACAATTTTAGTCACAGATCTTATTTTTAGACAAATAGTCTGTTAGATTAGGCTAATCAAATCATGGAGTGAAGATTTTGGGATAAAGATCCCTTTGTCTACACCGAAACTGTCCAGATTTTCTCTTCGGCTTCTGGGGGTGTGCTAATACCCCATGTAAACACTACCAGGTGCAATCAGGGGCCTGTGACTCACAAGAAGCCAGAGAACAACTATACAGTGTCTGATTTTTTTTTTACTGTTTTCAAGCTGTTTACACCTTCAGTTTTACTGTTCACTTTAGTTGAAAGGCAAACTACAGGTTTGTTTCTAATATTTGAACCTCTGTGGCTATAAGTTTGATCTTTCGTTTAGAGCTTGTAGCTTGATTAGGTCAGGACCAGGAAACATGGTTTCTATCACCTCTGGTTTTAGTCTTTTAGATTGTATAGTCGTTTGAATTGTGGCATGTCTGGTGTTCAGGAGGTACTTATATTACTCCTACAGGAATTGGTCAACAAACTTCCATAGGTCCAAGGCTGTTGCCACCCCCAGATAATCCCAAAGTTACCTTCTCACCATAGATCAATCCACACTTACATTTACTTAAATAAAAATCATTTCATTCATTTCTGGCTTTTTTCACCATTATCAAAGAGTCTGGGTGTCTTCCATGTTATTGGGTGTGTCACTCAACGGTCTACTTCTTTTCATTGCCGGGTAGTACTCTCTTCCTCACCTGTGTGTTTCATGGGTTAATTGTCCATTTGCCTGCTGATGAACAGATAAGTTATTTTGTTTTTTCACTCTGTTGGGTAAATGCTTGGCACTATGCTTTTTGAATCACATTATAGGTGTATTTAACACTGTAAGAAACTAATAGTTCCATGGTAGAGTGCTTGTCTAGTACATGTGAGGTCATAAATTCAATTCCAAGTGGGGGGGGCAGAGCTGACATTGATCCACCGTCCTCCAACCCCTCTGTCATCTGCATTCCCACCAGTATTGCTGCTGTTTGCACAGTGTTCTGGGTAGAACTTACATAGCCAATCTCTACTTGTTGGTGACTTAAGCTGGAATTCCTGTGACTAAGCATTGCTTCTATCAGCCAGTTGTACCTTTCAACACACTTATTTGCCATATGTGTAAGTTCCTTGGTAAAAGATCTGCTAAAACCTTTTTTCATCTTTGCATGTGTGTGAGCACATTCGCTTGTCAATATGAGCGTGTGAATGTCACTGTGTGTGCATGCACACAGCCTTCCAGAGCTGCCTCCATAGTCTGAAGTCCCATAACACAAGGAGACCTTCCTTTAGAGTCCAGAGCCCAAGCAGGAATCCCTGGCACATAGGAAAGTCCAGGGAAGGCTCAATAGGCACACAGCTACATAGTAGCACATAGTTGACATTCAGTAAAATGGAGATTGCAGCCTACGTGATGGGTGGGATTCCGGACAGGCCTAAATAGGTAGCCACAAGCCACACTGCTCCCAATGTCACACTCCAGCCCCTGTCCATCTCCCTCTGGGTTCAGTGGTTCTCAACCTTCTTAGTGCTGTGACCCTTCAGTATATAACAGTTCCTCATGTTGTGCTGACCCCCAACCATAAAATCATTTTCATTGCTACTTCATAACTGTAATTTTGATACTCTTATGAGTTGTAATATAAATATCTGTGTTTTCTGATGGTCTTAGCAACCCCTGTAAAAGGGTCATTTGACCAACCCCCCCACCCCCCACCCCCGCAAACTGCTCTAAGACTAGACAAAGATGCCAGATTCAGTTCTCTCTGTTTTAGAATGCCAGCACCTCTCAGAGGGAGAAATAATTATGGGTCTCTCTCACTTGCGTGCAAATTAGCTTGTTCTAGTAGGGAATAAAATTTACATGAAAGCTGCCAGGATTGCAAGGTTTGTCCTTGCCTGCCCCAACACCTGCCAGAGACAGCTGTGCTAGAGGCAGAGAGTTTCCAGTGAGTTACCTGGAAAACTGTTGGAAGATTATTACTTCCTGACCCAACTTTGCTTAAGTTATTGACCCAGAATCTCCTTTGCAAGTTTCTAGATGCAGCTGAAGACTGACCAAGAAGCTCACAATGTTCACTAAGATTCAGGATCTGTTCTGTCAGCAAATGCCTATTTCAAGTTGGTTCTCTGTCTCCATCCTGACAATGGCAACAATATGTCTTCTGTCTCTTCACACCCTCTCACCTGTGGTAGAGTTTCAGGCAGCCAAAATGTCTCAGGCAAAGGAGAGAGGACAGATGGCTTTGCTCTTGCTTGTCGTGGTGCATAGGGTTGGCTGGTACTACAGAGAAACAAAAACCAGTGAACCAGCACCCACACTGAGATCCTGTGGGGCTTGCCAGGTCCCCATCCTGGGTGACACAGGGTCTGGGTGCAACAGGCTGAGGATTGCTCATTGGGCCAAGCTTTCGTGTGTAATTATAGCCTCTGTCCTACAGGCTAAATGTAAGGGCATTTGGGGTGGTTTTGTAGGGCTTGTGACTCAGGAACTCATGAGAAAAGTGGTGCCTAGCATAGGGGCAATTAGGGTGTTGGTGCCGAGGACAGGCAGTGCCTGCAGCCTGTTGCTTACTTTACTGAACAATATTTCCCACCAGACTTCTGTCCCCTGCTGCTCATCATCCATGTTCTGCATATCTGGATTTTCCTTCTACCACCTTCCAGAGCCCAATCCTCTGCCGGACCCAAGTCTCAGGGAGGATATACACCTCCCTCTCAGGAGCACATGGATGAGCAGACACACCAGTGCACCCAAGCACACATATACAATAACATGGTCCTACTCAGATAAAAATATACACAGGTAAGTATATGAACATGCAACTAGAACCCAACCACTCACACGTGTAGATGGAAGTACACGCCCTCTGCTTCCCTCAAGGGAGGGGCACCACTGGACCCATGGCTCCAGAAAGGAACTCTGAAGGCTACTTACTGCCTTACCTCTGCTGTTGTTCCCAGGGGCCACCAAGGACATGGGCAAGATGCTCGGGGGTGATGAGGAGAAGGACCCTGATGCTGCCAAGAAGGAGGAGGAACGGCAGGAGGCACTGCGGCAGGCAGAGGAGGAGCGCAAAGCAAAGTATGCCAAGATGGAGGCAGAGCGCGAGGTCATGCGGCAGGGCATACGAGACAAGGTGGGTAACTGACAGGTGCAGGGAGGAGAGCCACAGGGAGGACTGCCTCAGGCAGTGACTGCAGCAGCCTCCTTCCTTGGCAATGGCTAACAGCTTCCCTTTTACTCCTTGTTCAGGGATCAAGACCAAAACCTTGAGAACTAGACTGTTGTGGACTACAAATGTTCACATCTGGATGGGGGTCATTCTGACGGCTGGCTTTCTCTACCCCTCATGTCAGCACTGATTGCTCTCCTGGAGTTTAGGGCCCCTACCCAGAAAGAAGGTTCTGAGAGAGGAATGGGGATTGGTTGAGCTGGAAGTCTTGGAGGGTCAGGAAAATCAGGACCGGAGGTTTCCCTTCACCTTTGCTTCCAAGACTTATACATGGTGACTGAGTGGCAGTTCTTGGTCACCTCGTGGCTGTCACCTGTGGGTGAGGCAGCCAGAGAGCATTGTGCCTATTCATGGTAGGAAAACAGGTCCCACGTGGAATCCTGAATTGAGGCCTCTGTACAGCTACATCTTTCAAGAGGATGACATCTGCCCACTCCTCCCTCAGTTCTTACTCTAGCTAGTCAGGTAATGAAGTCTGGACAGAACCCTGAAAAAGTGGTTGCCTGCTTAGCAGTGTGCAACTGATGCTAAGCCAGTGGGAGGACACAATAGTGGAGCCCTGGCTCCAGTCCTGTGCCTCTGGGGAGTGCAGAGCCACGGTGGGCATGTGTGACCCCTGCTCACAGGTCAGGTGCATAGTGGGGACAGTTATTGTCCACACAAAAGAGAGGCTCCAGACTGTGAGAAGAAGCATATCAGCTAGAGCCTTCCTGGCTTTGTGGAGTGGGTCAGCAGGCTTGGGTGGGCGAGATAATCCTCCAGTCCTGGACTTGAGGAGATGCTAGACTGGAGAGTGGGCAGCTCAGGTTCTAGGCCCTTTCCTGCCTGTGGATCCACATCAGGTTCTCTACTGATGTGTCACTGGTTGAGGCAGACCTTTGAGACTCGTGGGAAAGGAAAGCCATATCTCCTGAGGTAGATAGAAGGGGATAGCTATTAGGTCTCAGGGCACACTGGGTCCTTGACCTCACAAAGGGCCAAATGGGTGGCTGGCCTCCCCTTTCCACCCATGTCCTGCCCTCACCCCACACTTGGTGCAGAGTGCTGTTTATGGGGTCTGGGCTATGCACCTGACACCTGCCTTGGAGCACTGTCACTGGACAGTTTCCTGGGTCCTGTAGAAAGTGCCTGCTCATTTTGCTTCGACTCTACCTTCTACAGCCAGTGAGTTACTTATCATGGTTAGCAAGATGTGCTACCGACCATGTGAGCAACGTGGTGACAGACCCCTGAATTAACTGTAATACGGAAGGATGAGGATGCACATGAGAAAGCAAGAGACAGAGAGTTAGACAGACACAAAAACTGTGAGAGGGAAACAGTTTAGAGGGAAGAGCAGAGAAGCAAGAGAGAGCCAAGAGTCACAGAGGTCCCTCCCAAGGCAGAGCTTAGAGGGAGTAGGAAGGACAAAGCAAGTTTGGGGTAGGGCGCTATGCTAGATGTCTAGGTGTTCAGTGGTTCCAAGTCCAGGGATGGGCTGGGTTTTGGATACAGGGGAGTCCTGTGACTGGCTCAGTCCACCGAGGAAGTTCCTGCCAGATACCACCCCACCTACAAAGGCTTTGACCTCCCAGTATTTTTTTAAAAACAAAACAAAACATGGGATTCAGCCAGGCAGTGTTGGTGAGTGCCTTTAATCCCAGCACTCAAGAAGCAGAGATAGGTGGATCTCCATGAGTTTGAGGCCAGCCTTGTCTACAGAGTGAGTGCCAGGACAGCCTCCAAAGCTACACAGAGAAACCCTGTCTCAAAAAAAAAAAAAAAAAAAAAAAAAAAAAAAAAAAAAAGATTCAAGGAATACTCTACAGGATGACTGAAGAGATTGATCCGCAGTCCGTAAGGCTAAGGTTTCTTTATTCAGATAAACACCAGCCAAGCGCAAGCCAAAGCGTGCCAGAGGCAGCAAGGCAGCCAGGCCAGAGAGAGGGGCTATCCACGTGTCCGCAGTCCCTTAAGAATCCTTTAGACCGCCCCTCACCACGCCCTCATGGGCGTGTCCCGGTACACCTGTCGGGGCTACTAGGAGGCGGGGCTACAGTGTCTCCCTACAGGTACCTTCTCCACCTCTCTGTTTTCACACATTTTCCTGGAAATTGTGAAGAAATTTGTAAATGGAGGTTTCTCTCCTGCCCTCCAGTTCCTGAATAAACACTCAGAGGCTTAATATTAATTATAATTGTTTGACCAATGGCTCAGGATTGTCTCAAGAGTGGGGTGTTTCCTGGAGAAGTGTTCATCTCCATTAGGAAGTCATCTAAGCAGGCACTCGATTTGCAAACCCACCATCCAATTTATATTTCCACCATCTGTTTGTGCACACAGATTTGCACACACACCTTCAGGTTTGCATATGAACCTTCCTTCTGGTAAAGACACAAGGCCCAGGTGTAAAGTTGGCATGTTTTAGCCCCCACACTGCTGTGTTCACTTAGGCTCTCTCAGCCTGTGTGATGATGAAAGGTGTGCATGTACATACTAGCTAGAGCTGTTGGCTCTTAGCACTGATAGCCACTATAGGCTTTTTCTTAACAAATGTTCTTAGGTCTTCTGTTATCTCTAAATATCAGACCCCTTACCCAGTCCCCAGTCTTCACCTGGCTCTGGAAGCTACCCAGGGTATGACTCTAACACACCTGACTGATACTTCCTGTGGTCCTGTCCTTGGAATGATGCTTCTGCACACCTGACAATAATGAATACCTGGCCTGGATTAGACTGGCATCACTGGAGTCCAGAAGATCAGAACAGGCCACACCAGTGGAGTCTGACTCTGGGATGTAGCCTGGATGGCATTCTTCAGCAGAATAACCATAACTTTCCCTATGATACAGCTCAAACTGTCTGTAGCCTCAAAATGACCTTGAACACCAATGGACAAATTAGCCTTCAGGAAAAGTAACCAAAGCAGTAGTTACACCCATTTGATCACACACTTGTTCCCAGTGTAGCCTTAGGCAGACTCTCAGATTGCCCATAGACCTCACCTGGTCTATGCCTGCTGCTCTTCCCCTGGCTGGAAGGAAGTTGCTCTGGCCTGACCTAGTTTCTGGATAGTTATGAACTGCCTGGCACCGGTATTAGGAATCAAACTTAGGCCCGAGTCTGAAATAGCAGCAAGTGCTCATAACTGCTGAACCATCTCTCCAGCCACTCCCAGACTCTTTTTCTCTTTTACATCCCGTGTGTCCTTCAGGCACCTCTTAATTGTCCCATTTTCTGGGTGGTCTTCCAAAACCTGAACAGGAGTCCTGGTGAATAGGATGGGACTCGGCTGAAATCTTCCTTGGCCATGAGTACCACCTTTCAGGGTCCCTGGTTGGTTTCTCCAGTACAGAAAGGCCCTGGCCTCTCTGGGTATTGCATCAGTGCCACCCAGGCTGGGGGCTAGGGAGGGAGGTATGCTAAGCCCTGCCTTGACTACCCTTTCCTTCACAGTATGGCATCAAGAAGAAGGAGGAGCGTGAGGCTGAGGCCCAGGCAGCCATGGAAGCCAACTCAGAAGGCAGTCTGACTCGGCCCAAGAAGGCTATTCCACCAGGCTGTGGGGATGAGCCGGAGGAGGAAGATGAGAGTATCCTGGACACTGTCATCAAGTACCTGCCTGGGCCACTGCAGGACATGTTCAAGAAGTAATGATACTGGGTCAGCGCCCGGAGCCCTGCCCATTGTACAGACCCCCCTCGGAGCCCACCCCCACAAGGGATGTTGGGAGCAGATGCAGCCCCCCCTGCAAAAATAAGCCATAGTCCTAGATCTATCCTGCCCATGTCCTCCTCGCGCCTCGGGAGCCTCTGGCCACCCCTCCCCGCACTGCCATCATTGACCCCACCAGGCAAGGGTGTGACCCTCAGGCCCCTGTGCTGTGCATCCTTGCCTTTGGGTGGTTGGACCCCTCCTTACTAATCTTGAGTTCACCATTCCCACTGAGCCTGCCCAAGGTCAGGCCCCGAGGGCCAGCCCTGACCACCCGTGGGGTGCCATTCCTCCGTGGCTGGCCACCAGTCAGGGCCTAAACTCAGGAGCACAGCCATAGTGGGGTGGGACTTGGGGAGTGAGCAGTGGGTGCCTGGGAGCCCCAGCCCTTCCCTGAGCCCATTGCCCCTGTTTCTGGACTTGTTGGACCTGCTGGACCATTTGCTCTGTCTTCCTGTCTGTCCACTACCGCCCTAGTCTTCACCGGCGGCCCTTGCATATTTTGTCCAGCTGTCTCTTTCTCTGTTGCTCTGCAAGGTTTGGCTTCTTAAGAATGCCACAGCCAGAGGAAACAAAGCAATAGTTTGGGTTGGTGTGGGTGTGTCTCAGACACATTTTGAGTCCCTTAGCATCCTCTGTAACGCACACTTTCCAGAGACCCATCTCTCCCTGGTGGTCTCCTGTTCTCTACACTGAGGTCAGGCAGTCTCCTAGGGAGACTTTACCACTAGACCTTCAAAATGCCCCACTTCCTCAAAGCCCAGGGTTCTGGGGATCCGTGTGCAGAGCAGACAGAGGCCACAAGAGCAGGTGTCTCACCCTCTCCACTATTCCTCCTCTGAAGGGCTGACAGTGGCCAGTAAACACAAGCTTCTGGGCTTGGGCTGTGGTGTTCTCTTCTGTGCGTGGCCCAAGGGCAATATGACCCAGCTACTCCCCTTCGCCCAGCCAGCAGCCATTGTTCTTCATATTTGTTTAATTTACATCATAATATGTTGAATCTCAGGTAAATGAGGTCTGTATTTGATAAGTTTTATCTTGACAGAAAGGCCAGCCTGGTCTTCCCGATCCTTCCTGTCCACATTAAAACTGCATTACATGTCCATGAGTTTTGGGCCAGGTGTGTGGCTTGGCATTGACCTTCATGACCTTACATAGCTCTTTAGAGAAGCCATAACAATTAGACTGCAATACTAATCAGAATGCCCTCTACCCAAAGAGATGAAGCATGCTCGGCCCACAATACCTTGCTCACCTGGGCCACTCTGCACCTCTGGCTGGTTTTCTTGAATTGAAAAGCCAGCTCTGAGCAGGTGGCCTTCTCTTGAGTTAACCCTGCATCCTGTTCCTAGCGCATGGGACACCGGGCCGCCGTGCTTAGTATAGCCCATGTGTTACCTGTCTGTCTGTCCTGTGCCTGCACCTCCTGCATGTCAGAGGCCTCACATGTTTTCTCTGAGGGAATCACAGCCAATAAACAGTGATTTCACACCGTGTGGCTATTCCTTCTAAGACTACCATTCTCTCTGGGGGAGGTAAAGGAGGGGAGACTTCCCTCACATTGGGGACAAATACAGGGTGTCCCCTAGGTCTTGACTCAGATTTACTTCTTCAACTTATTCTGCAGAGGGCAAAGCTGTCCTTTCAGGACCCAGCACCCAGGGTGACCCTCCGATTTATACAACCTTTCTTCCTCACAGTTCTGCCAGGTTCTGGTAAATCTAGACTATACTGCTTCCCAGGCCTGGGCCCACCAGGGTTTCCATAGCTCTGTTCCCCAGGTCAGGGTGCTGAGGCACCAGTACTTTTGGGGATTGCAGTCATCTCTGGTGAATGGGAGGGGGTGCTCACAGGACTTGCCAGCTCTCTGTCCTGGCATATTTATTTTATCAGACTCTAGTCTAGAGAGTAGTGCACCTACCTCATACCGTGGATCTGCAATCCCAATTTGCCCCATGCTTAGCCCAACCCGAGATGCTGTGGCCACATTTGTCCTAAGAGTGCCCTTGTTCATCTCCCTTTTGGGGCACCCCTCTTCTAGGAGACAGTAACTGTGGAAATTCCATCCAGCAAAACCTGCTAGTCTGAACAGAAAGGCTGGCTACAGGTCTCACTCTTGCTTGCAGGGGTGGGTGGAGGTGAAGAGAGAAGTGGAGAAAGTGGGGGTGTTTAGAGGGATCTTGCTCTCCTCCGAGTACCAGAGAAGTATCTCTCATGCCTCTCACTATCTCTGGAGGAAGAGACCTAAGCATGCCCTACCACTGTTCTGTGGCCCTACCTCCAGGCACCACAGAATTATCCAGATAACATCCTACCTGCTGAGGCAGCAGTGACTTCTTTTTCCTGAGGTGTACCTAAGACCCTAATCTCTGGGTCTGGACTCTCTGGAGCTTGGCTGAATGCTGGCACCCAGAATGGATGTTCTTATAAGAGCACCCATTCATTGCTTTACTTGCCTGTCATCTGGTGTCCCACCTCACAGCTATCTGGATTCCTCTTGGACCTAACAATGACCTGAATGTTTTAGCTGATGGAGAACTTGATCATTTGGCCACCTAAGGATTGATGGGTTAGATTCTGGTTGATTATGTTACAGTATCTTCCAGAGCCTGGAATAATTGCGGTCCCTTTTCTTATAGTTGTGTGTGTGCATGTACGTATGTGATGGGAGAAGTGAGAAATAGACACTGTAACTGGTGATCTCTGCTTAGAGGAAAATGGATATGAAGTGATGGGAATCCAGAAGAGCTATTCATGAGTGGTGTGGTGGCTGTCAGAAGGTGTGACACATAAGAAATCAAAAGCCGGGCAGTGGTGGCACACGCCTTTAATACCAGCACTCAGGAGGCAGAGGCAGGCAAATCTCCTAGAGTTCGAGGCCAGCCTGATCTACAAAGCTACACAGAAAAACCCTGTCTCTAAAAACCATAAGCATCATCACCCTCATCATCAAGAGGATGGGAGCCAGGAGCCATGTGGGCACTCTCCACATGTGCTGTGTGTGCATGGAGTGTGAGTATTATAAGCTGACGGACAGACACCAGGGCCAGGGAAAAGCTGTCCCGAAGCGGCAGGGCATAATGTTCCTACAAAACCCCCACTTGCCAACCTAGCCCCAGACACCGGAGGTAACCGACCTTCTGGGTATTGACACGTTATGAACACTTTTGGCTGATTTTACCTCCAGTCTGTGATTATAGCTTCTCCTTGGTATCTGCAGACAGCTAGTCCCGGCTGTCAGACAGGTATCTGCTCTGACCTGTGCTTCACTCCGTGAGGCAGAGCTGTTTTCAATCACAAGCTACCTAACCAACAAGGCATAAAAAAAAAAAAAAAAAAAAAAAAAGTGCAATTAAGGACCATTTTGTCTACCCTTGCTAATCCGCAGCTAGACAAATCCTGCTGGCCACCACGAAACCAGCAGGTCTAAGGACCCCTGGGTCTGTGCCACCTGTCCACACGTTTTGCACGCTGGCTGCTCTCAGGTCTTCTGATGACTTCAGTTCTGAAAGAGGGCCAGGGCGGATCAACCTGGCAGGACTCCTTCAGGTGCGGAGGAGGGGTACCAATGACCCAGGCCAGTTCAACCCGGCCACAGGAGGAAGGGTGCAAGGTGCAGAGAGTGGGACTTAGCTTGCCGTGCTGGAATCGGTGAAGAGGCCTGGTCCAATCATCGCGCTCCACTGAGGGGCGCCACGATTGGTTCCAAGATGATCACACGCAGATCCTGCCCAATCAAAGCTAGAAAGAAGCTGTCTAGAGAACCTTGTGGGACCTCCTCAACCTCCCGGGGGTAGGGTCCTGGAGCGGGATGGGTAGGTGGTGGTGATGGTGGGTGTTCTTCCTAGTCCGGTCTCCTTGCCACTTGTCCCCTCCCCTATCGACGCCGCACCCCACCCCACCCCCACCTCCATCACCCGCCTACGCATGGCCTACCTCCTCCCCTTAGCCCTTCCAGAACCTTACCTCTGCTTTAGGTGTTCTATCTCCTCCTTCCCCAACAATGCGGGCTAAGTGATCACTGGAGAGACCCTCCGTATGTAGAGAGCTCCCTCCTACAGAGGTCTCTTTTCTACAACAAATTAAATGTGGCTCTGTCTGACCCTTGACAAGTGTGAGGTATGCCTTGTCCTTTAGCAATCACAACAGATTCCAACCCACCCATCCTAGTCTTCCGCTCATAAATGGGGCAGTGTTGGGGGTGGGGGTCAGGCAGAAAAGCTGGTGGAGATGTTCACTGGACAGGGTCCTGTACCAACCAACATTGCTTTCCCTAAGGTAACTGTATTTTCCTCTTCTCTCTCCGTCCCTCCCCCTTCCTCTCCCCCTCTCCCCCCCCTCTCTCTCTCACACACAGACACACACACACACACACACACTAAAGCTCTCTGCTGGCAGGAACTGTTCCCTTCCTTCATCCCCACAATGACTTTGATCAAGGACCAGGCAAAATGAGGTGCAGCCCTGGACATTTCAGAAGTCCAGTTATGGCTGTTCAGGCGAGGGCTTTCTGGGGCCCAGGAATCCCTCTTTCAACCTTCAGGTTACTTTTGGCCTCACCTGTTGACCTGGGTCAGATCAGGCTAAGGCTAAGCCAGGAGCTCACTACCTGTGCTGGCGGTGGGTGAAGGATATGACATGTGTGACCAAGTGCTTTCTGGGTGGCTGCCATGCTCTATGAAGGTGTAGGCCCACATTTCTGGAGGGCAGAACTGGGGAGGGGCCTAGCACTGCACAGGTACCCAGTATCTGGGAGGGGTGTGGTAGGTAGGTAGAGAAGGCTGTTTGGCTGTGCTTCACTCTTAGGTCAGCAGTTGGGTGATGAAGCTCAGTGAAGTTCCATGGCCAGGAGACTGGTACAGATGTCTCCTTTGCTTGTCCATCAGGCCTCATGCATAGTCCTTAACACCCTCCCACAGAAGGCAAAGCCTAGTGGGAGTGTTGACAGTGTGAGCAGAAAGCGTTCACTGTAGCTTCCGCACCTGCACCCTAAGGTGTTTATGGCCTAAAGACTGCTCCCAACTGAGATTAGCCAAACCTGTTTCCTTGTTCAACCACATGCAAAACATCTCCTTCCTGTGCAACTATGTATTTAATAAACACACTGAGCTTCTGAGGGGCTGAAGCTTCTCCATCCCAGAGCCTAGACTACCCAACCCCAGCGTGTGTGTCCATGTGTCTGTCGTTTCTTTAAAGTCTGTCATTTCTTCATTTCCTAGTCAGGGTTCTGTGATACAAGTTGTACAAGGAGGCGATAGATTTCAAAGGACTTTTCTATTAGTCATAGGATGTTAGTTCCAACAAAGGTGGACAAGGAATGGCTATTCAGGGGCCTAAAGAGCTACCTGGTAGGGTAATATACATCTGGACAGGAAGCTTTCCAATCTCTCCACATCACTGAAGCTCTAATTAGTCGATTGGTCTGCAGACACAGCTGCTTTCTAAGAGTTCTCGTTCACACTGCATAGTGAGACCTTGTGTATGTTAAAACACACAAACAACAAGAACAAATTACTAGCTGGAAAAGATGTTATTCAACTCGACATAAATAACAAAACAGTCAGCGAACAGTCAGCGAAAGACGCAGAGTGGGAAGTGCAACCCTTCAGTGTCCAGCCACCAACAGGGTTGTAGCTACCCAGAAGATGGACAGTTGGGGTACATCTTCTTCCTGAATTTCTCCCCTTCCAGACTGACAAGGTGGAAATGGCTGCAGGGCAACAAGCTTTCGAGAAGAGCTGAAATTTACTGCAGTACAAATGGGAACTCCATCCTGAATGTAGCAAAACGGAAAACAGAGCCAGGCGAGCAGAGAAACAAGTAAGCAGGCACCCATCAAGAGTGAGCATGGAGTAAAGTGGTTGGAGAAACAGAACACAGTACTAACACAAATCCAAATCAAAGTTCTGAGCCTCTGCTGAGAGGCTGTAACACACTGCAGCACCATTCAGTGGGCTCTCCACTCATGGGGCGTAGACCCAGGCCTTGAACACACTAACTGCAACCAGGATCTTTGTAACTGGAGAGCAGGTAGTGGAGATGGGCGGGCCTCAGCCTGAAGCACGCTCACATCCTGCCACTGCATCCTCAGGAATCCTAGTCCAGTCCTACCCATTGTTGGAGGGCATAGGGCGAGTGTTTAGCTCTCCTGGCAACAGCAGCCCCTTCCCTAGTGATATATTTAAATACCCATTTAGGATTTGACATACTCACAGACAGCTGTTGTTGTAGGTGTTAATTTCCAGAATGGTGTACAGAGAACAGTTTTAACTGGGCAGACATGACCTGCCTTTTCAAAAAGAAGAGGGATGGGTTCTTCATTAATTTGTCCAAGACTCCTCCATCACATATGTTATTCAAATGGTTTTTAGAAGTAAATTTGTGCGGCTGAAGAGATGGCTTAGTAGTTAAGTGTACTTGTTGCTCTTATACAGGACCAGAGTTTGGTTCCTAGAACCCACATGGGGGCTCATAACTATTTGTGTCTGCAGTTCCAGGACATCTGATACCTTTTTCTGACCTCTGTAGGCACCAGGTATACATTCAGTACACAAATATATATACAGGCAAGCATTTGTGTGCACAAAAAAATAAAAATAAAAAAGCTTTTACCCACTTAGGAGCAGAAACTGAGTCAGAATTGAGAGTTGGGCTTGCTTAAGTGTGTTCTGGCAGCTCAAATACCTTGAAGTCATTCACTACAAGCCACTTGGTATCTGGCCCCTTGATAATGTCAGGGGATAAAACCTCATCCAAAACTCAGACTCACAACATAGCTTGGAAGGTGCTAGAGTTAGACACTCATAGCACCAATACACCAAAGAATTAGGGAAGGAATAAAGGCATCTGGGATCTAGAGGAGAACTTGGTGCCTGTAACTGCAACCTTGGGGCTCAGAGTTGTACAAATAATCTGACTGGGAGGGCACCACAAGAGCTAACAGTGGCAGACTGCCAAGTGATGAGCACCTGCAGGAGTCAAAGGCAGGGGACCTATGTGGCAAGAACTTAAGCAACAAATTTGTACAAAGGCGGCAACAGCTCCATGATAGCAACAGAAATCACAACTTGAAAGGAGGCCTGGCTTATACAGATGCCAAGTGAAACAGCTGGGCACATATATTTGAAGCTGCCAGGATTTCTACATATGGATTAGCCATTTTGGAATAGGAGGAAGTGATGAGCCTAGAATGTTGGCAGAAGGCTACCTAGACAGACAGACTTAAGCTTAAGACTGGAGTGCTTCTCCCTTCCTGACTCCTGTGGATCTTCAAAACTCACCCAAGTGCTGAGCATGGTGCTGTTAATGCCAGCACTTGAAAGCCAGGGGCTGGAGAATTGTTAGACATTTAAGTCCACACCGATCTGTATAGGAAGACCTTGTCTCAAACCAACAGACAAACACAAACCGAAACAACAGCTAAAAGCAGAGACCTACATTCTTTCTGGAAATCTGACTCTGGCAGAAAGAAAGTGAAGAAATGACAGACAGACAGACACGTACAGAAAAACTGGGGTCAGATGAGGCTGTGTATGGTCTGATGGAGCCTCACTTGCTACCACCACCACCCAGAACCTGACTGTGCTTATATGTACAGCACAGGGTTAGTTCAATAGGAGTCTCTGCAGGCAAGCAATCTCAGACTGCAAACATCTGGGAGCAGGAATCTTCAGTAACTAGTTTTTGTACACACTGATCAATTTCCTATGGGTCCAAGGTTTTGGTTCTTATCATGGCTGTGTCCATGTCACCAATACACTCAGAGCTTCCTCCACTCCTACAATGAGCCAGTTAGGACACTGACTAATGTGAGTCCTTAGGATTTACTTTTGTATTGGACAGTCTATGGATTCAGAGAGATATGACATGCATGCTCCATTAGAGTAACAGAGTAGTTCACTTCCCCAAAGCCTGTGTGTGTGCTCTCCTGTTCATCTCTCCCTTCCCAAGGCTCTGGCAACTATCCACACACACCCATTTATTTATTTATTTATTTATTATTATTATTGTTATTATTATGTTGGTTTTCTGAGACACGGTTTCTCTGTACAGCTCTGTAGACCAGGCTAGCCTCAAACTAACAGAGATCCACCTGCCTCTGCCTCCCAAGTGCTGGGATTAAAGGGGTGCAGCTTGCCCCCATCTTTTTAAGCCATCAACATATTTCCAGAATGTCTTGAAGTTGGACTCACAGATATATAGGCTTTCAGATTGGCTTCCTTTAGTTAGTAATATGCATTTAAACTAAGTGTATGTCAGGGGGCCTTGGTCACTTCTTCCTCTTCTTCTCCTTTCTCCTTTCTTCTTCATGGTAAAATGGACTGGACCTAGGGCCCACATTTTCAGTCTTTTTATCTCTGTGTGTACGTGTGTGTGTGTGTGTGTGTGTGTGTGTGTGTGTGTGTGTGTCTGTGTATGTGTGTCTCTCTCTGTGTGTGTGTACATGCCATGTGTATGTCAGTGCCTGTGGAGGCCAGAAGGTGGCCTTGGATCACCTGGAGCTTGGAATTGAACTTGGATTCTCTAAAAGAACAGTTCTTGAGCATGAGCTATCTCTCCAGCACCACCTCACTTCATTGCTGACTAATATTCTATTATCTGATGGGCTACAGTATTTTTATACTACTAATCTCAATATGATCATCTTTATTCTTTTCTTCATTATTATTTTTAATGACTTTCAAAATATCCTGACCATAGCTTCCCCTCCCTCCTCTCCTCCTAGTCCCTCCCCCTACCTCCCCTTTCCCTCTTCCCCATTTACTCTGCCTCCATTTTATTCAGAAAAGGGAAGACCTCCCAGGGATATCAACCAAACATATCTGAGACAGCCCCTGCTCCCATTGTTAGGAGCACAAGCAGACCAAGCTACACAACCATCCCATACATGCAGAGGACCTAGGTCAGTCCCACGCAAGCTCCCTGGTTGTTGGTTCAGGCTCTGTGAGCTCCTATGAGTCCAGGTTAATACTGTGGGTTTTATTGTGGTGTCCTTGGGCCCTCTGGCTCCTACAATCCTTCCTCCCCTCTTCCATAGGATTCCCCGAGCTCCATCTTATGTTTGGCTGTGGGCATCTGCATCAGACTACAGTATTCTTACCCATTCACTCCTGAAGAATGTCTTGGCTGTTTCCAGGTTATGATAGCTGTGAAAAGTGCTATAGAAATTTGAAAACTTACATTCATGTAGGACACTGAATAATTTGGGTCTTATTAGAGACCTTCATTGCTGTGAGAAATAGATTAAAAGAGGGAGCATTTATTTTGGCTCATAGTTTCAGAAACTTCGGTCCAAGCCTGTCTGGAGATTTGGTTGAGCACTTATGCAAGAGCATAAGGCAGAAGCTGCTTCCCTCCTGGTTTCCAGGAAGCAACCTAAGGACACCTAGATTTTTCAATCTCTCATTGTTATCTTCTAGAGGTTATATAGCCTTGTGTTTCAGATTAAAGAATATGATCTATTTTGATCTAAGAGATTTGATAATTGTGTTGAGTTTTGCTTTTTAAAAAGTGGCTATCTTGTTCTTTTTGTTTGTTTTTCTGAAGCAGGGTTTCTCTGTGTAGTTTTGTAGACCAGGCTGGCCTCGAACTCACAGAGATCGCCTGCTGAAATTAAAGGTGTGTGCCACCACCGCCCGGCAGCTATCCTTTTCTTAAAAGTCTACATTCCAAACCAAATTGCCATGGCATTTTTATGGGTCGGTGTGGAGACAATGGACCTATGGGCTATAAGGTGCTCAGCAATTAGTTATGTCCCCACAAGATTTGTCTTTTGTATATGCTCCACTTATTCACACAGACATTCATTATAATATCACGCTAATATAAAATTAAATAGACATCTCACCAAGCAGGGAACAGTTGTTTGGGTAGAAATGCTGCCGCAGAGTTCTACTGAGGAATCTTTTCTAGTGAGGTCACTTCAGAAACTTGCAGGTTCAGCCCACTTCCGATGTGAAGTCCGTCAGCTGGAACTGAAGAAGGTCCCAGAAAACCCTTGAGAGCCTAGGCCAAGGGCTGGTACTGACAGGCAGGCCTGTGTGGGTCCAGGCAGTGCTGGAAGTCCACTCATCACTGAGGCCAGAGCCACACACACAGTTTCAAGTCTTCTTGCTGATGGGTATCGCCAATGAGGATAGAGAATCTGTGTCTTGGGAGTATCGCTGTGCAATCCTAGAGACCATTCCCAAAGCTTTCAATTTCTATTATTTCATTAGATAGTAGCTCACAGCTTGGGGCTGGTTCACTATCATATTCACAGCACCTTGGGCTTACTTCATTAGCATATCAAGATCAGTTTTCTATCTGATCTTCTGGGTAGCCTTCCTAGTGCTTGCTTTTAAGGCCTATCTCTTACCAGAGCTACCTGGTGGCATATTAAGACATCATATTATTACAAGGCACACAAAATGACTTTTAAGTTACACAAAATGGCTTTTAAGTTATGTTCCTAACAGTGCATATACAAATCTCCGTTCCATTCCATTTACCTGTTCATTTTTTTCTCTTATCAATACCATACTGTCTTGATTACTCTAAGCCTTAGGAGTTAAATTCATCCTTCCCCTTCAGTTTTGGGCATTTTATTCTATGTCTTTTGGCTCTGAATACGAATCCCAGACAGTTTGGTATGCCTTAGATTCTTTTCTTGTTGCTGTGAAAAAATATTCTGATAAAAGCAACTTAGAGAAGAATGGGTTTTTCCTGGCTCACAGTTGTTCATGGGTACAGTCCATGATAGGGACGTCAATGGGGCAGAAACTTGAAGCAGCTAGTCATAATCACATCCACAACTGGGAAGCAGAGAGTGACAAAAACTTTTCATTTTTTCTTTTCAGCTCATTTTCTTCTTTTTATTCAGCCCCGTGAAAGGTGCTGCCCAGTTTGAAGATGAGTCTTCCTCAATTAACCCAATCTAATATATGCCCTTACGGGCATTGCCAGAGGCCCAGCAGACTCTCATAGGTGTGCTGGAGAGTTGTCACTTAAATGACTTTGTATGTGAGGGGCACAAAGAAGCTGCTGACATGACAGCTCCATTAGGGGACAGGTTTTTCTTGTAGGAAGAGTCCAGATCAGAGAGAAAAGCAAGCAGACGAGACGTGGCCAGGGACAGGTAAGTGGAAGAGCAGGGAGAGCAGGGAGAGGGAACAAGAGAGCAGGGGTGGACAACACAACTTGCAAACTCTAAGGAGGACAAGTATCTGGGAGGAGCGACTCCTTGTGAGGAGTCCCACGAGTTCCCGAGGAATGCCAGCTTCTATCTAACCACCAAAAACCTGTCTGTCTATAGCTCAGCTTGAACTCATTTCTGGATATATGGACTTCCTGAGACCTAACAGATTCTAGATCCTGTGAAGTTGAAAATGAGCACAAACTATCACAATATCCGTTATCAAACTTGCTGGAATTCTGTTTAGGATTTGCTGGCTTTCTACAACAAGTTGGAAAGAACTAACATTCTGACAACATTGAGTCTTCCTATCCATGAACATAGAACAGCTAGCTGTACAATTATTTAGTTGCTTTATTCCTTTCATCCAAGTTTTAGACTTTTCTTTGGATCTTGTATATATTTTGCAAGATGCACATCTATGCACCCTTTTACTGCTAATATAAATGATACTTTGTTTTTAACATTTATTATTTTTGTTTGTGTATGGCGTATGTATGCACGTGGGGGAGGGGGCACATGTATCACAGTGTACATGTTGGGAGGCGAGGACAGCATGTGGGAGCCATTGCTTTCCTTCCACTATATGGGGTTCAGGAGACAAACTGAGCAAGTGACCTGTAGGGGAAGCTGTAGCCACGCCTACTTAGGGGCTGGCTACAGCTTCCCCTACAGTGACCATCTAGTAAAGATGAGCCGTTTCACTTGCCTTGATATGGTATTTTTAATTTTGAATTATTTCCAATTGTTCACTTCTGTAAATGTTGTATTTGAAGTTTTAAATGTTATACTAAAACTGATTTTTAAAAATATTTAATTTACGTGTGTGTGTGTGTGTGTGTGTGTGTGTGTGTGTGTGTGTGTGTGTGTGATCTGTCTTTGTGTATGGGTATACAGAGAATAATATTAGATCCTCTGGAGCCAGAGTTATAGGCAGTTGTGAGCCACCTGAGGTGTTAGGGTTTGAACTCCAGTCCTTGGCAAGAGTGGTAAGTGATTTTAGACACTGAGCCATCTCTCCAGCCCAACTGATTTTTAGTGTGAAATTCTAAAACTTTTACACATGTATGCCTGTGTAATAATTAAAGAAGAATGTTTTCTTCTTAAGTTCAAAACAAAGCAAAATGATTCTGGCAAGAGAGCTCAGCAGGTAAAGGCACTTGCCACCAAGCCTGGCGATTTGAATTGGGTCCCCTGAACCCACATGCTAGAGAGAACGGGTTCCCATGACTTGTTCTCTGACCCCCATATGTGCAGCATGTGAAAGCTGTACTTTCTCACACACAATAATTAATAATGATAATAATTTCAAAAGAACAAGCTGAGGGTGTGTCTTAATAGTGTTGGAAGAATCACGTATTTTATAGTTAACACGTCCAGGACAAGCACTATGGCAGCGAGGTCCTCAGCAAGGAGCAGACAGGCCAGGATCAGAGTCTGGAGTCAGAGCTGCATACGCAAAGCCTCTGGGTCTTTCCCAGCAATACACAGTGACTAGTGAGAAAGGACAGTCCTCTCAACCACTAGGATCCACAGATAGGAAACAAAACCTTGATCTAAATTTACCTCACACCTTATACCATTAAGTCAAAATATGTCATATATAAGTAGCAAGCATAAAACTATAAAACATTTGGGGTAAGTACTTTTGTGAGTTGGCATTTGGCAGAGATCTTAGCTATGACAAAAAAATCCACAAAGGAACCAACAAATACAGACTTTAAATGTGACTTTATTAGAGAAAGACCTATCAGAAATGTCCAGGGGGGAAGCAAAGGAATGGGGGGATGGATATGTAAATATGAGTGCCTCTAAAATTTTATTTTATTTTACTTTTTAAAATATTTTATTTATTTATTATGTATACAGCATTCTGCTTCCATGTATATCTGCACACCAGAAGAGGGCACCAGATCTCATAATGGATGGTTGTGAGCCACCATGTGGTTGCTGGGAATTTAACTCAGGACCTCTGGAAGAGCAATCAGTGCTCTTAACCTCCGAGCCATCTCTCCAGCCCCTAAAATAAAATTTAAAAAAAAGAAAGAAATGTCAAGGGGGGAAGAAAACAAGGACAAGTGGAGATGAAAAAATATTAGCAAATCACTTACCCAAATGACTTCAGAATATGCAAGGACTTCTTAAAACTTGACAGAAAACTAATTTAAATTAAAAAAAAAACTCGACAGTAAGAAAAACAAGTAACTCAAAAGTGGGAGGGACTTGGACAGATACTGCACAAAGGATGTAGCCATATAATAAACGGACAAAAGATGCTCTGAAAGCTGGAGAGAAGGCTCGGTGGCTAAGAGTACTGGCTGCTCTTCCAATACCCAGGCTCAATTCTTAGCAATCACTTCGTGGCTCATAATGGTCTGTAATTCCAGCTCTAGGGATTCAGTGATGCCTTCTGGCCTCTGTGGGCACCATACAAACATCATGAAAATATATACATGCAAACAAAACACTCATACATGTAAGGTAAACCTAAAAAAATTAAAACAACTGAAATGAAAATATAACATCAGGTTCCCAGTAATCTGCTGTGCTCACACAGGGAAATACCATTCGGTATTTAAATGAGGAGTGCTGATGAAATCAATAGGGTGTATTTCACAGATACTTAGTAGAGTGAAGAAATCAAATTGCAAAGGTTATATATAGACAATTCTATTAATGGCATTTTCAAAAAGAGAATCTAGCCTAGGATGTGATAACAGTGGGTTTGCATTAAAGGGTTCCTTGAGGTGACAGAACTTTCCTGTCTCTTCATTAGAGTGAATCTGTATGCGTTAAAAAAAATTAACAGTTTTGCATTTATTTGAAGATTTAACTTAATGAACAAGTAGTACACATTTCTTTCTTTTTCCTTTGGTTTTTCAAGACAGGAATCTCTGTGAGTTTGAGGCCAGCCTGGTCTACAAGAGCTAGTTCCAGGACAGCTAGTTCTGTTTCACAGAGAAACTGTCTCAAAAAAATAAAGTACAGATTTTTTCATTTTTTCAAAAGGTTCTGGTTAAAAATCCTCACAGAATTAGTATTGCTTTCATGGAATGCCAATATACATTTAAAACTTTTAAGAATAAATAATAGTCAAATGATCCTTTGAAATATCAAAATCCAAAGCAAACCAGGCAGAGCACTGTCTGTGGAGCAGGCTGCCCTGCCCTGTGCCATCCGTCATCATGGTCTAGACAGATTTATGAGTAAGCGTTGCAGCTCTGAGGGGAAAGGTACCCTGATAGTCAGGAGCCAAGGACTACCAGAGTCACACTGTGCAACAACCTCACACAAGAGGTGGCTTCGGGGAATTGAACAGGGTTTCTTGCGGAGGCCTTTTCTAGGGTAGGGATTAGTAGGAGCTCAAGTCCTGAGTTTGGGGCAAGTCCAGGGATTGGTAGGCTTTCAAAGTCAGGTTTCTGTGGGTTTTGAAATCTGGAGGCGAGCTCAGACCTTTTACCCTACACTGTATTCAGTTAGTAACTCAGAGTATTCCAGAGCAATCAAAATCCAACAAAATGCTAGTCTACCTTAAAACAAAACAAAACAAAACAAAAACAAAAAACATTTTTGAGTCTTATTACATAGCCCATGAAAGGATTGCCTCTAACCAGTCCAAGCATGGCAAATGGGGCTCTGGCAGGCCTTGCTCTTCTCCATGTCCTCTGCATTGCTAAAAAACAGTTGGATTACATTCTTAAAGCTAGCCAAGGTCTATTCCCTTATTTGGTCACTTCCTCCTGGGGCTAACTAGCAAGGCCCAGCAATCAAAAGCCCCCTTTGGCTCACCTAATGAATATGCCCAATTAAAATTAAACACCTCATCCTAAATTGGAGTTTCCCTTTTTACCTTTATAAACCACCATTTTCTTATGGGCCACGTCTGTCTCCTTTATCCAGAGGCAGTTCTTTGTCCCCCTCTGGGACAGACACTCCTGCTTCCTCTCCCTGGTTCCTGTCCCCTTCTCCCTCTATCTCCTATCTTTGTCTCTTATTTCCTACTCTCTGTCCCTCTGGGGCAAATAAATCTTCTTTGTGCTGAGAACTTGGTCTGGGGGGGTCCTGAGACAGCCCCAACCCTTTCAGCCCAGGCTGCCCATAAACTCATTATCCCCCTGCAGTTCCCTGAGTGCTAGGATTATAGGTGTACCCCAGCACACATGGCTTAGTCTTTAAAAATATGTATTTTGAATCTTTACATGTATGAGTGTTTTGCATGCATGTCTGTGCACCATGTGTCTAGTATTCATGGAGATCCCTGAAACTGAAATTACATTCGGTTGCTTGGTAGGCACTACGTGAGTGCTGGAAGCTGAGTGCTCTTAACCACTGAACCATCTTTCCAGTCCCATCCATCCCATTCCCCCACCCTCCTCTAAAAGACTATGAAGTCAAGGATCCCTCAAACTTGCTGCAGTCCAGACCTCAGCCTTCTCAGTGCTGGGATTATGGGTATGAGCCTCCACACCTGGCCTCATTCCTTTCTTCAGGGTTAGCAAGACACTGTTAACTCACATTTAAAGCAACATGCTGGTAAAATAAGATAAATCTTTCTAGTAGAAGGAACATTTGCCCGTTGCTGGGACACTGGCCTCCCCAAAACCCCTACTGGCCAAGCTGAAGAAAATGTAAAGTCTTTAGTTTAAACCAGAATTAGATGAAGACCTGTCTTGGGGATCAGTAACCCTTTTGGGCCTCTCTGGAAAGTGCGTGCTTCTGTTTAGCAGTTTCTTCCAAGGTTAAAGCCTTCCATCTTGAAGGGAAACTTTAGACATAGGATTTAAAAGAGAAGCTAAACAAGAGACTCTTTTAGGACTGGTTGTTCTAAGGGGAGGTGAAACACTCCATCCTACAGGGAAGCTCCTTTATGCCAGGAAGACAGCGTCTCAAAATTGCTTCAGGAAGTCCCTGAAACTGATCAGATTTGCTAGACCCCTCCTCCCCATGAGTATTTAAACAGTAAAGACTGCTCTCTCAGGTCAGTTTAGCTTCCAGGAAGAAGCAAAAACAAGATAAGCAGCCTTAAAGAGAGTAGCTGAGCTGCCTGGAAAAAGTTCAGACCACTAGGAAAGGACCACACACCCAATCTGCTGAGCTGCCTGTGGTTCAGTGTGTTCCGGGTTCCCAGCTTTTATAAACTGTCACCCAGGCTGGGCTGGGCTTTTGGTGATGCAGTTGACTGAGTAATTTCTGCTTCTAAGTAAAACCCAGTGAAATGCACTGGTTCAGCAAGTTGGACTTTGGTGGTACCTGTATTTTGTTCCGAGGCGAACAGATGTTTGTAAATGTCTCCCCAAGAAAAGTGTGCTTTTGAAGAGCAATGTCTGTTGATAACTGCATCAAAATACCACCCATTTTCACCTGCCTGTTGCATGTTAGGATAGTCACATTTGATGCTCACAAGACCACATGGGGCCAGGTAGAGCACACAGAAAAGCACTAGAGAAACAGCCCACCCACCATGGCAGAGGCACCCTGGGCTGCATCCATGTAGCAAATGAGGATCTTTGAAGGGAAAGACACTATCTCCCTGAAGGAACTGTCTTGTTCGGCAGCTCTAGGAGTAACAGCAATCTCACATCCCATCACCCACTAATCTCACCTGGAAATCGGATGGCAGCAACCAACTTGGATCTATAGATTTGTGTTTGATACTGTAGTGGTTTAAGTGAGAATGGACCCACATAGACTCATATTTGAATGCTTGTCCTGTAGGTGGTGGAGCTGTTTGGGAAGAAATAGGAGGTATGGCCTTGTTGGAAGAGGTTTCAAAAGCCCAGGCCATTCCCAGTTATCTCCCTCTCTGCCTCATGGCTGTGATCTAATCATGTAAGCTCTCAGCTACTGCTTCGGCACTAAGCCTGACTGCCTATTGCCATGCTCCACAGGGTGCTCTACTACCCTCTGGACCATGAACCCCAAATTAAATGCTTTTTTCCCCCTACAAGTTGCCTTGGTCCTGGTGTTTTGTCATGGTAACAGAAAAAGTAACTAAGACAGTTACTCCCTGTTTGCCTACAGTACAGATATATCCTGACATCCAGTATGATGTGTAATGACTTGCCAAAAACAAGAAAAAGAAACAAGTCAGGAGCCAAGGAGGTGGCTCAGTGGACAAGCACAGTTGTACAAGCAATGAGGACCTGAATTCAAATCCCAGAACCCACATACGCTAGATGTGATTATGCATGCCTATAATTCCAGTAACGAGAGGGGGTGGGGGGGATTACAAGAGCTTGTTGGCCACTACCTAGTTCCAGATTCAGTGACAGACCCATCTCAAGGATAAGGTGGAAAGTGACAGATTAGGACATTTAACATCTTCTGGAACACACACAACACACAGAACTTAGTTAAGGCCATCAGAACCTAATTTTGGCCACTAACTTCTTGCCTTCCAACTTTAGTTTTCTCAGGCTTGCAAGACTAAACTTTTAAAAACTGTAAGTCTGACTAGTGCTTTTCCCCTTGCTTTTTGGAAGTAAACTGTCTAAAATAAGAAGCAATCGTTCTTTCAGCCCACTGACAGGCACCAGCAGGCAGGCCTCAATGGTGAGCATCTAGAGCACTTCTCAACATGATAGAAACCCCTTGGTACAACTGAGGTCAGATCCCCTGTAGGTACCAGAATCTGGGGATGCTCAATTTCCTTTTATAAAACAGCTAATTTTATACACTGTGACCAGGCATGGTGTCCCACACCTTTAACCCTAACACTCAGGAGGCAGAGGAAGAAAGAGATCTCTGTGAGTTAAAGGCCAGTTCGGAGAATTCTAGGGCAGCAAGGACTACATAGAGACTCTGTCTCAAAAAACCCAAAAAGCTAAAACAGAATCATATCAAAACAAACAACAACAACAACAACAACAACAACAACAAAAAACCCTGTGTATTTTTATGACTATTTTCCATCCCTGGATGACTGAGCCTACAGATGGAGAGGGGTGATTATACTCTAACACATGGTCTGTCCTAAGCTTTTACAGATACTTCAAGTAAAACATTTCCAGTCCAGGAGATTTTAGTTAAGTTTTTCTTCTGCTTTTATTACAAGCATATAATATTAATTGGCAAAACACTGAATACAAGCTTCACTATCATGAAATCAAAACATTAAGCAATATTCCAAAAAAGATTTTAGACAAAAACCAGCCACTGATGGTACAAAAATTACACACTAACACAATCATAAAAAATGTAAACTTTCAAATTAAAACAGTCAAAAACTCTGAATCTGCATCATTTCATACACCATGACAATTGCTAGTTGTGGCTGCATTCCCAGGTGAGAGCTCAGGTGGTACAGCTGCCTGTGACTGATGATGTTACTTCACTTGGGAAAAGTGTGTCAAGTTGAGAGCTTGAACTGACATGCTAAAGCAGTACACATATCTCACGGGCACACTTTAGTTCTTTCTCCAAATGTGCTCTTGGATGGGAGTAAGTGACAGTAGGAACACTGGTTGTGAGAGCCACAGAACCACACAGTTGTTCCTGATGGGGGCAGTACTCCCTGCCTGAAGGAATGCAAGCTATGCAGACAGTGGTGCAAGTAAGTGACTTTTCTAATCTGTGTATCCCAGTTTATTTACTTGGTATATGTAATATCAAGGCAGAGTTATTTTCATGTTAAGGTCACCTGTGATGTGTTGGGGTTTAAATGATTTCCTGAGGAAACAGATACTGGCTGTGTGTGTGTGTGTGTGTGTGTGTGTGTGTGTGTGTGTGTGTGTGTGTGAGAGAGAGAGAGAGGAGAGAGAGGAGAGAGAGAGAGAGAGACAGAGAGAGAGAGAGAGAGAGAGAGAGAGTCACTATCTGTACTAAATTTATTTTAAGTGTTTTAGGAGCATATTATATATTGATATACAAAGTAGAACTCAGTTGGCTCATTCCTGGAACATGTAATCTAATGATACATTTCAGAGCACTGTGATACGCCACCCTGTATGCCCTCAGAAACAAAACACACCAGCCTCTAAAGATTCTGATGCCAGGGCAGGCATCAGGGGCCAGTAGGCCCACGAAGAGCAGCACTGCCAGGTTTATAGGTGGAGACAACGAAATCCCAACTCCCAGGATGGCTCAGCCACATACTCAGCTCAAGGACTTGGGCGTACCCACAGTAGATGCCAAGCCTAACATGGTGCCAACCTCATCACTTCCTGCCTGGCTGCTTATCTTTTAATATTGATGGAACATATCTACATACACACACACACACACACACACACACACACACACACACACACACACGCAATCCCAATAACAGCATTCTTATAACAGTGGAAAAGGCAAAACCAAAGAATGCACAGATATTGAAATTCCACCTATATTCCCTTTCAATTTAGTAGAATCGATGCTAGATCACAATTTAAACACTCTAATAAATGCATGTTGGAGCCTATTGCACAAAAGCATAAAAATGCTCTTCATCCCTATAAAAACATACAAACCAAAGGCTACATAAAGTAAAAGAAGCTTGCAAAACATCTCACAATTTTATCTTATATGCCTGTAAATAAAGCTGGACCACAGAAACCAAACAACTGGATGGGAAAATATGATAGAAGGCTTAAAATAGAATAAATAATTTTATAAAGTTAAGTTTTCTTTTTTAACCCCCCAAATCTTAAATTCAATATTATATATTCTATCTGAGTTTTCTATTTTTGTGAAAACGGTATTAAGCGAGACCACTTGCTGGGAGGCTGGTCCCGGGGCTGCCGGTTGGACACACCGATTGCTAGCATCGGCAGCTATGAAAACAACTTCACAGGAGCTCCACCTGCTGAGAAAGCTGTACAGGACCAATCACCAACTGATCCTAATGTTCACGCTGGAAAAAAAGCTGGACAGGACCAATCACCAACTGATCCTAGTGTTCATGCTGGAAAAATAAAATTTGGCCTTGGATGTCACATGGAGCTTGGCAGGAGTGAAACCAGGCGCCTGGAAACTTCCATCTGACGCAAGCTCACTCTGCTTCATCTATGAGCGAGGTAAGGCTACAGGTCAGATCAAAGGGCAGAAGGGCATCGGGAAACTGTCTGCAGTACAGACAGGCGTATGATGGAATCTTAGAAAAATAGGTATTTTTGCTGCTGAGGTTTATCAGGTTAGCGTGGTGACAGAAGCAGGGCTGTTGGGGCAGTGGCGCCCAGCTGGGACGTCAGGTGCAATGTCCGCCTCGCTGAATACGTAGATCTATCAACTTAGCACCATAGCAAAGTCAAGTGGTTCTAAAAGTAGCTACAAAGTTACAAATATATATCATGAGATTATACAGCCATACTAAGTTTGATCTGAACTGTAAATTAACTTTATTTTAATTTGGAAGTTTCTAACTGTTTAACTCTTCTTTAATTTCACCACATGGGAAAATACCTAAATTCTAATGTAACTGCATTGTGAGAACACGGTCTTGCAGAATGCTTCAGCAGCACTTGTGTTCTGAGGTAGACAGGTAATATTTACGCATAAACCCTTGTATAGTAACTCTAGAAATGATTTGGATGAATAGCAAACTCAGGAAACTGAATAGTCCAAACAGTCCTGGGCTTAAATAGAGGTGAATTTTGATCAATTCTAAACAAAGAGCTTGCTTTTGTTTTAGAAGGTCACACATTAAAGGTTGAGCTAATTTGGATGTTTTATTCTTAGTAACATTGGGTCTCACTAGTCGCTGCTTCTGACAGTGTGTAAGTGAAAGAGGAAGTAGAAGAAAACAAGGGTGCTGATAAACCCAATCCCAACTGTCAAAGCAAATCCAAGAAAAATTCCAGTTGCTAAGGCGAAGACTCAGAAATCCTGGCCCCAAGGGACACACTATAATCCTCATCTGCCCACCGCTGGGATTACAGGGTTCTGCAGTTCCCATGGGTGGGGGGGGGTGTATAAGAGGGTACCCAGACTGAGAGAGGTCCCTGGGAACCCCAGGGCAGTACCCCTTCTCCTTACTCTTGCCTTCATACCCCTTTCAAGAGAGAATAAAGTTGGATATGTTGGCATCTTACTCTCTAACCCAGCGAAAAAAAAACAAAAATTACATGTGAAGGGGCAGGTTAACAAATAGTAAGTATCCTGTCTGTGACTAAAAAAGCAACTTCTGCTGAACAGGTAGCTCAGTTACCTTTCCTGAAAAAGGGGCCCAAAGAATGCATGTTAACCCCATGAGCGGGAAGGCAAGCCTGGGAATACCAACTACCAGGGACATGGAAGCTAGAGGCTGCCTCCCAAGTGTCTTCATAAGGTCTCCCCACAGGATGGCTTGTGCTGTTTGATAAGTGACAAACATAGCCACCACATCTTGCTAGCAGAAGAAAAACAAAAAGGGAAAGGCAGGAACTTCAGTGATGGCATTTCCAAGGATAATTATCTCAAGAACTTTTCAACAAGCCAGCGCTGCACTGGCCAAACCACCTCTAGTTTGCCTTACCGAGGGTGCCGGAATTGCAGCCACACGACATTGGGGAGTGATGAAGGGTCTTGCCTTGCCCACCCAGCACAGACCACCATCCCAGGGTGCACAGCACAAGACTCAATCAAACTTGGGAATGGGCCTCTGCTGTACTCTAGAAAGTGGGAAATTAAACACCATGGCTAAATAATAGTATTACTGCAAGCCTCTTTGGGTATACTTTAAATTAAATTTTTATATATCTCTTAAGTCTTCAGGAAGCTAAAGGCAACATAAATATATACCACAAAAAGACTTTCAATAACTTAGGAAGGACTTAATGAAAGTACAAGTATTTCTGAGGCTTATCATGAAAACTAATCCACGAATTAAACCAAAACAAACTCTGATTCTCAAGACCTGGAAAGCAAGCAGAGGTGCTGTATTCAGACGTGGTGTGGAAACGTGTCACTATTTCACTTATTCTCTGGCCTGGGGACCTGAAGCAGAGACGAGCAAACTGCGAAGTGTTTTCATCCTCTGTAAACGCGTGCTGGTAGTGTCTTGTTGGGAGTGGATTCTCTCATACAAAAGTTATAAATATTCTCTATTCAGAAATCTGGTCCACATGGCACCCAGAGGCAACATTCCACGGCACATTTTGCCGTGTAGAACACTGGGTGTGGGCTGAGTCTGGCTGGGCTTACAGCAAGTCCATCTTGGGTCTGTAGTGTAGCAGGAGGGGTGCCTTCTGCAAGACAAAAACAAAGGTGGCTCAGGGAGGTATAAGGAGCCTATACTGTGCACTCAAACCACAGGCACACACTGTACCAGCAATGCCACTATGGAATCCAGTGGCCACCTCTGTGGTGTTTGGGGCTCATGACAGGACCTGTGAAGCCAGAACCTCAACTGCTCCTCCTGCCTACTACACTAGCTCTGGTTTCTCCTATGTAGTTTCTAACACTCTTCCAAACCTTTGCCCTGGTCAGCACCAACTACATGCTCATCCTGGCCTTTGACTAGCCCAGTTGTCTCCATCCCCTTCTTCCTGGGCAGAAACATGGCTAGAGGTGAAAGAGCTGCATTCTGGTCCTGAGCAGGGACCACAACACCAGTTTCCTGACTCTGAAGGGTACCCCAAAGTTTGAGTTTGCTCCAACTATGACAGTTACCACATCTGGTCCCCTGTACTCAGAGGATTGAGTGGGGTGAGTGACGACCCTGGTTGAATGGATGACTCCCAGCTGTGCCTGCAAATAGAAGTCACACACAGCAAGGATCAAGAATCTATCTAAACCCTGGCATCTAAAAGAACCACCCAGGCTCACTCACCTTGAATCTCCACCTTGTAACAACCACGAACTTGAGAGTGTGGTCCTTGCCCAGGATCTCCTCATTGCATAAAATGTCCAGCTGTTGGGAGAAGGGGCTTCAATTAGGTACATATTCAACCTACCATTAGAATGAGGCCAACAGTGATAGTATGAACACTGCTCTCATATGCTCTGAAACAAGCCCCTCCCCACTCATGTAGGAATATAGCTTGTTTGCTTACTCACTTACCTGCATCATCCAATATAGAAGTCAGCAGCAAACACGAGTTATAACAGAAAAGGAACATTTCTGTTAAGACCAAACCTTCTTCAGGGGTCAAAGATATAGTGGTGTGTTTCATGGTTGTGTTGCACTGGTCCTAAGAGGCTTAGCCTGGTTCCTCTGAGCATCAATGATACCTGCCCTGTCCCTATCCCGGCTCTGGGCTTCTCTAAATGAAGTTCTGGAGACATCACATGTGGATCCGAGGGATCCACCACTCACTGATCTCAAGTCACTGTCCTCCCTTCCTGTGCTCACCCACTAACCGTTGACGGGCCTAGCCACCACCAACAGTTCAGTAAGCTACAGCAGTGTCTCCGGGTTACCCAGACAGCAAGGTGGGAAGGCATACCAAAAAAGTCACAATATCTTTTTTTTTTCTCTTAACACACAGAACTCAGGGCTTGGTCCACACAGAGCACATAGGACCTTATCCACATAGAACACACAGGGCCTTCTTCACAAAGCTGCAGAGACTGATCTACACCCATCCGCTAGCCTACACCATCATGGGTTTCAGACCAGGATGCTTTCACCATGGCTGCCCTAACCATTTATTCCTAGCTATCCCGTTCTAGGTGTAGTGGGGGGAAATATGCTCTTGGGCTTTACTACCTACAGCACTTTTAGGATCTCTCGCCTCATCTTACATACACATGTTCCTATGGAGACTAGGCTGTTATGGCATATGGGGTTATGTATCCTGTCCTTCGGTCTGTGAGGAGCCACCTGGCTGTCATCTTCCTGACAACAGCCTATTCCAAATGGCACCTAATTGTGGTTCTGCACCTCCTAGTCTGAAGCCTAATGCTTACAGGTGTAACTGGCCAGCACTGGCCTCCATTGCTCCAGGCTCATCTGGAGAGCGCTTGCCGTTGTATAATCTGTACATGGGTGCTTGAGGACATACACGGTGATGACTCACTGTTGTGTTTTAATTGGTATTTCCCTAAGTGTGTGAAACAATGACCCAGATGGTCTTGTCTTGGTATCACCCTAGGCAGGTGACAAAAGCTATTCTCACAGGCCACATAGGAGGCTGTGTTTCTTGTAGACAGAGAGATAAGTGGAAAACCAGCCTTTGGGTCTATAAAAGCTCAACTGCCTGCTGTCATCTTCACTAAGTGGTGTACCTTACAATAAACAATCTGCATATAAGCTATTGTCCTCAGTGAAGCATAATGCCCTCACCCAGTTCTTATGACTTGCTCTTAGTACAGTCTTCCATCCTTATCCAATGTGCGTGACAATGCTCCCCACACTTCATGTAACATATGGGACTACAGGGCTCTGAGAGCAGTGTGAGATCCACCTACGATACTCATAAGCTGATAGCCAGTTGCAATGAAAATGCTTCACTTCTTTCTGGTCCTCATGGAGAAATGTTCCTGCACATGGTAGGCAGTCTCCCTTGAACTGCCTGATGTCTCTGGCCCCGTACAGTGCATAGAAGCCACTTTGAATCAAAATGGACATCTTTACCTTCATGGGGTCCAAGGCTTTCCTCTACCTTATTCCTCAAATAAACCAAACCTAGACTTGCTTTATCCTGTGGGCTCCTGGCATCAAGTTATGTCCTCATTCTGTATCTGCCACCTATTCCACAACCACTCATGTGGTTGGCTCAGGGCTGAGCGTTGGGCCCTTTGAGAGTACAAAACCCTGGTTCCCGAGTCTGATACACAGCTCTGAGAGAGCACTGTGGCAGGACTGCCAGGAGTATCTTTCAGTGTGGCTATAATTAAATGGCATAGACTGGGCAACTGATAAACAGTTAATATAACAAAACATCAACATATTTTAATAATACAATTAATGATAATATAACTGGTTAACAGTTAATATGTGCTAGAGGCTGGAATTCTGGTCATAATGTAGGCACCTGATACCATTGCAGGCTATAATAGAGCAGAAGACAGATTCCCCAGGTACAGGTCCTGATTTAAAGACCCCCCCACCCCCACCCAAGGCTCTGCCTCCAGTACCATGGGGCTAAGATGGAGTTTTCTGCACACAGACCTGAGGTTCACTGAGCACAAGAAGATCCTCTTGTCCCATAGTTTCTAGGGTCCCATGGCTAGGTCATTTCAGTCTCTCTTGTCCTGCCTCCTCTAACCTGGGTCTAAAATCTTCTCCTGCATACCAATATACAAGATGCTTGTCCCTGGGTTTCAGCTTAGCAGATAATCTGAGATGTTACTTCTGCCAAGACCTTCTTCCAGGGGACTCCCACTGGGACACTGGCTCAATGGCTAGCACAGCTCTACCTACTACTCTCTAGACCATTCTCAACCACTCACATGTTCCTGCTGCAGCAAGCTGGATCTTCTGCCTTTGACGGGGTCCATGTGTCCTCTAAATCCTTTCCACACAGCCTCGGAACACTTTTGAGGCAACACTTCAAATCACTGACCATTCCTTGATGCAGCAGGACTAGCTCTTGCTGTTCTTGCCCCAGTGCCACATAGCCTGAGTTTCTGAGCACATGTGCTCACAAGTCTCTGTCATGAACCCCCACAACAAGCCTGGGTTTCTGGGCCTACTTTGTTTTTGTTTGTTTGTTTTTAGTTATTAATTTGTAAATGTCATCTGTCTCCCGGTTATTCATCCATCCACCACCCACTCACTCATTAAATTAAAAGACAAAGTTCTGGGACTGCAGTGATGGCTCAGTGGTTAAGAGTACTTGCTCTACATAAGGCCTTAAGTTCAGAGATAAAAATCTGGGCATGAGCCAGGCAGTGGTGGCACTCGCTTCTAATCCCAGCTCTCGGGAGGCAGAGCCAAGCAGATCTCTGTGAGTTTGAGGACAGCCTGGTCTACATAGTTAGTTCCAGGACAGCCAGAGCTGTTCCACAGAGAAACCCTGTCTCGAAAAACAAAAACAAAAAGCTGGGCATGAGTCTGCACCCCCCCAGTGCTATGGAAGAAAAGGGATAGGAGGACTGTGACATGCGCTGCCAGCCAGGCTCCCGACTCAGTGACCGCGTGTCACAAAGGAATAAGGTAGAAAGGAACAGAGCAGGACACCCAGTGTTCACAGGCACACATGAAACTGAAAGTTCTCTATTATTATTACAACTGTAACTTATCCTCAAATAATCTATTCTTTGTGTTTTGCACATTTTCACTGTTATTTCCTTCCATACTACCTGGAAGGATAGGGAAAACAAATTAAGATTTTTTTTTCTTATTAAAATTTCCAAATAAGGAGCTAGAGAGATGATCTGGCTCAGTGATTAAGAACATTTTGGTACCCCTTGCCCATAGGGTGGCTAACAAATGTTAACTCCAGTTCTAGGGGCTCTGATGTCCTCTTTTGACCTCTGTGGGCACCAACATGCACATGGCACATATACATGTGGGTAAACATTCATACATATAAAAAAGAAGTAATTTTTTTACTAAAAAACAAAAACAAAAACAAAAAAACCCCCTAACTTCTGCTGGGTGGTAGTGGCACACGACTTTAATCCCAGCACTTGGGAGGCAGAGGGAGGCGGATCTCTATGAGTTCAAGGCCAGCTTGGTCTTTAGAGCAATTTACACAGTGGAGGAAGAGAACTGGCTTTTGCAAGCTCTCCTCTGATCTACATACAAGTGCCACTGCACACACCTACACCCACTCCCTAAATAAATCTAATTAAAACATTTTTTTAAAACTCTCCAAACAAGACTACTAAAAGAAGGGGATGTGTATCTCTGGCTGATATTTTAACAAACAAGGCAGGGAAGAAGGACCTATCTCCACTTTCTGGCTGATGGCTACCTCATTGAAGGAGGAGAGATTGAGCTTCTTGGCGATGAATTTCTTCAGATGCAGCACTGTGGCTTGGGCTGAGCATCGGATCCACTTCCGCTTCAGGCCCCGTAGTTTGCTGCTGTTGCATTCCAGACAGATGCTCACCTGGAAGAGAGAGGATATGAGTTCGGAATTGCCACTGTCAGCGTTTTCTTGGATGAGCACTAGTTCCCAAACCCATGAGCACTGACTGTTACCTCAGTCAGTTTAGACCTCCTTTTAGAACCTCCTTAGAGTTTTTGTGATGCTGACAAACACTCTAGCCTGTCATTTTGGTCTTCCTCACTCACAGTCACCCTAAGTGTGTTTGCCAAGGGCACTGAGTCCCTTGTGTTCTCAAGTGGCTGCCCCTGTCCAGACAAGTCTTGTACTGAGCAAGGTTTGTAAGGAAACAGGTATGTTCTTGCTATAGAAAGGCCATGAGAAAAGCCTTAGCTGACACAAAGAAGGGTGCTCTGGGTGAGCCTCTGTTTTCCACGGTCAGAGTACAGGTGTGGTGTGGAAACTTGCAAGTGGAGTTCACTGCTGGATCCTAACAAGTCATGGGTTCTAGGCAAAGCAAATGGAATCTGCTGCACAGAGACAAAGCCCTTATCCCAGGGCTGTAGAGAAAGCCCTTCCAACAAGGGTTCACTCAAACTTCTAAAACTTCAGGTAAAAGAATTAAAAAGGAAAGTAACGAAATATGTGTTAAGAGATAGAAAAGGAAGAATTAAAAATATAAGATACTGACTAAAGAACATTATACAGGCATAAAAATAAAATATAACTTCTAAAAATAGGAAACATATTCACTGAAGCTAAAAATACTGGGTACCTTAACTGCTCAAGATAAAAAAAACTTTCTCAAATATCAAAAAAACTTTCTCAAATATCATTTGAGGAAATTACTAGTAAGAATTTAAGTTTAGCCGGGCATTGGTGGCGCACGCCTTTAATCCCAGCACTAGGGAGGCAGAGGCAGGCGGCTCGCTCTGAGTTCGAGACCAGCCTGGTCTACAAGAGCTAGTTCTAGGACAGCCTCCAAAGCCACAGACAAACCCTGTCTCGAAAAACCAAAAACAAAACCAGATTATCATTAAATTACATTACAGAGCAAGAATGAAAAAGAGCTCCTTTCAAACAACTATGGAAAAAACTGATTCAGGAAGACAGATAGGAAGGAGTATTCTGATGGAAGCTCCACCCCAGCTCCTGGTATCCATACATCCAAAGAGTCTGGAATGTTCTGATGGAAGCTCCACCCCAGACCCTGGTATCCATATACCCAAAGAGTCTGGAATGTTCTGATGGAAGCTCCACCCCAGCGCCTGGCATCCACAAAGAGTCTGGAATGTTCTGGTAGAAGTTCCACCCCAAGCCCCCTCGCTTACTTCTCTCCAAACCCTAACTCATCTCAGGAAGCCTGCCAAATGACAACCCCTTTGCCAGAGATGCTCAAGACCACTCCCACAGGGTATTAAACTGCCCCTCTCCCCCCGAAAACAGAATGTGGTTTTCTAGTCTCTTTTCTGTCTCCTCTCCTGGGGGTGGTTTGATTTGGTCTGATTGGGATTGCCGTGTTGGTGGTGAGGCTTATCAGGGTTCAGAAACTTTTCCAGGAGACTGGGGGGAATCTTAGGGGCAAGGTACTGACTTATACCAGCTATGGATGTTGGAAACGTACGTATTCATTTAAGCAATTTGTAACCAGGAAAATAATACACTTTCAACTTGTAAAAGCATAGGCATGAAAAAAAATATCAAGGAAAACATACTCTGTCACCAACCCTACTTAGTGCCCAAAAGTGAAGCAACAAGAAAAAACAAACATGGTAAGTTAAAGCAGAAATCAGCTCAGTTTTATCAGTGGCCATCTAAATTTTCTAGGGGCTAGAGAGATGGCTCAGTGATTAAGAGTATTTGCTGCTTTTTGCACAAGACTCAGGTTTAGTTCCCTGCACTCATATAACAGTTTATAACCATTTTATAACTGGGAATCTTCAGACACCAGGCACAAGAATGGTGTACATACAAACACTCATATACTTAAAAAAGTAATCTTTAAAAAAGAAAAAAAATTCTGGTTTGATTAAGTAAAATCTAGTTGATGTTAGATACTAGAGGGAGATATTTAATAAACTGAAGTACCAGAATGTTAACCAAAAGAAATATGGCTCAGGTTAATAAGAATAAGGCAGACTTTAAGAGAAATAATGTCCCTAAGTAAATACTCCCTAAGGGATGGAAATGCTTATAAATTTACACGCACCCACTGATTGGAGGAGATGCAGAGACCTAGAGTCAAACATTAGACAGTGCTTGAGGAACCCTGTGGAAGAGAGGAGCCAAATGGGTCAAGGACACAAGAAAACAGCCCACAGAATCAATTAACCGGGACTCATATGGGCCCACAGAGACTGAACCAACAATCAGGGAGCCTGTATGGGTCTGACTTAGGTCTTCTACATAGGTTATGGCTGTGTAGCTTGATGTGGGACTCCTAACAGTGGGAGCAGGGGCCTGCTTTTTGCCTGCTTTTGAGATTCCTTTTCTCCTACCGGGTTGCCTCATTCCAGCCTTGACATGAGGGTTTGTGCCTAGTCTCATTGTAACTTGATAAGCCATGTTTGGTTGACATCCCTGGGAAGCCTGCCCCTTTCTGAAGGGAAACAGAGTGGATCTGGGGGAGAGTGAAGATGAGGGGAGGGCTTGGGAGGTGTCTGTGTTAGGGTTTCTATTGCTGTGAAGAGACATGATGACCATGGCAACTCTTATAAAGGAAACACTAAACTCTGGTGGCTCACTTACAGTTCAGAGGTTTAGTCCATTATCACCATGGTAGAAAGCATGGCAGTGTGCAGACAGACATGGCGCCAGAGAAGTTAAGAGTTCTTACATCTGAGTCACAGGCAACAAGAAGTGGTCTGTCTCACTGGGTGTGGCTTGAGCATACAGGAGAGCTCAAAACCCACCTCCACAGTGACACACTTCCAACAAGGCCACACTTCCTAACAGGGCCATTCTTTTTGGGGACTATTTTCTTTCAAACCACCACAAGAGGAAAGGAGGGAGGAGAAACTGTGGTAGGGATGTAATATATGACAGAAGAGTTAAAAGACAACTGCACACACCTAGTGAACTTTGTGAGTGGATTGCAGTGGCCCCACATGACACATCCTTAGTCAAATGGCTGCAGCTGTGGGCCAGAGTCTGCATCTTTGTGAGGTATGTAGGCCTGTGCTTAACGCTGGCTAGAGGACTCAGGTGTGATAAGGAAAGTTGTGATCGAGGAAAAAGACCCCCAGGGAGGCTTGAAGCACACCGATGCATATAGTCTACTTCAATGTGAGGAACAGGAACAGCAGAATACATTCATTCCATGGGACTGTGGGTCTGAGCCGCCTGTGAGACAAGAGCAGGCTTTACGAACAGGAAACTAAGACCCTGGAAAGGTGACACCCACAGCAGCCGGGTCTGAGATAAGACTCAGATGAGGCATGGCCCATCAAGGCAGATGGTCAGTTGATAGGAATCTTTCCCCACACCGGTGCTGTTCAGACCCCAAGGTGTATGTGGGGAAGGTTGAGACCTTACGGTGGAGGCCATGCTTTGTTGCACAGGAATTTCCTTTCGGCAACAGAGACTGTAAGGGAACCAGGACACAGACTTTTACTTCCTGTCTCTCCTCTACCTCCTGCTCTTGCTCCACATTTTTTGACGACTTCCCCTCTTGCCATGTAGCATCTGATCTGGATTTTAAAGCAGCTGCAAGAAAAACAAAGGCAGAATACTGCCTCCCCAATGGTCAAGGCAGCACTGTGACTGCTGTTGTCTGGGACTACAAAGAAAAGGGGGGGAAATAGCTAAAAAGCTATTTGGTGTACAGAGGCTGCTCTGGAAAGGTCTCTCTAGGTAGAAATTCAAGGAGAATTCAGAATGAGACTAGATTGAGGTAGAACAGCTTGAGACATGGGAGATGGGGGGGCGGGAGGGGAGGATGGACATGATAATGGGGGACGGGACACAAAGGGGACCTGGTGCTCCTGGGTGTTCTTTTTTTTTTTTTTTGGTTTTTTGAGACAGGGTTTCTCTGTGGCTTTGGAGGCTGTCCTGGAACTAGCTCTTGTAGACCAGGCTGGTCTCGAACTCAGAGCGAGCCGCCTGCCTCTGCCTCCCGAGTGCTGGGATAAAAGGCGTGCACCACCAACGCCAGGCTTGTTCCTGGGTGTTGTTGCAGGAGGTGATAGCCTATCCTCCGCTCTTGCAAAAGAGCCCCATGAACAGAAGGACAAAGTTTGTACAGGGATCAATGTCAGTTGGAGACCCCCAGAGTCCACAATGGCTGTTCAAAAATAATAATACCAAAACCCCCATCATGGTAGACACTGGGGAGCTAAGGAGGGGTCTTTGTGGAAACTCATATTCCCACCCTTGTGCTAGCAGCTGCCCTTGACCACAGGTGGGGTTTCTGGGTGTGAGAATATCTTGTAGAAAGGTATCTCCTGAGAAACAGCTTGTGTGTGTGTGTGTGTGTGTGAGAGAGAGAGAGAGAGAGAGAGAGAGAGAGAGAGAGGGAGAGAGAGAGAGAGGTGAGAGAGAGAGAGAGGTGGGCAGAGAGAGAAGCAGACAAACAGTGACAGACACTGAAAGAGAGAGGTGATTAGAGCCACCTTTCTACTCACCAACTATGTGCTACTCAGGCTGTCCCAAAAGAAGTAATCAGGCCTTAGGAAAAGAGACCTGTTGCAACACATGTCTCATCTACAAAGAATGTGACATGGCTGATGGTTCTGCCCAGATAGCTTTTTCACACTATGAACAAGGGCAAAAGGAAGGAAAAGGGGGCCTAGGAAAGAGGAAAGTGGAGAGGAGAAGGAAGAAGAGATCCCTTGAATGGAACAGCAATAACAGCCATGGGGCAGATTCCTAGATAGCTGGGACTCCCAAAAAAGAGTAAGACTGAAATTCGGTGGGGAGCTTGATCACCTGCAGACAGAAGGGGCTCCCACAAGAAGAGACCCTTCAATCTCTTGCCCCAGGAAATGGGAAAATAAAAGTCCTATCAATTCTTCAGAAAACATGATTTGGAGTATAGAAACTTGATCTACTTTTTTATTTGAAGACAGGATCTCATTATGTAGCTATGGATGGCCTGGAATTCTGTATATAGACAAGGTTAGTACTGAACTCAGAGATCCACCTGCCTCTGTATCCTAAGTGCTAGAAATGAAGGTGTAAACCACCATTCCTGGCTTGATACACACTTTTTGTACTTCTCAGCCATCCACAAGTATTGAGTCACCAGGTTATGCCAAAATTTTTATAAAAATAAGCCACAGCTTACGGAATAATACTAGTAAGAAATAAAATTACAAATGACAATGACCATGACTCTCTGAGAAGGCCACACTCATGCTTCTGGATGTGTCTTCTTCTGAGCATCTCTTTTTCTTACCCCTTATACCTAAGCCTATACTAAAATTAAAATAACTTCATTAAATCCAACTCTGATTCATAAAAAAAAAATCTTCTGAAAAAAAAAGCATTACTTAACTTAAGCGTGTTCAAAAATTTAAGAGCACATGAAAGAGTAAAAAGATACAGTATTTCCAGATTACTGGGTGAGAAAGAAAGAACAACCCGAGGAGGGGTCAACAGTAAAGGGAAAAGCAAAACAGCTACTCCAATGGACACACCTGTTGAATAGGATCTTCAAGATGTGTTCAAAAAAATGCAACATAAAACCCTACATTGCCGGGCATTGGTGGCGCATGCCTTTAATCCCAGCACTCGGGAAGCAGAGGCAGGCAGATCTCTGTGACTTCGAGACCAGCCTGGTCTACAAGAGCTAGTTCCAGGACAGCCTCCAAAGCCACAGAGAAACCCTGTCTTGAAAAACCAAAAAAAAAAAAAAAGGAAAGGTTATAATTTAATAGTGATATCTTGTTGTTTTTTTGACACATCTGGCAAGAGCACAGACACCTCAACTCAGGAACTGCCTACATCAAATTGGCTGGTGGGAATGTCTGTGGGGCATTTTGTTGACCATTAATTGATGGAGGTAGGCCCAGCACACCGAGGACATTGCTACCCTAAAGAGGTGGTCCTGAGTTGTATAAGCAAGCTAGATAAGCATCCGGGCAGTGGTGGCGCATGCCTTTAATCCCAGCACTCAGGAGGCAGAGGCAGGCGGATCTCCCTGTGAGGTTGAGACCAGCCAGATCTACAGAGCAATTTCCAGGACAGACTCTAAAACTACAGAGAAATCCTGTCTTGAAAACCAAAAATGAAAAAAAGAAAAAGCTAGATAAGCAAGCCAGATGAAGGAAGTCAAGTCAATAAGCAGTGTTTCTCTGTGGTCTCTGACTTAGTCCCTGCCTTCAGGTTTCTACCTTCAGGTCCCATCTTGGCTTCTCTTGATGTTGGACCATAAAGTAAAAAATGAAACAAGCCTTTCCTCCCCAAGTTGCTTTCAGTCATGTTGTTTATCACAGCAACAAAAAAAGCAAACTAGAACCTGGACACAGGAAGAGGAGCATGGCCTCCATGCCAAGATCAGCACAGATAGCATCCTCTAAATACCAGTGAAAGGAAGTAGAAAATACTATAGCCAAAGCAGGGTGTTCAGGTGGACACTTGAGAACACTTATGTAGAAAGGCAAGGTGATGGTCTTCATGCCTCTCCAGAAACAGTTATAAGGCACAATTTGTCAGTGCCAGGGATTGCACCCAAGGCATCCAGGAAGTTCACAGCCTGTGTGAGATCAAGAATACACACAGAGTTTAACTCCAAAGGCTAGACCTAAACAAAAACCAAATTCACTCCCCACATTGGCATATTTAGTATAAAAATGAAAAAGCAAAAATTAACAACAGTCTACAATAGAAAAAATTTAAACTATAAAACAAAGATTAGAGAAAATATTCTGAACAATTCTATGCCAATCTATAGAAAACTGACACAAGCAATGCCTGGGCCTGGTCAAGGTCTAGAGACCCATGGCTTCCAAAAGCACAGGACTGAGTCCAGGCAAGGAACACTATTGCTCCAGGAAGGCTAGCAGGCATATGGCCCACAGGACAGGGCCTGTGAAACCTGGGGATATTACCTGTGAGTTGCTCCAAGGTACCTACAGACAATACCTATTGTCACCTCTGTTACTGATGCTCAGAATCAGCATAGTGGCCACTCCAAGGTGTCTGCAGTGCTTGTACACACAAGGGCAGCCAGAGTGGTCCTCTCACCACAGGAAAGAACGCTCATCCCACATTTATCTGCAAACCTATCCCTATTTCTGTGGTGCTGACTATCATTAACTACAGAAATGATTAAATGTTAAAAATAAGATTCCAGCGGGTGGTGGTGGTACACACCTTTAGTCCCAGCACCCGGGAGGCAGAGGCAGGTGGATCTCTGTGAGTTTGAGACCAGCCTGGTCTACAAGAGATAGTTCCAGGACAGCCTCCAAAGCCACAGAGAAACCCTGTCTCAAAAAGCCAAAGATTCCACTATGCCAGCACCAAATATACTGTTTCAGTTACTGTGTCTTCTGATAGGGCCAAGATCACCCCACTATGTGCAGCAATCTCAATCTCCCAGTAAGCTATATAGTGGCTGTTTCCTGTCAACTCTGGCATTATAGCTAAAGTCAGACTGGGGAAAGGACCTCTCTTGTTGGTGGTATGCATTGGCTCTTTGTCTATTCCCAACATGTACTGATTATTACATGATGATCCAATCATCCTTGGAGCAAAGTCCTGTTTTTAGTAGATTCTCTTAGGTTTTATGTAAGACAGCATTACCTAGGAATAATAGCATCTTTGTTCCTCTTTAAGTGTCTCATTCTTGTTTCCCTGCTGCTGGGAGAGGAGCTCTAAACACAGTAACAGCCAATCAGTTATGCATTTTCTTACTCCTTGCTTCAGTAAGATAATGATTCTATTTCATTAAAAGCATCACAACCATTAAGAACTCACAAACTAGGAAGCTATGTTGACAGGGATATGGAACTTTATCAGATCCTTCTATGGCACTTCTGTGATGATATGTTTTTTGTTTGTTTGATTTGGTTTCATTTTTTCAGCTGATAAGGTGGCAAATGAGACATGGAGAGTGCTCAACACTGCATGCTCACTTCCCTTCATCATGCTGATGGGGGCAGAGCAGAGAAGGTACCAAACCACCAAGAGTGTTTGCAGTGGGCTGTAGAAAATAGAACCTGATTGTAAACTGTGATTCTGTATGTCTGAAATGCTTTATAGTCACCATATATTGCTTAGATAATTAAAACAAATAAACAATAGGAATATAAACAAAGGTTAAGTAATTAATAGGATGAAAGCTTCACGATGTTTTATCCTGTTACAATTTCATGAGACACTGAAGTGTGCCAAATTGAGAATGAGATGACACCAGAGAATTCACAGAGGAGGCATTGTCACCTGCTCGTCACTCCTGTGGTAGTCATTGTCCTCCTCCTGCTTCTCTTCTGCTGTCTCTTTATTGGAACTGTCGTCTGCTTTGGTTTCACCTTTTAGCAGAAATAGAAAATGTTGTACAGGTTGAAATATCTCTAATTCAAAATTCTCTAATCAAAAGTTCTAGTACGTTAAACTTTTCGAGGCATAAGTATAAACTTTTATACTTAACCCCATATGACAGGCTGTATGTAGAAAAAGGCAGAATTAAAATATTATATGCATCTTTTCCAAACTGAAAAAGATCCAATTCTGAAACACTTGGCTCCAACCATTTTGTACAAACAAAACCCATATTAAGAAATCCAAAATGTTTTATTTGTAAAAGTTCACAGTATACTAATGATGATGTTGACATTCACTCTAATGAGAGCCCAGTGATAGCAGTTAAAACAATTCTGCACATTTGTTAAGGAACTGAGCAACTCTGCAGTATGAGGCCCTCTGGCTGCAGCTGGGTGAAGCAGGTTTTGGATTATGTATCTCAAGGGGCTCAATGGATTTGGACTCAAGATGGAGAGACGGTGACCAAAACTGGTAAGCACAGCAGAGACAAGCCTCCAGGACCACTCAGCACTCACCACAGCAACCTAGTTCTCTGAGTAGTCTAGCTCGTGGACCCTTACTGTTTGGACACACACTCAAGACCAGATTTCCACTTCCATCTCCCCTACCCACTCCCACCCAAGCCTAGTCAGGCTCTCCTAGGGACCTGGGCACCAGCTCTCCTTAGGCTGTTAAGCATACACAGGGTGGTCTTGAGATTTCTTAGGAACTTACATGGTCCCACTAGCAAAGTACCAGTACTCAAGATTTGAATAATTTATTAGATACAGGCTTAAAAGCACGAATTAATTTTATGCTCAAATTCAACTGGCATTTGGGCTCTTTATCAAAAAGCAAGTAACGCTATAATCTTATCTTAAGGATATCCACTTTCTAGTTTTTTCCTAGGCCCTGTATCCAATTCTGTTCTCTTCCACATGATCCCTAGGCATTTTCTAGTATCTTTTGTAGTCTCACCCACATGTCCAGCTACCAGAGTTGATGAAGAGCCTTTTCAGCAATCATCAGAATATAGTCAAAACTGACTGGCACTGATAGCGCACACCTTTAATCACAGCACTTGGGAGGCAGAGGCAGGCAGATCTCTGTGAGTTTGAGACCAGCCTGGTCTACAGAATGAGTTCCAGGACGACTCCAAAGCCACAGAGAAAAACCAAAAAAATATAGTCAAAACCATCTAAGCCTTGAGAAAAAGTGCTCTGTGAGGGAAACTCTGATAAATGAGCCTCTGAATTGCACAGTGGCCTAATGCAGCTACTCACCATTTCGGGGATCTAAGTGCTGTTTGGCTGAGCACGCCTCCCCCTTGATGTCACCTGGTACCTCCATGCCCAGTTTGTGATAGAATTCTCTCTGTTTCCTCATTTCCGCTATTAAGAATGGAGACAATTTTAATATTCAGTAGGATAGGACTTAAATAGTAAAACAGCTCACTACTGTCATACAAAGAAACTTGCCAAGTTAGATGATGAGTCTGAAGGATACTAGTAAGAAAACAAGTACAGGTCAGAACAGGAACCTTGATGCAATGTTTGAGAACACTGAGATCGGATACAGGTGTGAAGAACTGGTGCAACAAGACAGGCTCTGGAGCAGTAGGGATCCTGTAGGGACTATGACCCAACCTCCTCAGCCCTCTAGGATGTGTGGGGTTACTCATCACCTGGAGCATGACATATCCTAGGGAGGCAGTTTAAGGGACTCCCCACTCCCCAGAGTGTGACAGACCCTGAGGAGGTGGCTCAGATGACCTTCACCCATCACCACTGACAACCAGCTGCTAGTGCATCCCTATGCACTATATACCATTTTGGCACAGACAGCTCGACAATCCACACATGCTGCCATGTGTTCCCACTGTCCCTGAAGCCATAATGGTCACAATCTAGAACCATCTGGCTGCCAGTAAGTGCAAAAGAGCTCTCACTAAGATGAGGGTAGTAGATAACACCTGGAAGACAAGGACAGACCCAGAACCCTGTCCTGGAAGCCTGTGTTTGTGTGCCAAGGTCCCTGATCATATCAGAGACTACAGCAGTGCCCAGTGGCCATGCCTTCTTGTCCTGGGTGAAGACTGCCCCCTGTGGTTGCAGGAAGCAGTGGCCATGAAAGAAATATAAGAATTCATTCCAGCATACAGAGAAATTTTATTCTTAGAGGCAGGCATGTAGTCATGCTGCTGCCCAGGGTTGCAGATTATTGTGTTTCTCTGGATCATTATCCAATACAGCAGCATGATCTGTCCTTGGATGCAGCATACAACACCATTGGTTGATACATGCCCTTGGAGGAAATTATCAATTACACGAGAGCACCTTCTGACTTTCAGCAAAAGCTCTATCCATAAGGCTAAAACTCAGACCCTAATAACATGCATCAGATCCTGGCCACTGAACAGAACACACAGATGGCAAAGGAAACTTTAAATAATTTGCTCAAACCAAAATTCTACAAGTAACTCTGTAAAAGATACTTTACATGTAGTCAACCAAGAAATGCTTTATTAAACTTTTAAAATTTTTACTTAATTTTTTTGAGACAGGGTCTCTCACTCGGTAGCACTGGATGGCCTGGAACTCATTGTGTAAACCAGGCTAGCCTCTAAGTCACAGAAATTAGCCTGCTTTTGCCTCCTGAATGCTGGAGTTAAAAGCATTTGCCATCATGACTGGCCTTATTAAACTTTTCATCTGTACATTTGTCTTTCCTCATAGACCTGGAACCCCTACAGAGCCTAAAACATGTTCTAGACATGCCGAGCCTGAACAAATGCTTTGCAAAATCTGACTGTATACATATAAACATATATAAATTGTGTACTTGGGTCAGAATAGGGGGCCTTTTAGAGTGGAAGGAATGAAGGGCTCAGCCCAAGAAATGCTCTTGGATCAGAAAGGCAGATCAGTGGTTAAAGATGTCTGTCACCAAGTGGGCCTGACAATCTGAGTTTGCTCCCACATGGCGGAAGGAGAACTGACTGCTGCAAGTTGTCTGTGATTTCTGTATCCAACCAGGGAACACAAGCAGCCCCACAGGTACACACATATACATAAATAAATAAATAAATGAAGAGAGGTTCCTATATACAACCCTATGAAGGGCAGCCCTGAAACAGGAGCATGGGACCGTTTCTGACAAAGGGAGGAAGAGCTGCGACCTTAACACCAAAAGCAGAAACAACTCAGATTCTGTCACCATATTCACTGCCTGTTTCCTTACTTTTTATCTATCATAACAAAAAAGGATAAAAATAACAATACCCCAGTGTGTGGTTTGAATCTGAAATGTCTTCTGAAGGCTCACTCATTCTAAAGGTTGCCAATTATGGAGCTCTTGGGAGAAGATTGGATCAGGAGAGCTCTAACTTCAATGGATAATCTGAGTGTATTACTGAGAGGTGTAAAAGGCAGGGCCTAGCTGTAGGAAGTAGGTCCCTGGGCATGCTTCTAAAGAGCTTGCTCCTAGTCCTTCTTGCCTGTTTTTGCTCCACTGTTTCCTGGCCACCACAAGGTAAGCAACTTTGTTCTGCCAATGCCCTTCCATCGTGATATTCTTCTGCTTCACCATGGCCCACAAATAACAGAACCAGATGACCATGGACTTAAAACTGTAAACAGTATGACAAAACTAGTTCTCTGGGGTGTTGCTTACAGAAAAAAAAAAGGGGGGGACATATGTCCAATGTCAGGTATATACAGATACAGAAACACTCCCAGGAATGTCAGCACAAGCCTATTAATCCCAGCACTTGGGAGGCAGACACAGGTGGATCTCAATTGAGTTCAAGGCTAGCCAGAGCTAGTCAGACCCTATCTACAAACAAACAAAAACCCCACCAAAACAAACAAGCAAACAGATACAAAGAAAATGCAGAAAATCATAAAGACATGCTTTTAAAACCTGTACTCCACCAAATTGGAAAATGTAAAAGAAATGGATAATTTTCTCAAAATATACCACCTATCAAAGTTAAATCAAGATGAGATAAACAATTCAAACAGACCTATTACCCCTTGTGAAATGGAAGCAGTCATTAGAAGTCTCCCAACCAAAACAAAAAAATCCCAGGGCCAAATGGTTTTAGCACAGAATTCTACCAGACTTTCAAGGAAGAATTAATGTCAATACTCCTTAAATTACTCCATAAAATAGGAACAGAAGGAACAGATCAATTTCTCTTATGAACATGCAAAATTTACAGATAAAACTGCAAAACAAATCTAAGAACATATCAAAAAGATAATCTACTGTAGTAAAATATCCACCCCTGCCCCACTGTAGGATGAGGTCTGGGGTCGGGACCCAAGCTTTCTCTCTTGGTTCCGGTTGGGTTGCAGAGAGCAGCCTCTTTGGAGCAGGAACTTGCAGCGGTCATCTGTTTCTTGTGTAAGTGCCTTCTCCCCAAATAAAATTATATTAACCTGTATTGACCTTACTTCAGTGAATCTTGATCCACGAGTCCATATCTGGCACCCAACGTGAGGCACAAACCCAAGACCCTGAGATTAAGAGTCTCATGCTCTACTGACTGAGCTAGATAGGCATGGTCAGTGCTACCGGTGCGGCAGTGAGTGTTTATCTCACTACAATCTACCATGATCAAGTAGGCTTCATTCTAGAGATGAAGGGATGGTTCAACCCAAAACCACATGATCATCTCATTAAATGCTGAAAAAAGGCTTTTGACAAAATCCAACACCCTTACAAGATAAAAGTCCTGTAGACTAGAGATACAAGGGGCATACTTCAACACAATAGAGGTAATTTACAACAAGTCCACAGCCAATATCAACCTAAACAGAGTGAAACTCAAAACATTTCCACTACAGTAAGGAATAAGACAAGGTTATCCACTCTCTCCATATCTATTCAATAACCAGAAGTCTTAGCTAGAACAATAAGACAAACAAAGGAGATCAAGAGGTTACAAATGGAAGAAAAGAAGTCAAAGTATCTTTCTTTGCAGATGATACCATTGTATGCATAACTGACCTTAAAAATTCTTCCTGGAAACTCCTACAGCAAAGTAGCAGGATACAAAATTAACAAACAAAAATCAGTGATCACAGCATACAGAGATCTTCATGTACTTGGCTACATCCTTATAAAATTCTATTGCAAACGCTTCTGAAGATCTCAGCCTTTTATCTCGAGGTGTTGCTGTTTCCCAAAACTAACACAGCCTATGTATCACAGGAAGACAATGGAGAATCTAGAACTAAGAACAGACATGTGGGAAATGGGGACATTGCTGAGGAAGGGGCTTGGGTCCAAGAGCCAAAGCCCTAGCTATGGACTTGGGCTGAGCAGTGTTTCAACTCACCTTCCTGGAGGCCTGGTACCAGCTTGTAAACAATGTCCTGCATGGTTCTGTCATGACTGCAAAAAGAGAAGAGGTTAGTGGGGGAAGGTCAACCAATGTAAATGCTGTAATTATTTACATCTTCTATTTGACATCTTGAGGTTGGATTTTCCTTCTAGTTTGCAATGACAAACATGTTCTAAAAGTTATCTAGGACTTGAATTGATGCATCATTTAATTTAGGTTCCAGCTACTTAGAATGAAAAGGTCACTCTGGGAACAGTGCCTCCAGCCTGCTGAACAAAGGGTAGGCTCAACTTCCTGGGCACAGGCAGACATGAATGTGCAGAGCTACATTATCTACAATATGGTTCCTACGATAATTTGCTATTTTAAAGCATAAAATGTCAAGTAATTTCTTTTCTTGACTAAAGAGACAGAATTTCTTAATTTTCAAAGCCATTCTAATCCTTATTGTATAAACCTTTATGAATCCAGTAACTGTCCAATGATTACACTTCAACAAATGCACAGGAATCTAGCCAACCTGGGCTCAGTCCAGTGGCTACTTATGGGCAACTCCAACTGCAACTGTAGCCATCTAACTGCTGTAAGACCGTCACTCACTGCATGAACCAACTTCTTGTGCTTTGAAAGCCTTTGGCTATAAGGCCCACCTGTATATTTTAAGAGGTGGTCACACGGAGCTCCAAACCTCCTTCCCACTACCTAGACCAGTTAGCATGCACTCAGGTGCAAATTTGGACTTTGTAGATTGGGTACTGTGCTGACTGGTTTTTGCCAACTTGGCACAAACTGGAGTCACCTGGGAAAAGGGAACCTCAATTGAGGACTTGCTCCCACCAGACAGGGCCTGAGGCCAAGGGTGGGGATGGGTCTTAATTAGTGACTGATTAGGAGAGTCCAGCCCACTATATGAATGTCACCTCTGGGCAGGTGGTCCACGATTATATGGGAAAGCAGGCTGAGCAGGCCACGGAGAACAAGCCAGTAAGCCCTGATTCTTACAGTAACAGTGATGAACTGCTACCTAGAAGTATAAGCTAAATAAACCCCTTCCTCCTGGGTCGGTTTTGATTAGTGTTTTATCACAGCAACAGAGAAGCAAACTAAGACAGGGCCCTTCAAGCATTTGATGCCCTAGACATACTTTACCACACCCGTTTAGCTTCTGCTAGAGCTCACAGATCAAGACCATGCTGAGTAGAGTTGGTAGTCAGAACTCCAAACTTGAGTACGAAGCAATGATGCCAAGTTTTGTCTACGGTGGAGGCCTAGCAAGGGGACTAGTGGGAAACAACACAAGGTACTTTTTGGATGGAAGGCTCCTAGAATGGAACTGTTTTTTCCAAATGAGCATCCTCACAGAGGCTTGGATCATCCCTGCTACTTCAGGCTACACATCTTTCCACCCTAAATCTTGAGATGTAAATGCTGAAGCCAAGAAAACCTACATAATCTACATAATACCACAGGGCCCACAGGCTTCCTCTCCTTCCCCGCTGAAGTAGAGAATCAGGCAAGAGGTTGTGGTAGGTGGAACTAAGTCAGGAGCAGAGGATGGCACCATCAGCCATATCACCTGAGACAATTTCAGATGGAACCCAGACATCGCCAGTGAGAGAGGGGCTAAGAGAGTTGGGGATAAAGCTCAACTGGTAGAATGTTTGCCTTGCATTCACAAAGCTCTGGGTGTGATCCCCAGCACTGCATAAATGGGGTGTGATAGAACATACCTAATAATCTTAATTCTTAGGAGGTAGAAGCAGCAAGATCAGACGTTCAAGACTACATAAAACCCTGTGTCAACTAAACCAGAGAGAAAGGCTAAGAGCCTCCAGAGGTCAAGGGTTTATGGCAGACAGCAGCTGCTATCCAGCTCATAACTTAAGTCATAACCTTCAGGCCAAGACACCTCCCTGTTTCCTTTACTTATTCAACACCTGGTCCATTGCTGTGTTCTTCCTCCAATTCTCTTTCGTGTTTGCCCGGCAATCTAAGCTTGCAGGAGAGGATTTGCCCACAAGAGAGCTCTTTAGTGCTCTGCCTCTACAGCAAACTCCAGCAACCCTAAAGAGGGCAGCAATCTCCCCAGCCTCCAACCCCCAGGCCTAAGGAAGGCCCTCACCACTCATATCAGCAGCAGTACAAGTGGAGAATCTGCTTCTGAGCTCTACAGAAAACTGCACCCCAGAGAGAAAGACGGTAACACAGTAGAGAGCCATCATGGTGACAAATCTAAAAACCTACCCCCTATACAGGGTTGGCCAGAACACAGTGCATAGGAACTTGGTTCAGGAGTCAATGGGAATTTGGACAGAAGTTCTTTAAATCAGATCTCCCCATCCATTCTACATGTGGGACACTGGCAAGGGACTCAGGACAGTACTTAATACCAAGAACTGCTAGACACTTTCATATGTCCACCACATAGGACATGTAGACTATGAGGTCTGTTCCAGAGATTGATTCTATGAACAGATAATTTGGCAATGACGTTAGGCACACAGAAAACACACTCTCATCTCAGGGAGGGATGAGTAGAAACAGTGGCATCAGTAGTGCTGGAAGTCTACCGGGGCTTCCAAACTCAGACAACTCAACTTGAACTGCTACTGAGCTATGACTGGGAGATGCTATACAACTTTAAAGTGAAAAACAAATGCCTTTTCCTCTTAGTTAATTTTCTATGATTCCCTCATGTCATTTGTGACTTAATTTCCTTCAGAGTGACCTTTGAAATCAGAAATTCTACTTACAGGCCCTTGCTTCCTTGGCTCAAATTCCAGCCCAGGGGGAAGTTACTACTCTAAAGAAAGGTAAGTGTGAGGTGCCTTCTACTTCAAACTTTTAGTTTAAGAAAACTTGTAAGATTCTAATTGTTCTCATGGTCCCTCCAGGGCAGATGCTACTAGACATCCATCAGCATGGCCCCGGTCACCGGTACTGTAGTATCTGGGGGCCAAGAACAAGGCGGCTACTACCATGCAGATGTATGGACATGACAGCTAGGGAGCACCAGCCCATGTTATTACTCACCCAATATACTGTAGTGGGTGGCTCTGATGGATCACGATCCTGCAAGTGGGGCAGGTATTATTCTCCTCCAGATACTTCACCAGGCAGCTCCTGCAGACTATCCAAAGGGAGAGGATGACAGCAACCCAGAAGAGAGGTGCTAGCTGGTACCATGCCTGGCCAACTCTAAGAGGGCTAAGAGGGCACTTGCACAAACAACCTCCTTTATATAGTTCCTGACCTCTGAGAAGACGGTGCCATTGGGCTGCACTGTGCGGTTACTACCTGTTATACACTCCTGGCCTGGAAACTAACTGGAGAAGAAACACCAAGGAGTGGTTGTCTAAGTCACTATGTGGCAAGATCATGAGAATATAACTGATATTTAAAATCTGCATTTTGAGGCCGGGTGGTGGGGGGTGGGGGTGGGGTTTGGCATCACATACCTTTAATCCCAGCACTCAGGAGGCAGAGGCAGGCAGATCTCTGTGAGTTCAAGGCCAGCCTGGTCTCCAGAGCGAGTGCCAGGATAGCCTCCAAAGCTACACAGAGAAACCCTGTCTCAAAAAACCGGAAAAAAAAAAAAATCTGCATTTTGGCCTAAAAGATAAAACTGTCTTATACATCAAAACTAGGTAAAATTCAGTGAAATGGCCTAACAAAATTGTACCACCAATTTCTAACAATTCAACTAATCTTAGCCTAAAAATTCTTTGAAAGTGAAAACATTTTTAAAATGCAAAATGCAGAGGATGGAAGTCATATGTGTTGGTCACTAGATGCGCCTTCATGCAGTAGTCATGCCTCCAAGTGATCCACATAGGACATCTGTCTTCCAGTGAGACAGAAAAAAAAAAATCTTAGGGGGGTTGGAGAAATGGCTCAGTGGTTAAGAACACTTGATGCTCTTGCAGAAAACCTAGGTTCAGTTTCTAGAGTCCATGTGGTAGTCTACAACTGCAACTCTAGTTGGTCAGGAACCAATCCCTTCTTCCAGCCTCTGCTGGTACTGCAAGCATGTAATACACATACATAAACTCAGGCTAAACACTCGCAGATATAAAAATTATAAAATAACTAAACTAACAATAATATAAAGAAAAAAAAAAACTATCCTGAATAGATCCAGGCCCGACAAGCAGAATGAGTAACAGGCAATAGGCACCATGATGAACCTTGAAATCCCACAAATGCTTGACTGTTAAAAAGAAAAGACTTCACCAGAAATTTCACAAGTACCTCCCTGCTAGAAAAGAGTATCACTACACCACTGGCCAATCTGGCAGACAAAAAAAAAAAAAAAAGGAAGAAAAGAAAGAAAGGAAGGAAGAAAGGAAGGAAGGAAGGAAGGAAGGAGCGAGTGCCAGGATAGGCTCCAAAGCTACACAGAGAAACCCTGTCTCGAAAAAAACAAAAAACAAAAAACAAAAAACAAAAAAAGCAAGCAAGCAAGCAAGTTTTCCTTTGTTCAGCTTTCCTGACAGAAACTTCCCTCCAGGGAGTTACCTACAGCATCCCTAGTTTAAGGTAAGTTTTCCAACCACCCCTCAAGATCTTTATCCTCCTGGCCCTGTGCTAGAGCAGCCCCTACCCCATTTAGATCAGAGTAGAACTGGCTATACTCACATGTGTGCAAACACTCAGTCACTGTAGTTGCGTCAATGAGGTAGCCGCTGCACAGGCGGCAAGTGATGTGGGCGTTTATGTCCCAGAGTTTAATCTTCCTGGTCAACATCTTTGGCTTCTGCAGGAGAATACACTGAAGTAATGTGATGACTAATCTAGGTTGTCAACTTGACTACATCTGGAATTAACTAAAACGCAAGTGGCTGCCTATACCTGTGAGGAATTTTTTTCTTACAGTAGGAAGACCCATTTTCTTTTGAGATAGGAAGATCCACCTTTAATCTGGGCCACAAAAGGACACAGAAGGAAGCCTGCTCTTTTTGTCTACTCTTGCTAGCAAATCCATCCCTTCACTGGCACTGGAACCTACTCCTTTGGGATTCTAGTGTATACTGAAGACCAGTTAAGATATCCAGCCTCATGGACTGAAAAACTACTGGATTCTTGAACTTTCTGTTGGGAGTCAGTCATTGTTGGACTAGCTGGACCAAGTTTCCTTCCCAGTTTGCCTTTCCTCTACTCATAGATGAAGCAAGTGTAAGAACCCTTCCCATCCTTTTTGTTGGACACACGGCCCATCTCTCCTCATCCCATCATTGAATAATGACCTACCTCAGACCTCAGTGGTGAGTGGAGCTTGAACTGCCACTAAACTGTCCCAGAAAAACACAGAGCCTGATGGGAAGCTAGATTAGATCCTGTGGACCCAACTTTATGAGCAGCCACTCTGACCTGGACCTGCCACATGGCCTTCCAACATTATAGCTGGTACCTGGGTCCAATCCTACCTCAGGGATTAGCCACCCTCACCCTTGTACTTTGTATGAGAGAGAACAATCAATTAGATATTCACTCAATGCCACAGGAAAACTAACTTATGACACTTCTATCACACCAAGTCATCATCTAGACAGACCCTGCTGAGCTCCAGGCTCACCAACCGCCCCTTAGCATAGTATGACCACCTCAATGCCTTGTAGGGCTAAGCGTGGTCATACAGCCCCAGAAAAGTCCATCTGGGCCATGGTACCATTTCTAGCTATGCACCTCTCCTAGGCAACTGCCTGATGAATATTATACACCTACCCCACCCTCAACTAGTGATACTCTAGAGAAACAGCATGCAGAGTATAAAAAGGGCCAAACTCCTCACTCTTCAGACAGAACCCAGACCTCCCTCCCCTAGACAGCATGGCCCCTTAGGGGAATCCCAGATCTCACCTCCTCTGGATGTCTGTGAGTCCTTCCTCACCCGGTGGCATGGAGGCTTCAGGCCACCAAGTGGATGCGATGATCCCTCCTTACTCTGTGTTCTCGCTGGCTTCTGCACCTTCCTTCTGTCCCTTGTTCCTTTCCCATTTTCTAGCACAAAAATGGAACTGTTAATTCAAAGCACACTGATGCCAGTCCTGCATACAATCCCACATTAACCCTTTACTACATCTTAGATAAGTTCTTTTAATTTAATATTAAATCAAGGGCAGAGCACACTGGAAATGCTGGAAGACAATCAAAAGCCACAAACAACTCCACAGTCAGTTGTTAGAGACCAAACTCCAAGGAAACATGAGGTGGCCACCATTCTGAGTCATAAGCAGCCAGAAAGGAACATTAGCTTCAGCTATGCTTACCTGTGAATGACAGCCTGGAATCGGGGCTACATTGTGAAGTCTGTGGAGAAGCAGAGACAGGTGTCACCATGGGAGGCTCCTGTTTCACCCTAACCCCCTAGCAATTCTCAGTACTGTTTGGTTAAACATGTCTGCTCATTTATTTGCTGTACGTGTACGTGAGAGTGATGGGAAAGAAGGCGGAGAATCTACCAGAGTTCCTGAGCCCCACCCAATCCAGAGCAAATACACAGTTTACGGTGTAAGGGAAAGAAAAAATGGTTCCACTGCTTACTTTGGGGCCCAAAACTAATTACATACAACCTGGAAACGATGTGCCATAACACGTCCTGGAATAATGAACTTGGTCTTAAATGCAACTCAGATAATTTCACCTTTAAAAATTTTCCAGAACTTGATTTTTTTAAGAGTTTTTATATTTACATGTACATGTGGGCGCCCGCCCGCGTGTGCGTGTGCGTGCGTGCGTATGTTGTGTGTGTATAGGTGTCTTGCAGAGGCCAGAAAAGGGAACTGGACTCCTTGAAGCTGCAATTATAGACTGTTATGAACTGCTTGCTATGGGTGCTAAGAAAGGAGCGTGGGTCATCTGTGAGAACAAGTGTGCACTCCTGACCACTAGGCCTTCTCTCCAGCTTCAGAACCACATGGATTTATTAACTAATCAACCCAGGAAACTTGTACAAAATGAAGATGGGAAATGGGAAGGTATAAGAGAGAGTGTGTGTGTCCTATCGGGCAAACCAAGGGAGGAAATATTTAGAGGAAGAGGTGGAGCCAGCGCAATGCCAGGCCTATCTTAAACTAGCCCCTGCCTAGTATGGAGGTCTCACCAACCATTTAAAATCACTGTCCCTTGAAACTTGGTGGCTCTTGTGACAAAAAAAACAGAGCTTGGCATTCATTCATTCATTCATTGCTTTGAGACAGAGTTCCACTATGCAGCTTTAACCGGCCTAATACTCCCAATGGACCCCAGGCTGACCTCCAAGTTACAGCAATTCTCTTGCCTCAGCCTCTCAAGTGTTGGACTGAAGTATAAGCCTCTATACATGGCTAACTGTATTTAATTCTGGTGCTGGGGTTATTAAAGGTGTGTGTCACCACTCCTGGCTTACATGTAATTTTTTAAAATGAAGTTTGTATGAAATGGATAAATTCCTAGGGGGGCGGTGCGGGGGTGGTGAAAAACTGAGTTGAAACTAGTAAAGAAAACCCAAAATGTTCACTATTATAGGATCTGAATAAGTAGTCACAAAATTTTTCATGGGTTGCCAGGCAGTGGTGGTACACGCTTTTAATCCCAGAACTTGGGAGGCAGAGGCAGGTTTCTGAGCTTGGTCTACAGAGTGAGTTCCAGGACAGCCAGGGCTACATAGAGAAACTTGGTCTCAAAAAACCTAAATAAATAAACAAACAAACAAACAAACAAACAAATAAAGTTCTGGGTCTGTCACTCTACCATAACTGAGAACAAATCGCCTTTCAGGTAGCTAAAATACTTGGGGTCAGAACATGCACCTCCCAAAGGGATCTCTAACTCACTTTAATTTTTAAAAAAAAAAAAAATCTAATGTGCATTCCTGTTTTGCCTGCATTCATGTCTGTGTGAGGGTGTCAGATCTCCTGCAACTGGAATTACAAACAGGTATGAGCTGCAATGTTGGTTCTAGAAATTGAACCCGAGTCCTTTGGAGGATCAGACAGTGCTCTTAACCACTGAGCCATCTCTCCAGCCACTCTAACTTACTTTATGAAACTAGCCATACACCAAACGCTTAGCAAGGTGAGACATGAAAGAAAACTAACAGACCTACCTGACCCCAAGCAGAGCATTGCCCACCCTCATCTAGTATATGAAGGTAGAGTCGTTCAGGACCAAGCTAGATGTATTCCAGGGGTACAGGTAGGCAACTATACAAGGGAAAACATCACAAATGGTAAAAGTAGAACACACGATCATCTCAACAGACATGTAAAAATGATTTTATAAACCATCCGTTCATTATTTTTAGGAATCCTAGACGTCTGTAAGGAAGCACTTTTAACCCTGTTGAAGGAGACACCAGCACATGACTGCTCAACAACTCAGATGTGAACAATTACAAGTCTCAGATGATGGTGACTGTGGGGTGCCCATCAGGAGGCAGCCCAGAAGAAGATAGGGCCCCATGCAGCAGCTGCTCCTTGGAAGTGAGGAAAAGAAGGGTGCTCCCAGCTATGCAGGGCTACTTGTAGAAGAAAACTGCCCACAAAGAACATAACAGAGCCATTCTCATGGGACACAAGATTCCAAAAGGGTGAGCTGCCTGCTATGGACTGGCCAGCAAGGGTGGCCCATGGGTCTCAGGAAGAGGCTGTGAGTCCCTACTACACAATAAATTGATGAAAAGGGTATCTTACAATATAAAACAAATGACAGACATGACATACTCCTAGTGGTAGGGTGGCACCAGATCACACTTACCCACAATCCCTCAAGGAAATGCTAACATTCAACACTGTGTGGTGCCATGTTCAGATGCCAAGTATGTCAGGGGTATTTATTATCTTTCCTAAATCATGATTGCATAACATGGCTCTATTATTATGAACTGAGATGCACATATCTACAACATATTAGAATTGCAATAGGGACTAGGGCTTAGCAAACTGAAGTCCTCAGGATGGAGTGGTTTTGCTGCTCTGCTTAGTGTCATAGGGCCAGCCATGACAAAGAGAAACTTGGTCCACTTCTGCTCTAAATGATGAAAAGAGATTCACTAAAGAAAAAAAATTCAAATTAAGTGGATTTCAGCTGATCAACTTTATTACTAAACTGGGAAGTATAAATTAAAAATCCAATGAAACTCACAAAATGGAGAGTGCTGGTAAGTATTAGGCCATGGTACCAAGTACCATGAGTGTACAGTGTTGAGAGAAAAAGTTGGTTCTCTGTGGTAAAGGCAACATACACACTGCAAACTCTGTACCAGTGTTTTCTGGAGGCCCCAGCACTCAAAAATTAGCTAAGTATCAGTACCTCTATCAAATCATGTGGCCAAAATGGCCAGCCTGGTGTCATCTCCAGGCCTTCTAAGAATCACATATTTTGATTTTTTGGTACATTGCACATCATCACATCCGTGCTCACAAAAACAGCATGCACATGGACAAGGCAAACCATAACAACAATGGGGTAGAAACTACCAGGCAGGCAGGCAAGCAGGCTGGTCACTTGTCTTCATCTACTGCAGGGTGGATGCCATGTTCTATAGTCCCAATGACTCACATACGTGCCCTGTGCACATTTATGGATGAGGGAATAGAAACACAGAGGACTCATATTTCTTGTAAGCAAATAGTGTCCCTGCTACGGCAGGTTGGGACCAGAATACTTCTTCCCCTTCTGCACATTGCCTAGCGTGTGGGTTCTACCCAGTAGCCTCTCCAGGGATGGGGTTCACATGCCTTAACTTTAGTCAACATCCAGTCATAATAGTCTAAGTTTATCCCAGTTTTGTGATATGCAAAAATATGAATGATAACTAAAACTGGAAAATATGGCTCATAAGACATTAAGTTCTGCACATAAAGGTGCCTGTTCCCATGCCTGGCAACCTGAGTTCAATCCCCAGGACCCACATGGTGGAAGGAAGGGACGAACTTCCACAAGTTGTCTTCAGAACGCCACGCATGTCCATCCAAAGTAAATAAAATATAACTTTGAAATGCTTTTAAAACCAGAAAATAAAACTTCTCTTAATCGTGGCTCCAGATAATGTAATAGAAACTTCTAGCCATGCAATCCAGGTGCTGTGCTCATCAGAAGATGAGACAACCATTAAATCCAAGCTGGCAAGATGTAGTCGTTGTCCCGAGACTGCAGTTCAATTGGTGATTGCCTACCCAGCATGAATTCAATCCCCAGCACCATACAAAGCCAGGCATGGTGATACATGTCTGTAATCCCATCACTTGGGAGGTGTAGGCAGGAAGATCAGAGAAACTCAAGGTCATCCTTAGCTATGTGAGTCTGATGGCACTCTGGGTTACAGAAGATCCTGCCTCAAAAGGAATGATACTGTCCTCACTAAAATCAGTAACACAAGCCTATTCACCTGTGGGTAAGATCAAGGTAGAGACACCATCAGATCTATGTCTTAGGCACCACTGATTACATTTCAAGCTGGTCCCTAAACAGTTCAGGCCTAATATATATTAATACTAAAAGAAGAGTTTGTTTTTTGTTTTGTTTTGTTGTTGTTGTTTTTCGAAACAAGGTTTCTCTGTAGCTTTGGAGCCTGTCCTGAAACTTGCTCTGTAGGCCAGGCTGGCCTCAAACTCACTGAGATCCACCTGCCTCTGTCTCCTGAATGCTGGGATTAAAGGCATGCGCCACCGCTGCCACCGCCGCCGCCGCGCCGCCGCCGCGCGCCACCGCCACCACCGCCACCACCACCACCACCACCCAGCAAAAGCATAGTTTTTAACAATTTAAAAACAAAACAGATCTTTTCCAAATAAGCCAGTTATAAGCCTTCAGCTGTTGACAACTGTCTTTCCCATCTCTTTCTGCTCTACAACCTACCCAACACAGTGCTGTTCACTACACGCTCTGTGTTGACAGACTCTTTCCTTGTGCACTGACCCTTTCTGTGGTGGTCGGCTGTTATCACTGGTATGGTTCTTACATCCAAGACCACTACCCTCCTGCCTGCCTCTCTTGTCACTCCAGTCTCTTCCAGAACTTCCTGACATCCATGGGAGTCTTGCAGAGGTTCCTCCCATGGTTAACAGATGGAACATTATCCTTCACTCAATAGGTTATAGCAAGCCATTGGCAGGTAGGCGTTTCCTACACAGATTTGAATTTTCCCAGATTAAGCTGGGTGCTGAGCTTTAACACTATACCCTCCCAGGCTCCCACAATTATATACTTCCTTCAATTTGTGCTGAAACTGTGGCTTTCTACGATCTGGTACTCCACCTGGTCAGAAGTGCGTACGCTATCAGTCTCCAGTGACAACCATTGGCCTTGGGAGCAAGTATAATCTCCAATGTGTCACCAAAGACAGATGTTGAGGACAGAAGCCTGTCCAGATCTATGACCTCACCAATATGCCTTGTCTTTGGATGTGTTCAGGCATTTCATCTTACAAAACCAGCCAACAGGGGAACAAGTAAGATGGCTGATATATATCACAAAGAAGAAATATTCCAACCTGGAAAGTCTTACCCCAAAGTCTACTCTGAGGATATTAGGAGGAGAGAAAACTCAACACCAGAATCCTATAAGTATATTATGGGAACAGACATCAATCTAATGTTAAGACCTCCTTGAGTGTCAGGGTGACACATGGCAACACAGCACTAGACTTCCCCCTGGGTTGTCAGGATGGGAATCAACCTAGCACCAGAACACAGGGATCTATCTGTTCAAGAAAAACTATTAAGGACCTTCTTATGACAAGGCCAGCTGTAAAATCCTGAAAGTAACCATTTGTGTGACATACTAACCCCCCTACCCTGCAAGTAGGTGGTTGTGGGATAGGAGCCAGGTCTGCTTTAGCAGGGTATTTATTTCTCCTCCTCATTTCCTGCAACAGGTAGCCTACCATCTGAAGCTGCTCTTTAATGACAGGAAAGTGGCATTTAATAAAAGATAAAGATATTATCAAATATAAAACTGGGTCAACAAGTGGGCATGAGGGTCCTATCCTAGACTGTAAGCTGCTGTCACAAAATACCTTATAATGGGAGGCCTATGAGCAACCTAAGTTTACTTCTCAGCACTGGCAGCTAGGTCACAGTAAACTTGTGGCTTGTTCAGACCCAATCCCATGTCAAGTCCTTTGAAGCAGAAAGGATGGAAGAGCTCTCAGGATTTTTGATAAGGCATTTATTCTGTTTTTGAGGACAGAGCCTCCCTACAAAGCTCATTTCTTATGCAATCATCTTTGAGTTAACAACTTCAATCTAAAAAACTGGGAGGAATGAAAACAACACTGGGGCCACAGCAGATGCCCACTGATTATAGTTGTTGCATTTCTGTTCCACTAGGGTTTTGTGTTTGAGTTTTGTTGTCATTTGCTCTGGCAAACACTTAAATAAAAATCAAAAGGTGGTGGCTGGTGAGATGGCTCAGGAAGTAAAGGCACTTGCCACCAAGATCAAGACCAACACAAGACAAGATGGTGGGGTTGATCAGGGGCTTTGGGGAAGTTTATAAACATCTCACCATTTATATGCTTCTTATTGTAGAATTACCAATAATACAGCAAAGTACACCAACTATCAGTGAACTTTCAAAAAGAAAAATCCAATTAACCTCCATTCTTGAGGTCCACCTAAACATTGTAAAGTCAGTTTAATACAACACAGTCAACAACAGGCAGAGGGAGACAGCATCTCTAGCAAATGCTGCTCCTGTCAGGGGGAGTCTGGTCAATTCCATGGGTAGTCTACAACAACAACAACAACAACAACAGTGGGCTAAGCTTATAACTACCCCCCATCCTGTTGGCTTTTGTACAATTTAATTCTGTAATTAGGTATGTGGCAGAGAAGAGTGTTTTCTTATTTTTAAAGGCTTCATCTATCTTTGAGATTGACTAGTTTATTTTTTGAACCAGGTTACACTGTGTTGCCCAGACTGGTCTAACTTCTGAGCTTCTTGTCTCAGTTTCATGAGTATTAGCAAGGGCCATTGGCATATATTACCATACCCAGCTAAATGTAATGATAGTCAATTCAGAGTACTAAGGAATAGTTCCAGTTTTTGAAGCATAATGTATTGTGCAGCATTCTTGCAATATGAATGGTAAGATTGTTAGGGTAACAACAGACAACAGGAAACTGACTTTCAACCTCAATGTATTTCTAAATAAAGAAAACTTACAACTTCAACTTTAAATCCAATTCTGAACATCAAACAAATAAGGCAGCAAATAATAAATTTGATCACTAAGGAATAACAACACTAACAAACCTTGTTCTAAAGCACAAATAAAACTCCAACAATTGTAGCCAATGACCTTGTGAACTTGAGATGGGACCTCCCAAAGTCCAAAAATGATGGGGAGGTGGCCATCGGGGCAAGGACATTCAGAGTGACGTTAGAGAAGTACCCTGAGCCATCTTCCAGGACTACTCACAGGGTCTGGGCTGAGGAAAAGGGGCTCCTGTCTGTAGGACATCTCTGAGCATAATATTCCCACAAGGGACAAATATCCCAACCTTTTCAGAATCTCACATCTCACATACTATTTTGAAAAGGCCACTTACAACCAAATGCATGTGGTCCAATGTACCAGGAGAAGACACTTTTATTTAAGATGCAAGAAAAACTAGAAGGTTGGTTTATAACTTATTTCAGAATAACATGGCAAGGTTTTCAGAATACTGGAAACCCCTCACCCAGAGATTAGACACTATGCTCCTACACTCCACTTTGTCCATAGGGGGCTGTTGCCAGAGCATTCCAAATGGTAAGTTAACTAACGGACATTTCCTGTTGGTTTCAGATGCCTCATAAATAGAATACGTATATGCACCACAATCATCTGAACTTTTACAGTGACATCAGACATGTTATTTACAGGCCTCATTCTAACTCTACACACAACTATTTTTGTTTCTGAGATAGGATCACACTCTAGCCCAAAGTGGGCCTGGAATTCACTACTATAGCTCAGGTTTGCCTCTAACTCAAACTCACTGCAATTCTTCTGTCTCAGCTCCCAAATGCTGGGGCTACAGGTGTGAGCTACCATGTCGAGAGCTACACATAACTTAAGAAATTTTCTTGGGTATGGGCAATATGATACTTAAAACTTGATAAACACCTGGCTGACAGCAATATGGCAAAGCCTGATCCACCTTCTGGTACACCCACTTTGTGAGATTTTTCTCTTCCAGGGTCTTGTGTCTTCATTCAGCAGAAGTAATGACATACCACTTTCAAGGGTACACTGTAAAGCCTGGTGCCTCCTTCCAGAGGCTGCCTTGCTCTACCATCGGCCCCTTCTCCACTGTCCTTTTGAGATGCCCCAGGAAAAGAACTGGGTCTCCGGCTGGCAATGCAGAAGGGAGCCTGGATTGGGAGACTTCCCGTGGAACCCCCAAAGGAAGCCTAGTACCCTGACTACAGGCCTATGAAACTTGGCGGCAAGACCTACAAGGTCAGGCCTGGGCTCTTCCCCTTCTACTGGAACCAATTTTTGGCTCAGGGCACTATATTCTGGGGTAATCTGTTGTATAGCAACATATAAATAACATAACCCTTCAACACTGCTCTATGGGAAGATGGAGCGCATCATGGAACCTAGACAAATTCTCATTCTTTACTAAAAGTTCACACAGCAAATACAGCAAAGGGCACAACCAAAGAACAAACCAGAAGCTCTGAGTACAAGGGTCTCAAGGGGAGGAGACTTGGCGAACACAACTTTCCACTTTGGGCCATTCAGGAGCACAATTCAGTTGACATCAGTGCTAAGGAACCTAGATTTGTTTTTAACCAGGAACCAAGAAGTAAAGTGGTTCAAAATTAAACATGGAATTGACCAATTCAAGTATCTCTTGGAAATCTAAACAGCCCAGAGTTTAGACTCACCCTTTTAAATGCAGCCTGACCAAACAGAGCTTCCACAAGGGAACACACCCATTGTGTGGGAGCTAGGCCACTCCAGAATCCCCCAGGCTTTTCATCTTGAAATACATCAGGTTTCCAGTGAACATCTCAGTACTCGCTCTAGTCAGCAGCACATTTCACTTTTACAAACATTGCGTTCTCCATGACAGACAGACCGGGAAGATTTCAGAGAAACAAAAACCTGTTCCCAAGGTCCTCTAATGCTTTCCTTTTCAGGGGTGAAACAGAAGAGTGGGTGCTAGGTGCTCATCCATGCAACAGCCCCTTAGTCCTCTCTGCCCATTAACCTCACCTTCCTACCTACTCCTCCAGCGAGTGCCTCCTCCCCACTGGATACACCTCTAGCCTCTGTACACACCCTCATGGCCGATGGAAAGAGAAAGTGGAGTGTAGGTGCAGTCACTGACCTGTGGCCAAGACTAGGGAAAGGCACAGTCCTATAGGAGCTGGGGAGAGCAGGGGAGGCAGCTTGGAGGCTAGGGCATGGAGCCACAAGTACAGGGCATGCCCTTGATACCCGAGTCCTTGGAGCCAGGATGAGCTCCAACTTTGCCTTGTAACTATCCTAAGACCAAGACCCTCACCCACTCCATAACATCAGGGTGCTCGGGGACTTGTGGGAAGTGCAGGGTTTGAATCCTTGTGCTCGAATAACCATGTAAGCACTTCACAGAAAAGGTCCAGTGTGGGCTGGGTAGATCTGGGCTACCCCTGGATCCCCAGTGCCTAGTGATCTTTTCAGATTTTGGGGTCCATATGTCTGGAGTCCCAAGCCCCCCTGCCTTGAAGTTCCAACTATTATCCATGTACTCCCTGGGGACCTCCCTCGTCTCGTCGTTCAGCCCCAAGGTTTACACCCTAAAGCGACCCACCTTTGGTTCTGCTTGTCCTGAAGCCTGTCTATATTCTGAACCCTCTTCACAGTTGACCCTCGGGGCTCCAAACTGCTCTAAGGACCACCATGGCGGTCCAGATTCCTCTGGGCCAGCCTTGGTTTCTCAGCTCTCTACAGCTGATTTGTCCCTGGGTCCTGACCTTCCTATGGCCTTGTCCCAGAGTCCTGGCCCTCCGTGGGGTGGTCTCGGGGTCTTAACCCTCCTCTGTAATCTATCTTGAGTTGGACCATCTCAGATATTCTGGCATTTTCTAGGTCCTGTCGGGTCCTGAGATCAAGTCTTCCTCAATGACCTTTCCTAGAATCTGGTCGGGTCTCTAGTACTGACCCTCCCCCCAGTGACCAATCCAAGGGTCGGGTCTCCACTTGTCCTCAGGAGGAATCTGCCCAGTCCCAGTATTTCTGGCCTGGTCTGGGGTCCTGTCTGATCTGAGGTCCTGATCTCCCTGGACCCAGCATGGTCCAGACTCCTGTTCTTCCGGGGTCCTGTTCTCTGGAATCCTGCCTGGTGCTTGGTCCAACCCGTCTGGGATCCCAGTCTTCCTAGGTTCTGTTCTCTCGGGTCCAGTCCGCTTGGAATCCAGCCTGGCTCCGTGTTCCGTCTGCTCTAGGATTCTACCCACCCCTAGTCCAGCCTGGTCCAGGGTCCAGCCTGGTGCAGGCTCTTGTCTTCCCACGGGTCTGCCTGGTCCCGGTTACTGTCCTCCCGGGGTCCAGGTAGTTCCGGGATACAGAACCCACAACAGCCCAGGGTTCTGCCCTCCCAGGGTCCAGACCTCCCAAGTCCTGGCCTTCTGGCAGGCTTTCAGGGTCCCGCCTCCCGGGCCTGCCGAGGGCGCTGGGCTCGCAGCCTTCTGCCGACCATGGGCCGAGGCCGCGGCCTGAGGAGCGGGCGCGCGGGCCAGGCCGGGCGGGGCGGGCTCACTGACCTGCGTCTCGGGCGGCGGGCGAGCGGGCGCACGCGGGGGCTCGCCGGGAGGGGAGGGGGCGCCGCTCCCTCTGGGTCCCCCCCAAGAGGAGGAGAAAAAAGCCGTGCGGAGTTTAAAACAAAGAGGCGGAAATGCCCGAACCCTGCCGAGTGCGGAGTCGGGGGCGCCGCGGCTGGAGCATGCGCAGTGTGCGGCTTGGCTCCCACCTCGTGAACAGGAGGAGGCGGGGCCTCTGGAGGGCGGAGCCTACAGGGGTGGGGTTCAGGCGGGGCCAGAGGGCGCAGGCGCGTGCTGGAGGCGCTGGACTCAGGAAGCTGGCACGGCGAGACAGGCAGGGTGGAGCTCAGGGGCGTGGCCTCAGGGTGAGAGGTGGGTCAGAAGGCGTGGTCAGAGGCAACAATCTGGACCTCAGGACGCTTGTGACAGCGGCCGTCTGAGTCGGGAACTAACCCGCAGCACCGGACGAGGGTTTCCTCCCGCGGAAGCCTTCCTCTTACATTCCTGTCCTGTCTAGGAATCAGCCAGGACACAGACAGAAACCTTTCTGCTCGACTTTCGAACCGTGGAAACCTGCAGCTCATCTGTGCGTAGTGGGCAGTGGTCACTGTAACTGGGACTGGGCAGAAACGGAGAAAAGGAAATCTGTTCAGTTTTTTGTTTTTGTTTTTTTCAAGACAGGGTTTCTCTGTGTAACAGCCCTGGGTGTCCTGGAACTCACTTTGTAAACCAGGCTGGCCTCGAACTCAAAGATGCTGGGATTAAAACATTCCGCTGGAAGGCTATTCTTAGGGAACAAGGTAGTTTGTGACAGCGGTGTGTAGACAGGCAGTGGGCCAAGGAAGGAGTTAGAAGGGGGCCTGCAGGAATTGGCGGGCGGGGCCGGGGCGGGTGTCGGGCATTGAAAGGAACCCAGTAAGGGCATGTGTGCATTGAGGTCGAAAGTCCTGCTGGCGTCGTATGGCCCTTTGGAGGTTATGTTCCATGAGAACAAGGGAGCTATGCTCTACAGAAATCTGACTGAACTTTGCGATCACAGAGAGGCTATTGATGAGGGAGAGAGTTGAGAGAGTCCTAGAGTAATGGAGGATATGGGGTTGGCATTAGAAACAGCAAAGAGTTACTATTGAGCAGCAAAGAGCAGCCCTGGGATTAGGGCACAGATCCCAGGAAGTCATCTAACTTGACAGACCCCAAAACCACCTATCTGCAGGTGGGCTTTTCATGCCTTTGGTAAGACCATATTCAGATGCTACTCTAGGTCCCAGGGTCCAGACCTTGTTTCTGTGTCTAGCCATCAAGGGTGTCTCGGGAACTCTGGTCTTTTCCTGAAGGTTGTTGCTCACTTTAGGCCACCACCTTCCAGCACTGAAGTCTTCCTCTAGCTATCAGCTGACCCATCAGAATCCAGCCAAATGTTCCTTCCCCCATCCTCACCCTGTATCCCTAGGTTAGTGAATAGCTTCCAACTAGTCTCCTTGTATCTGTCCTTCCTCCTTGATCCATTTTCAGCCCAAAATAGTGGCTTTTATAAAGCATTAGTTGGGACATGTTCCCTGCTCAAAATACTCCAAGGCTTTACCCAAAGCAGAAACCAGTGGGTTAGGGTACCCTGGCATCTTGAAAAAGTCCTGAAATCATGTGACTGTTTGATTTAGTAATATACTAAGTAAGTACACAGGTACATGTATGTGTTCTGGTTCAGCCAAGCAAATGAAGGAACCTAAAATTATGGTACTCAGTTTGGATGCTAGGGAAGGGAATACTTCCCTCCTTACTTCTATCTCCAGCTAGCCTCTCTGGAGTATGCGGTCCATCCTCTGTGATGAGTTTTCTCTTTGATAGTCTTCTTATCACCTACCCATGCTTCTTTTTTAAAATGTTCTAAAAGATTATATATATATATTATATATATACACATGTATATATATATATATATAATATATAATATGGGTGTTTTCCTGCATGCGTGTCTGTGTACCACATGTGTGCAGTTCCCTGTGGTGATATTTTGTTTGTGATCTAACAAATAAAAGCTTGCCTGAAGATCAGAGTTCGGAGCTAAGCCACTACTTAGCTATAGAGTACAGGCAGTGGTGGCACACACCTTTAATCCCATTACTTGGGAGACAGAGGCAGATGGATCTCTGTGAGTTCAAGGCTAACCTGGGCTACACAAAATTGATCCAGTCTAAAAAAGAAACAGAGCATGGCAGGGCATTGGTGGCTCACGCCTTTAATCCCATCACTCAGGAAGCAGAGGCAGGTGGATCTCTGTGAGTTCAGAGGCCAGCCTGGTCTACAAAACGAGTTCCAGGACAAACCTCCAAAGCAATACAGAGAAATCCTGTCTCAAAAAAACCAAAAAAGAAACAAAAGAAAAAAGAAAGGAAGAAACAGAGATCACACAAGGGGATCCCAGCACTAGGGAGGTGGAGACAGGAGTGATATGGCTGGGCAGAAAGAGGAATATAAGGCAGGAGGAGACAGGAGCTCATGGCATTCAGTCTGAGGATTTGTAGGGAAAGGATCACCCCTTTGGTCTGAGGATTCAGTAGAGGTAAGAGGTCTCTATTGTGGCTGGCTCCTTTACTTCTTTCAGCATTTACCCAGCCAATATCTGACTCTGGGTTTTTATTATTAAGACCTATTAGAACTTGTGCTACAGTTCCCTTGGAGACCAAAATAGAGTATTGGATCCCTAAAACTGGAGTTATGGACAATTGTTAGCGGCCATGTGGAATCAAATGCAGACCCTCTGGAAGAGCAGCTAGTGCTCTTAACTGCTGAGCCATCATTCCAACCCCATGACTCCATGTATCTCTAACCCTGTCAGTCTTTGCCTTGCTTTTCAACAAATGCTTGACCCAGGGCTCCAGAACATTTTGGAACTAAATCCAAGGTCTGTTACCAGTGACCCCTGCAGTATTTGACTTTGCTATGTTCTCCTGGAGAGATGTCTTCCTGCTGGCTGCCCTGAGAGGATCCCATGAGCACCTGAGAAGAGTGCGCTAGGCAGAAAAAATGCCCAGAGATAAGTAAAACTCCTCCCAGGTTCTGTCTTGCGGCTGGTTCCTACTCCCTTGTGACATTGTCCTTGTGCTCATTCACAAATTCGGTGGCTCTCTTTGATGCCTCTGGGCACATTAGGCACTTGCACTGCATCACCGACAGTGGCTGAAAGCATGGAAAATGTAGGCCCAGCTCTAGCCCTGTGTGCAAAATAGGCATGAGTATACAAAGGCTGTGTGACCCTCCCACCCAAACAACTAGGACACTGAACAGAATAAGTCAAATATCAATTTACAGACATGTTAGACAATCAGATTGTAGCCCAGAGAGAGCAGGAATAGCTGGGTAAGCCTTGCGGGAAGCCAGTAGACCTCCCCAGAGAAGAGCTCTGATCTGTACAGTGCTTCAAAGCTCTCAGCTTAGCATTGCTAGTCCTTCAGGGAAGTTGCTAGCTCTGGGGAAAAATAGGGGAAAGGAGAGAAGACAGGGGTCTGGGAGATCCACCAGGCATGCATCACTGTGTTCCTACTAGTCAGGTAGCCCTGGTAGTCTAGGGGCATCCAGAAGGCTTTCAGCAGTGAGGTAATCTAAAAAAGATGGCCCTGTCCAACTTGATAAAGCCAGAGGCCTGGAGGGGACAGAGTGCTTGGTAACTTGGCCTTGTCTGTGATGTTGCTATGATAAAACACTATGACCTAACGAACGGCACAGAAGTTTTTACAGTGCTGCACACGGTGAAAACTCACAGGGAAAGGGTGTGGCATCCACAGCTAGGTAGCACCAGTGGCCAGAGACACAGAAGAGAATTTGACCCTAAGGAAGAAATCAGTCTCTCAAAGTACACCTAGAAACAGCACTAGAGAGCTGAGTAGTGTACATAAACAGTTTCTGACCTGTGCTCCTGGTGCTCAGGTGGGAGGAAGACCAGAAAATGGACAGAAAAACAGACACTGTGATGCCATATAACAACAGTGTCGATTGCAAAAAGAAGAGCTACAGACTATCATCAAGAAGAGCAGAAGCAGTTAATTGAAACAGATCTGGCATGTTCAAAACTTGGATGCATAAAATCCAATAATACAGCATCACAGGACTCTTGAAGAATTTTTAAAATAATGGGTGACAACTGGATATTTGTTTTCCCTTTTACATGGACTGCACCTAAAGATAACCACAGACTTGTAGGCAATGCCTCCTCCTTATAATAATCCAGCTAATAATCAAAAATAAAATTATGGAAATAGCTAGGTTGCAGCTCAGTTACTGAACACTGTCTGTGGTGTGTAAGACCCTGGATTTGATGCTCAGCACTTGGGGGGAAATTGTGCAATTAAAATAGCTGTGTTATATAACAACTTATTGACAGTAGTATTGCCAAGGATAGGTGCTGTGTGCCTCTGATGGCACCACCAGGTAAAGACTTGCCAGAAATCCCACTTGAATATAGAACACAGACAGTCTGAACTTCTCTTCGGTTGTTATTGCTGTGATAAGACACTATGACCAAAGCAACTTGGAAAGGAAAGGGTTTATTCCAGCTTGCAGCTTGCAGTTCATCATCTAGGGAAGTCAAGGCAGGAACTCAGTGCAAAAACCTGGAGGCAAGAACTGATGGCAGAGACTCTGGAGGAATGCTACTTACTGACTTTGCTCAGCCTGCTTTCTTATGTACCCCAGGACCACCTGCCGTGGGGTGGTAACACCCACAGTAGACTGGACCTTCCCACGTCAATTGCTAATTAAGAAAATGCCCCACTGGCTTGCTCACAGGCCATTCTGGTGGGGGCATTTTCTCAATTTTTCATTTTCTTCCTCTTCCCAAATGACTCGAGCTGTGTTGAGCTGATATAAACCTAGCCAGAACAGACCCTATCTGCTGTTGAACCATCCTTGCATACTCTCATTGGTTAATAAAGAGTTAACTGGCCTATAGCTGGGCAGGGAGAGACTGGGAAGGAGAGTCAGATTAGGAGGAGGCTGGGAAGAAGAAGGGTGGAAGTCTGAGGAGATGCTGAGTGAACATGGTGGGAAGTATGTACATGAGGTAAACAAGCCTGGGGGCAACACATAGATTAATAGAAATGGATTAATTTAAGTTAAAAGAGCTAGCTAACTAGTTCCAAGACAGCCTCCAAAGCCACAGAGAAACCCTGTCTCGAACCCCCCCCCCCAGAAAAAAAGAGCTAGCTAAAACACAAGCTTAAGCTATCAGCTGGGCATTTATCATTAATACGTCTCTGTGTGGTTATTTGGGGAGAAGCTGGGGGGACAGAAAAGCCCACCTACACCCATCTTAAGAAGTTTTTCCAGATTTGCCACTGATAATTTTGTTCTAGACCTGGCAAGTAGGAATGGAGCCATGGCCACATCCGGTTGGTTACAGATATGGGAAAAGCAGCTAAGGTCCCTGCCTATGGGAGAAGCTCCAGTAGCTGCTGCTGAATCAAGGAAACCAAGCCAGAGGGAGCACATACTGAAGCAGTCAGATGCATTCAGACCCTGTTTTTGCATCTGGTGATGTCAGAGATTTAAGGTCCATCTTGATACAGTAATGATGTTGCAGTTGTTTTTTAGGTGGCCTCATCTTTTATAGATAAATACTACAATCCCATGGGAGACAATAGGATGGTCTCTGAGACTTCCACAGGGCAATGTGTATAGAATCTGTATGTAGGAATGACACAAGTCTGAAGATGTAAAAATAAATAGGGAGGTGCTGGAGAGATGGTGTAGTTATTAAGAATACTGGCTGGCTGGGCATTGGTGGCACACACCTTTAATCCCATCACTTGGGAGGCAGAGGCAGGCAGATCTCTGTGAGTTCAAGGCCAGCCTGGTCTACAGATCGAGTTTGAGGACAGCTAGGACTGTTACACAGAGAAACCCTGTCTTGGGGGGAAAAAAGGAGCACTGGCTATTCTTCCAGAAGGTTTGAGTTCCAGCACCTACATGACTGCTCACAATCACCTGCAACTGTAGTTCCATGGGGATCCTATACTCTCTTCTGGACTCCTCAAACACTAGGCACACAAATGATACATAGACAAACACGCAGGCAAAATACCCATACACATAAAATAATTTTTTCATAAAATAATTTTAATAGAGATAATTCACAGATATAGGTAGGTATGTAAGTAGGTAGATAGATAGGCAGGCAGACAGACAAATAAGAAAGATAAATTATAAATAGATTCAATATTGTCAGGGCATCAGTTCTTCTCAACCTATCTGTAGCTTCAATGGAATCCCAATCAAAACCACTGAAGATACTTGTTCTAAAAGACATTGGAGAGGAAAAAGACAATGAAAGAGGTAAACTAAACTAAAAGGCTTCACTTCTAGGAATGAAGGGACCATACTCTCACTCAGCCCCTGCTTTAGAAGCCATGACAAGCTACAGGAAAGACACATAGGCCTCAGACACAAGGAAACTCCAGATCCTCTGGCCTCCCAGAGCCTAGGGCCAAAACTGAACACAAAGAAACTCCAGACACCCCCCACCTCCCTATACCCCCTACCTCTGCTAGCCTCCTAGGTACTTGGTTCCTGGGAACTTTTTGGCCACAAAAGAAACTCCAGGGGAGACCAAAACCTCCCCTATAGTCTCCCAGATACAGTTCTGAAAATTATTGGTATCTATGAACAACAGGACACCTGCAAGTAACAAGACAAAGCCATAGAAACCACAGAATGTTCCCTCTCGGCACTGACCAATGAGAATACCTGGTACACAGGTATTTCATGCGAAAATATGACTTTGAGAAATTTTCCTGATTGTTCCCAAATGTCAACCAATCAGAAACCAACCTGTACCTACTGATGTAATCCTGTAACTTTTGTCTTTAAAACTTACCAATAGACAGGGAACTTCACCCCCTCTGGAGGCTGCTGTGTCAGCTTGCTTGATGGGGTCCCTCCCGAGGTAGGATAGACAATTTAATAAACCTTGTGCATTTGTATCGGTGGTCTGTCTCCCTGGTCTCTTTGGGGATCTTTGTTACTCAGGCACAACAACAATAGCCATCATAATACCAAGTAAAATAAATAGAAAAGAAAAACCACAAAGAGTCTATACTGAAACTTGCTCTGTAGACCAGGCTGGCCTCAAATTCAGAAATCCACTTGCCTCTGCCTTTTGAGTTCTAGGATTAAAAAGATGGTTTCTTAAAGGATATACACAAAGGCAAATAAACTCAACATTTTTAGCCACTAGGAAATAAGTCTCAACTACAGGATACCACCCAATACCCTCTAGCATGGTTATAACTAAAAACACAGGCAGAGGCAAGTTTTGGCAAGGATATAGAGAAATTGGAGTCTTCGTACACTGTTAGTGGGAATTTAAAAATGGCATAATTTCTTTGAAAGACCACCTGGAGCTTCTCAAAGATGAGACATAAGATAAACATGAGACTCCACAGTCCCTCTCTTAGATACAAAACCTCTCAGTATTCAGAGTAGCAACATTTTCAATGTTCCTAAAGTGGTAACATCCCATGTATCAATGAGTAAGTGAATGAATACCATGTGGCATATCCATAGAGCATATCAAAAATGAAGGAAATACTGGTACCTGTCACAATATGGATAAACCCGAAAGCACTATGTTGAATGAAAACAGCCAGTCCCACAAGTGTGACAGAAGGCCACATGTGACATGATTCTATTAAAATTTAATGTTCAGAACAGGTAAATCCATAGAAACAGAGACAGATAAGTGGTTGTCAAGAGTAACTGTGTAACTGACTGAGCACTAATGTTCTTTGCAGTGAAAATATAAAACTATTTGGGTGGTAACTGCATTAAAATCTAAAACTTATGCACTTCACTTTAAAATTTATTATTATTATTATTATTATTATTATTATTATTATTATTATTATTATTTATTATACTTCTTTTTCCAAGACAGGGTTTCTCTGTTTAACAGTCATAGCTGTCCTGGAACTCACTTTGTAGAACAGGTTGGCATTGAACTCACAGAGATCCGCTTGCCCCTGCCTCCCAAGCGATGGGTCTAAACGTAAGCTATCACTGCCTGGCTACTTTGTAATTTTTTGAGGTAGGATTTTACGTAGCCCAGGCTGGCCTCCAACTCTCTATGTGGTTGAGGATGACCTTTTGAACTACTGATTCACCACCACATTTCAGGTGCTGGCACCATGCTCAGACCAACATGTTTACTTTAATTTTATCATTTTTTTATTCAGGTGGGATTTTGTTTGTTTTTTGTTTTTTGTTGTTGTTGTTGTTGTTTTGTTTGTTTGTTTGTTTTTCGAGACAGGGTTTCTCTGTGGCTTTGGAGGCTGTTGTGGAACTAGCTCTTGTAGACCAGGCTGGTCTCCAACTCACAGAGATCTGCCTTCCTCTGCCTCCTGAGTGCTGGGACTAAAGGCATGCGCCACCACCATCCAGCTTTTATTCATGTGGTGAAACACACACACACACACACACACACACACACACACACACACACACACACACACACGAACATTAAGCAACTCTCTCACATGTACACTAAGAAGATATCCATCCTCAAATGGCACACATTTGAAAAATGAGATATCTGCTCCCACATACAAAAGAAAAGTGCCTTTTTTTTACCATAAATGAACTATTAGATATGCAACTTAGAACACACACACAATACACACAGATACACACACACACACACACACACACACACACACACACACACACACACCTTACACACAACTTATTGTATAAGCCATGACCATGCTCACATGGTGAATTCAATACATAGTTCAAATTAGATCCTATTGGGAAGTCACTCTCCACAAACACCTCATGCTTCTGTACAGTATCTGTCCTCACAACAACATAGTTTTAGGCAGGTTAGGAATGTTTAGTAGACTTTGGGATAGTGCAGTTGAGGCACTGCCTAGGATAAGGGGAGATTGCTCTTGAAATGTACCCCAATGTGTATGCAAGGACTATCAGACCAGCTGAGGAGTCAATAAAAAGTCAGCTGCTTCTGCCTTGGGTATCAAATGTTTTGTCTGTACCTAGGAATCTTGTGTTCCCTGTTATTTACATGTGTGAAACTCTATGACAGGCTAGCTGGGCTTATGAACAATTAAAGTCGAGCCCCTCCAAGTTTCTGATTTTACATATGCTCATCCTACACTACATACAGGCATGCTTTTTAAATAATTAAAAACTTTAAGTGTTTTTATATTTATTTTATTTTGTGTTTCTTAGGGTTTCTGTTCCTATGAAGAGACACCATAACCATAGGACTCTCATAAAGGAAAACATTTAATTATGGCTGACTTACAGTTCAGAAGTTTAGCTCATTGTCATCTGGTGAGAAACATGGCAGCGTGCAGTCAGACACTACACTGAGAGTTCTACATCTTAATCTACAGGCAACAGGAAGTGAACAGAGTACCACATGAGGCACAACTTGATATGAGAGACTTCAAAGTCTGCCCCCGCAGCAACACACTTCCTCCAACAAGACCACAACTACTTCAACAATGCCATACCTTTTGATGCCACCCCTGTGGGGGCCATTTTCTTTCAAACCACCACAATGTGTATGGGTTTTTTGCCTGTGTGTGTGTGTGTGTGTGTGTGTGTGTGTGTGTGTGTGTGTGTGTGTGTACCATATGTATGCCTGGTGTCAATTGAAGTCAGAAGTATCAGCACTGTATCCCTTGAAGCTGAAATTATGAATGGTTGTTAGCCACCATGCAAGTGCTGGAAACCAAACCAGAATCCTGTGCAAGAACAGCATATGCTCTTATCTGCTGAGCCATCTCTCCAGCCCCTCTTTACATCTGCATAGAAGCCCCTGGTCACACACAAACAAAAAAAGGCACATAACCATTTCTACATACACAAAGGACAGCCGAATCTCACAGTTCACACTAGAACCTTAATATTATGCTAGGACATAATACATTGACACAAACTGAATATCAGTTTCAGTCCAGAAAAATGCACAGAACAAACATCAGATACTTTTATACAAAAAGATATGGGAGCTGGCGGTGTGCATGGTAGAGTGACTGGCCTGGCTGTACAAGGGTCTGTGTTCAAGCCTCAGCACACACACACACACACACACACACACACACACACACACACACACACACACACACACACACACACAAACACACACACACACACACACTGCCACACTTTTCTATTACTTACTATTTCACACCACATTTAAGCAGAAAATTCTTATCTAATACTATATATACACAAGTGAGAATACCCAAGATTTCACTTCTTTAAGAGATTAATAGTTTTGGAGTCATGTAGTCCTGGGATGGGGGATACAGGCTGGGCTATAGACACTATAGCTTCCACTTTGGCACTTATAAGAATTCTGGGACTGGATGGGGAAGGGAAGAAGTGGACACCTGGGGGTCTTGTCTGTAGGAACAAACTAGAGCCCAGATAACAGTGATCAGAGACCTCCCTCGAAAAGGAAACAAAAGGTTCACAGTTGAGCAATGGATCCCTTTTGTGGCCATGAGGATGAAATCAAAGTCAATCAGCTTGAGGCATCTGAGAGTCTGGATCCTGATGTGCTAACATGGTCTCTGATGGGTGTGGGTATCTTACATGATTTTCCTGCAGCTGGATCCTGGTTAGATTAGTGAGGCACAGGTGAGTCATTGGGCAGACATGGGAGGGAAGAAAGGTTGTTGGAACCAGCTGAGAGGTTCTACACAGCTGTATGTGGGTGCCTGACAGCCCACAGCTGAAGGGCTTGTTTTTCCTCCACCTTTGTTTTCTCAAGACACAGCCAGTCATTACCCAGATAACTGGGATAGACAGGCGGGGCTCTTGCCCTCACCATCCCCAGAGTTCTCTGGGAGGAGCAAACAAACACCAAATAAATAACCAGGCAGGGCTCCTCTGGCCTTGTCTCGTCTCAGAGAGTATTATTTCTGGTAGTATCCCAGAAAAGGGGCCTTGCTTCATGCCGTTATTATAACAACTGCATGATGTTTGAAGAGATACTGTTTGGGGAAGACAAACAGACCTGAGAAGCCATTCTCAGTGTTGGTTTGAGATGCTGGGAGAAGTCTGAATTTGGCTTAAAAAAGAGGGAAGGACACTGAATATTCACCATTCATATGAAGGGTACCATCAGCATAACAAAGGTGACACTGTTGCAGCTGCAGGATTCACCCTCTCCCACCCTAGTCGCTGAGCCCTAGCCATTACTTACAACTCTCCAGTTCTAAAGTTTTGTCTTTATAAAAATGTTATGTAAATATTGTGTTAGTTTATTTTTGGTTACTGTGATGAAATGCCTGAGTATAAGAAAAGAGATAGGCCTTGGTCCTACCTCAACGAGGTGATGGGACAGACTTAGTTGACATCCTAGAAGAAGCTTTACTCTCTCTGAGGAGAGGATGGGAGTTGGGATGAGGAAAGGATGGGAGGCAGAGGGAATTGGGATTGGAATGTAAAAAATAAAAAAAGAAAGAAAAGAGGTGTGTTTGGTATACAGTTCTGGAGGTTCACATAGTCATTCACCTCAACTCTGGTGAGCATCTCAATGGTGAATGGTGTCATAAAGGAGGGGGCATTGCTTAGAGGGAGTGATTACATTGGCAGACAGGAAGCCATAGTGAGGGGAGGGGCTATGTAAGCTTTTTCCTCTCTTCCCTTCCCCATCCTTTTTCTTCCAGTGTTGGAGGCTGAATTCAGGACCTTGCCCAGTATAAACAGCCATCTCACCACTGAGCTAAGTCCCTGGCACCTAAGTTTCTCTTTTTAAATAATAATGTCAAGAACTAACTTAGGGTCCCGTGAAAATTGAAGAATTATGTGTTTTCCAAAAGCAGCACCCCAAATGACCTCAAGGTTCCCACTAGGCCCCATCTTTTAAAGCCTCTTCCATCTCAACATCACCATTTTGAGAGAAACCCTTACAGCACAGGGACACTTGAGAACATACCCAGTCCACACCAAACTATTGCAAATGGAATCACACCATATATACCCTTTAGGGCTGGCTTTTATCTCCACACTCTGCATAATTAAACAGGTTGCTGAATGTATTTGCTCTTCATTTCTGAATAATTTTCTTAGTGTGGTTTACTTGACCATTCACTGACTGAAAGACACCTGAGTGTTTATACTTTTTGGATGATGACAAATAAATCTGCTACAGGTTTTTATCTCTCATGGATAAATACTCATGGCTGGGTTATGTGATAACTTTTTTTGTTTGTTTGTTTTTCGAGACAGGGTTTCTCTGTGTAGCTTTGGAGCCTATCCTGGCACTCGGTCTGGAGACCAGGCTGTCCTCGAACTCACAGAGATCGGCCTGCCTCTGCCTCCCGAGTGCTGGGATTAAAGGCGTGTACCTCCAACGCCCAGCCATTCTTAGTTTTATGAGCAACTGCCAACTTGTTTTCTATAGCCTTGACAACATTTAGAGTTGTCAGTATTTTTATTTAGCACTCTAAAAAGAAGTATGGTATTAGCTCATTGTGGTCTTAATTAGCATTTTACTGATGGCTAATAAAGTTAGCCATTAATCCTTATTTGCCATCTGTTTATTCTCTTCAGTCTTTTGCCCATATTCTAATTGGGTTTGAAAAACACTACATAGTAGTCCTTTGTTAGATATGTGGTTTGCAAATATTTTCTTCCCATCTGTGTGTAGAAAAGCTTCTTGATTTGATAGATGCTGCATTAACCCTATAGGTCAGTTCAGAGAAAACTAATATCAGCTAGCATGCTGAGTTTTTCAGTACACGGGTAAGGTATGCTTGTCCATTTCTGTAGGTCTTTGTTGTTTTTATTCATTAGTGTTGTGCAACTTTTAGCACATAGGTGCTATACCTGTTTTGTTAAGTTTATAGCTGAGTATTATCTTTGATGAGATCATGAATGTATTGTTTTTCACTTTGGTTTCCATGTTGTACACACTGGTAGAGTATTTAGGAAGACAGCTGTTGATTGTGTACTGATCTTACGCTTGATAACCTAGTTGAACTCACCTACTCAGTGCAAGAGCCCTAAGTTAGTAGATGGAGGCAGGTCAGAAGGTTTACTTAAACAGAGATGTGGCAATACAGGAAGTATCCATGGTGATGGCCCCATTTGGAGATAGGCTACCTAAATCAGAAGCTGGTGACAGATAGGTCCTAAGCTAGGACCCTGAACAGTGAAGCCTGAACTACCCTCTCAGTCTCCCAGATAGAAGGTCAGAGTCCCAAGGCCAAGGCAGCTCCAGGTCATAGGGGGAGGGAGTGAGAGGCCAGGTCTTTATGGAAGTGACTATGAACTGCAGACTGAGGGTAATCAGGGCGAAGAACACATAGCAAGCTTGTTCAGGCCTGTGTGGTTGACAGGTGGTACCATCCAATACTGAAGATAAACAGCAGGAATACTGGAAATTGGAGGCTAGCCTAGGCTATACAAGTGAGACTCCGGCTCAAAAACCAAATTCCTAAACCCCAGAAATGAACAAAAAGGAATAGTAATATTGAGGGCAAGACCACAGGGATGTGTTTGAAGCAAAAAGAGCCTTCTCACTGAGAGAAATGCACCTCTCTCCCCTGCCTGACCAGTTCCCCCTCTCCCTCCACAACATGGCCTGTTCCTGCCCCAACAGCTCTTCCATCCTTCCCACTAGTCTGAACAGGAACTTTGGCCCACTGGGATTAGCCAGGTCAAACACAGTGGCAAGCTTGGGATCACTCCTGTCAGCTGCTTTAGCCCTGAATCAGGTGACTCCTAACTTCTTTGCCAGGCCTCTGCTGGCAAAGAAGATGACAGACAGCAACTGCCCATAGGGTACAAAAGCAAATTAAAGAGCCTACAGTGGGGTTCGAGGCTGCCCACCTGCAGGCGGGGCTGGTGTAGCCAGGCTAAGCCTTTCCTCGCCCTCCACCCCGCCTCTTCCTCCTCTAGGAGGAGTCTGGTGACTTTTGTAAAATTGATCCCACTCTCCTCCTCCTTGTTGGCGTCGGGCCTTTCTTGGCTGCTGCTTGGGACCCCAAGAATTTGGGGGACCTTTCAACAATGCAGACTTTGCTGAAGTAGAGACCCCTTTCTGGCACCTACCACCGCGGATGACGTTCCCGGTGCAGCCACACAGGCTGTGGTAACATTAGCTCTTACGGGAACTTTTATCCCTCCGGTTTCCACCTTGGCCTCTATCGAAGGGTAACCCTGGCTTCTCCCACCCAACTTGTCCTTCGGGGCGGGGACTAACCACATCATTCTGCCGGCCCTGTTCCTGGGACTCCCACCCACGCGCTGCGCTGCGCTTTGCCGTGAAGTGCAAGCTGGCGGCCTGCAGACAGTAGGATGGTCTGGACCATGGGGGACAGACCGGAAGCCTGGGACAGGCCGGGAACATCTGGAACCGCTGTAGACGAGGTGCCTGGTCTCCGCGTCTATGCGCGCCGCTGGGTCTTCCTGCTGGTGGTCAGCCTCCTGAGCTGCTCCAATGCGATGGTACTCGGGCGGGCGCTGGGACGGGCGGGGCGGGGTCCTAACAGCAGCCCCAGCCCTAGTTTGTTTTTACTCCTTGAGGGAAACCGACCTTTCTTCTAGCTCAAGAGGTTGTAGAAAGGGTAAGTGCCTGTCCCGCCTGGGAGGGACCAGCCAGGGGGACAAGTCTGTTTCAAGGGTCCCAGCCGTGCAACTTGCTGCTTTCTCATACTCTGCCTAGCCCTCAAATGCTAATGTCAGGGGCCTACAGACCCTCCTCCTTTATCCCGTCAGGCACAGGTGGACTGTAGGCGATCCTTTCTCCCTAGGCACAAGTCCACAGGTACTTGAGCCTAGGTGGAGAGAGAATGTGGAGCTGTTACCATCTACCACTCAGAGACAGCCAACCCTGCACCTCTCTGGCGCTGGGTCTCCCTACTGCGTGTGAAGGAACTTCAGGTTACATGTGGCTACTTAGCTGAATGCATAGCCTGTGGGCCATGCAGCTCTGAGTTGTAAGACATACAGCTCAGAGAGTGCCAAGCGAGTGGGACCGTGAGCAAGTACAGCCCTCTGAGTAGATGCTGTCCAGGGCACTCCACGTGAACCAGCAGTAGGTTGGTTCTCATTGCCTTTCCTTTTTCCCTGCTGTGCTGGTTGTGAAGAAGCAGCTTTGAGTAAAGGTAGGGATACAGGCGATACCTGCTGTGGTCCTGGAGTTTACTGACTGTAGCCATATCAGAAACTTCTCTTCTGGTAGCTGCCTTTGCTAGCTGGGACTTGCCTCTATGGCTTGGCTCACAGGTCCCCTTTCTAGCATTAGGAAACATAACCGATTTGGGATGGATGTCTGAGGACAGATATATGCAGGAATCTACTTGAATCTCACCTTCTGTAGATGTGGAAAGTGCCTTGGACACTTTTGTGGTGTCCTACTGTCCGTATGGAGCAAACAGAGTATTACCCTGATACTAAAAAATTGTCATGATCCAGGTTGGGTCCTCATTGTGACCCATGGGCTTAGTGTTCATTCATGCTTCCTGGAGTCCCTGCTCATTTGTAGTTGGTGACTGGGCTCCAGGGTTCTGAGAGAGCAGCCTGAGGAGCAGGCATAGCAGAGCTTGCTATGAGACCAAGGGATGGCTCTGCGATTTGCATGGGAAGGAGATCAGAGGGTGAGCCAGGGCAAGGCTGAGAGCTGGCTGACAGTATTCTTGTACAGTAAGTGAGATGGGTGGAATTTTTTCTTTCCACATCTGTTGCCTTACACATGATAGAGATATCTCTGCCCTCTTGTATGTGGGCCACAGCTCTGGGAGGAGCAAGGACATACCTGTGAGACTTGCGAGATGGACTCTGTTTTTCTTGCTCAGCACAGCAGGTTCTGAAAACTTACCTGGTCCCTGTCTGCTCTATGAGGCCAGGCAGTAGACAACTAGAATTGCATGAAGTGCTTTCTACGCCTGGGAGATCTGTTCCTTGTATTACCCTCTGAGAAAAAAAAAAGGAAATGCAGCTGTTGCACAACCTTAGTGTTTCCTGAGGTTTGGTGGTTGGGAAGCCTGACACACTCTGTTCAGCTGTGGAGGGTGTGGCTTGGACCTCAGTCATCCTGAGTAGGGTTCATCAGGAACTTTGATTTGGGACACACCCTTGTTGGGGCCACATATCTATTCTCCCTACTGGTCTAAGTTCTCCACTCAACCCCCCTTACTTCCTCCAGAAAAACTTTGCACTCTTCCGTTAGTTGGGTTTCAGAGTCCCTATGTTTTGTGACATCTAAGACAGACAGGAGGATGTTGTGCAGAGAGAGATGCCATTGATCCCAGCCCATCCCTAAAGAAGTCCTGGGCTCTGAACTCTTCTGTCTTGGTTTTCTCATCCCTCCTTGGTCCTTATGCACGTTCTGAGCCCCCAAGGTATCATTTAGCCATATGTGGATGTCTGGCGTGGAGTCTCCACCACACACCAGGTTCATAGTCTCCCCACAATGTGTTCCTTGTCCATCTTGTCTCAGCACATTGCTCAGCCATGAAATATTTAACCATGGCAACCATCTGCCCTCACTCCCGTATCTCCCCCTCCTGCCCTGTGTGCTCCAATGTTACATCCTTAAGTGCTATGACCCACTCAGTGTCCAGAATATCCCACCCACTGAGATTCTGGCTCCTCTGTCTCAACTGTCTACCTTCCTCTTTCCACCACTTTCAACACAGTGCCTCCCAGGCAGAGGCACCATCCCTCACGGAGTGCCTTTAACCTCCTCAGAGAATCAGACCAATCCTGGTGAGATATCTCACCAGGTGAGTTCATGGTCCACTGCTGGGCAGGCTGTGGGCCATGCCTGGCTGCTTTCCTGGATTGTAACAGGGTGAGGGTGGTTCTCTAGCAGGGCGACCCAAAGTTTCTATTAGGCTCCTGTTCCTACCCAGAGTTAGCCAGATGGGGATCATAGGCTCCAGCAAGAGCAAGGCTAGCTGGGTGGTGCCTGTGACCCAAAGCTGACTTGTGTGTATCCATAGCTATGGCTCAGCTTTGCTCCTGTAGCAGACACCATCGCACAGCGCTTCTTCCTGTCCATGGAACAGGTCAACTGGCTATCACTAGTCTACCTGGTGGTAGCCATCCCATTTGGCATGGCAGCCATCTGGGTTCTGGACTCTGTTGGGCTCCGTGGAGCGGTAAGTCAGCTCTTGTCCCATGCCTGTATGGGGAGGGTGGGACCCTTTGACTTAAGGTGCAGAATCCTGGTCTCTTCTCCAGATTAGAATCCACCAGCCCCACTGGCTGGGCTCTCAGGTGAAGCGGCTGGGGATGGCAAGTAGATATTGGGGTATCCCTATGAGTTATGGATAGACATCTAGAGATGTAGGTGTAGACCAGCATGTAGTCTTTTGACTGTCCATTCCTGCAGACTGTCCTGGGTGCGTGGTTGAATTTTGCTGGGAGTTTGCTACGTGCTGTGCCCTGCTTGGATGTCAGGATCCCCAATCCCTTTGCCTTCTTCATGAGTGGGCAGAGCCTCTGTGCCCTGGCCCAGACCCTGGTCATCTCTTCTCCAGCCAAGCTGGCTGCCTTATGGTTTCCAGAGCACCAGCGAGCTACAGCTAACATGATTGGCACCATGTGTGAGTCCTGGGGTGGGATCCCTGTAACCTGGGCTCAGCTCACAGACCCTGCTGGATGTGTGTCCTCTGCTCCCCAACTTGGGCCAAGGCCAAGGCCAAGGTTCCTGAGCTATGAAGGATTCTCCCCCAAGGGGTGGGGTGAGGCCTGCCACAGCTGAGCTTACATAGCTGTTTTTCTATCCAGCAAATCCTCTGGGCATCCTTATGGCAAATGTGCTGTCTCCTGCCCTGGTCAAGAAGGCAGAGGACATCCCCATGATGGTGAGGGGCTCATGATGATCTTGCATGTGTGGCATGTGTGCTATGTGAACTTGAGCATGTATATGTATGGACATTGTACTGGTGTGTGATCTATGCACATACACACGCATCTGGTATATACACATTCTTGTTGGTATGGCATACCTGGGTGTGTTAGCATGATCTGCTGGAGTCTTGGAAAGTTGGGCTGGTGTTATCAAGGAGGGATTCATCCTTGAGTGTTATTTTGAAAGCTCAGTTCTACATGAAGCCATGAAGAACAGATGAGGGTGGAGAGATACAGCCCTCCCAAAGGAGCTGGACTTGCTGATTCTGGAGATTAAAGGCAGGTGGCAGCTAGTAAGGTGGACAGAGCAGGCTGAGACACGTGGGGGCACACGTGTCAGTGTGACTTCTTTGTGACACTCAGAATCTCTCCCCAGCTTGGTATCTACATTGCCCCTGCTGCCCTTGCCTGTCTCTTGGCCACTACCTGCCTTTGGGAGAGTGTACCTCCTAGCCCGCCATCTGCAGGGGCTGCCAGCTCTACTTCAGAGAGTTTCCTCCACGGACTCAAACTGGTGGGTTGTATGGATTCTGGGGACAGGGAAGCTGTGGTCAGAAGCCTGCTTGGGCTTCTGCATTAAAGGCTGTTTTTCCCTCTAGCTCATACAGAATAAGGCCTATGTTATCCTGGCCATATGCTTCGGTGGTGGCATTGGTGTCTTCTCCAGCTTCTCAGCCCTCCTGGAACAGATCCTTTGTGCCAGTGGCTACTCCAATGTAAGTAGTAGCCCTGCCTTTGGAGTGGGCTCTGCCTCTGCCAGGGTTTCCTACTGCTCCTGAGCTCTCAGTTCAGTCCTGATAGGGATGAGATGGACAGCCTCTCATGGGGGTGGCAGTCATGGCTGCTTATACATCCCTGTGTCATGATACACCGGCCTCCTGTTTCAGTCTGCCTCCTGACACAGTGGTGGGTGTAGGTCTCTTGTGGAACATAGGCATGTACCCAGGGTTTGGGGTTGTCTGTGGTGATTCTCCTTTCCCTTTAGTGGGGTTCACATTGCAGAAAATCCATCCTAGAAGGCAGCTTGACAGGGTTGTCTAGACTGGTCCTCTGGAACCGCCCTGGTGATGACATATGATCTAAGGAGCCCTGTTGGCTCCCTGCCTTCTGATGGTTCTAAGCTTGCCCTCCCCACTTCCAGGAGTTCTCAGGCCTCTGTGGGGCTCTCTTCATCGTGTTTGGGATTTTGGGGGCACTGCTTCTAGGCCTGTATGTGGATCGGACCAAGCACTTCACTGAGGCCACCAAGATAGGTCTCTGTCTGACTTCCCTGACCTTCGTGGCCTTCGCTCTGGTAATACTCATCAAGAACAGAAACTACCTACCCAGGATGGAGGGATACTATGGCAGGTGGGTGGGGGAGGCACAGAAGGTACCATGGTGGCTTTCTCAGAGCTGGTGCTTCAGTGCCAAACCTGGCTTCTGCCCAAGGGTAACCCTGGGTAGGACTGGCTTTACTCCGTGTTACCCAGTCTAGGAACTCATAGGGGAGGGCCATGAGTCACTGCCATCCCTGTTCCATTCTTCTCTTCCCCTTTGTTGGTGCCAGGTGTCCCAGCTGCAGGGACAGACCTTGGCATTGGCTGCCATCTGCTCCCTCCTTGGGCTCTTTGGCTTCTCAGTGGCACCTGTGGTTATGGAGCTGGCAGTTGAATGCTCGTTTCCTGTGGGTGAAGGAGCCTCTGCTGGCTTGATCTTTGTCCTGGGGTGAGTATCTTTCCTCACTGGCCACTTCTCCCATGGTGTGGACTCTTTCCCTTCCGGATCCTGGACCATGGCTCCCGAGCCATGAAGCTAGGAACCTGCTTGCTGTGGCCAGGGATAAGCATGTACTAAGTACTTGCTGTGTGCAAGCCTGTGCCGCTGCAGGGTCCGTGTAGACAGAGACAGCGTACTGCCTCAGGAGTGACAGGTGTCGCAGAGGTGGGCAGAGATGTTTTTCCCTTCCCAAAATAGTGTTCAATGTGGTGGGCAGAGAGTTTTGCTGCCCAGGCTGAGGGCCCTTTGTATCTAGGCAGGCCGAAGGTGTGCTCATCATGCTGCTACTGACGGCACTGACTGTGCGGCAAACAGGTCCATCCTTTTCTACCTGCCAGCAGGGTGAGGAAACTCTAGACTGGACAGGTGAGTGTCTGTGCCCAGGCATTGGCTCCAGAAAGCTAAGACGAGACCAGGAAGATAGGGTGTTAGGAGGCCTGGCCCAGTTGAGGATCTTGGTGCTTGGTGCTCTTTACTCTTCCTGGGCAGGCACCAGTTGGTGTAAAGCAGTATGATCAGATGCCTGGGCCCTGACAAAAATCCAGCATCAGTATCCCCACCCCTGGGTGACATGTTTCAATACCAGGCAAATAGAGACTGAGATCTTAGATAGAAAGGGGACAGAGATCTTGAAGTGAAAAATAGAGAGAGACAGAGATGGAAACAGAGAAATATAGATATTTACATAGAAATAGAGACAGGGACAGAGAGAGACAGGGACACAGAATCTACCTGAACAGATGGAGGGTAGATCAGAGATAGACAGGGATAGAGACAGAGATACAAAAGATACAAAGAGACAGGGCGATTGACAGAGATGGAGATTTGGAGATAAGAGTGGGTAGAGTCAGTAATAGTGCATACATGTCCCCATAACTTGGGATTCCCAGTTGTTGGACCTGGGGACATCCTGAGGGCTGAGACCACGACTATTTCCAGACCTCTCTGTGGTCACCATCACTGGGGTCAACTGGGTCAGGTCTACCAAGACTTGGCTATGGTGGGAGTTGGGGACTCTGACTGCCTGGGCAGTTGAGGGACAGGCCTCTACTTCTGTCCCTAGAGTCCCTGCTGCTGCTGGCTGGCCTGTGTACCCTCTTCACCTGTGTCTTGGTACTCTTCTTCAACACTCCATATCGGCGCCTGGAAGCTGAGTCTGGAGGACCCCCCGCACCCAGGATGTGTGCCAAGGAGCCAAGGAAAATAAGCCCTACCCAAGTGCCTCCCCTTGAGACGCCTGGCTTGACACCTCTAGCTGGGGCCTTGCAGGAGGCTCCTGGCCCTACTTCTCTTCACAAAGGACACTCAGAATGGACAGAGACATCTAACAAAGCAGAAGCTTGCTAGGGTCTGCTTACTACGCCAGCCATGCTAAGAGCTCTGACAGGGACACAAAGTCCTTAGCATACCTAGGGCATGATGGGATGGCCTTTTGAAAATACTGGTTAGGGTGGACCCTGGCCAAACCAGACTTGTGGTGGCTGCTGTAGGGAGGGCCTGTTCAGGGGAGTGAGTGGGATATTCCTGGCAGGAGACTGAGGGAGTTCTGAGGGCCATGGCATGGCCAGTCTGAGGTAGACAGGTGTAGGAAGATTTTTGTCTCAACTGTATGACCAGACACTTAGCCTGATTCTCGGATGGCACAGAGGGTGGTAAGCTGGTCTGAGCAGAGTAGGGAGCAGAAGGATCTCTGATAGATGCACCCCCTCCAATGAACATTCATGGGCAAGTTTCTGTGTCCAACTTGATTGAGCTGGTTGCCTGAAGAATAAGGAAGATCCTGCTGCCTCCTCTGCCTCCTCTGCCTCCTCTGTGTGGGTGAGCCTACAGCTCAGCACTTTGTAGTCTAGGTTCCAGCTACATAATGAAGGCAAACTCCAGCATCTCATTCACCTGATTGAGCCCACAAAGGGTAGAGTATTGGTGGGAACATGACGTTGGTGGTGGTGGGAGGGGGAGAGACCAGTCTCCTGGCCTCCAGACCAGACACAGTAAATTTCAGGCACTGAACTCCATTCAATGGGTTCCTGCTTCTTATTTGACCTGTTCAGGGGTGGAGAGGGTAGAGGGCCAAGAGCCAAGCCAGTGGAGGGGCTAGGGATGTATGCTAGGTGGGGTCAGAAGAGGGATGGTGGAAGGGGGTGAGACAAAGGGGTGGGAGAAGGGAAGATGTAAGGAAGAGGGGTTGGAGGGAGGGGATGGGGACATTGGGAATAAAAAATGTGGTGGTGATGGTGGGGAGTACATGGTATAGACAAGCTGGGACCTAGACCTCCTAGTCTGCTGCCTCTGTTATTGAGCTAGCTAGCAGCAGGGTGGGGTGTAACCTTTTAGGGGAATGTTGCCCCTAGCTGCCCTCTGATATACTTGGAATTGTAGAAGCCATAGAGGTGGAGTTGGGGGTTGGGCAAACCTCATTGCAGTCATCTTGTTGTCTTGAAACATCAGTAGACCTTTGATGCTGAGAGTGGGAAAGGGATTGATTAGCTGCTCTGAGGGAGAGTGGGAAGTTCCTACTTGTGGCTCCTCTTGTGGAAAGCCTGAGGATAGTCTGATGTGTACAACCTGTCCACCTGTCAGCAAAGCTCAGGTGCCTAATGGTCCCTGGGACCCATCATGACTCACAGCATGTACCTGATGGAGAAAGAGGCAAATGCCTAGGGCACCAGAATGTTTCCCTAGTGTTATGTGTAAGTAAGCCATCTATGAAAGGGCTTACAACAGCAATATTCAGATGGACAATGACTCCCTGGGTAATGGAGGCCCACATGGCAAAGATGACCTTTTCCTTAGTTATTCCAAATGACTCTGCTTTTAGGGTCTCAGGGTGGCTATTTGAAGCCCTGGAGGTAGAGTTCAAGAGGGGCTAGTGAGGTGGGTTTGGGACCAGGCACTATATTTCTTTTGGGGTACATATTCCCCAGGCCCCTAAGCCAGACTCATTATCCCTTGTGGATGCTGCCACTGCCATCAAGGTCTTGAAGTCATTTAGGATGGATGGTCTCTGTATTTGTGCCTGCTCATTAAAGGCTTTTAGAGTCCTGTCTTGTCCTAGAGTGTCAAGTGCTTAGTCTTGCTGTGCCATCTGAGGGGTCTTTCCTATTCCTGCGCCCCAAGGACCTCTCTTGATCCACATGGGTAGCTCTGGCTTCCATTTGGGAGCTAGGGCTCTGAGAGTGACAGAGCCTGCAGATAGTTAAGTAGATGGGAGACATGTTGGGATTCATAGGGCTTGGGGACTACTGAGAGAGGTTTCTCAAGAGATGTCCCCTAGGACAGCTCAGACTTCTAGCTGCCACTTTGTATAAGGTTGACTGAGGGTTACCATCCCAGGGGACTGAACAACCACAGAATGAACCCAGGTAGCCTGGCGGTGGCACAGATAATTCCTTCCCCTAGCCCAGTCACTAGGAGGCTTTGTTCTGCCAAGAGTGCATTTCCAAGGCCTCGTACCACGTTAATGGCCAAAGGCCCTGGAGTCTCAGACATCCTAGGTAACTCTGTAAAATATCTGGAGGGTTTTTTTTTAATTTTTAAAAAATATTCGGAGTTTTAAGTATTAGGAACTAAACACTGGCAGGTGGTTGAGCTGAGGGCTGTCCCAGGACAGAACTCACTGTCCATCTCCCAAATATGTTCAGGAACATGATGAAGTTGATGGGCCCTGAGGACTCCTTAAGTATGGCACTCACCTTGTCCTGGACATTAGTTTTGCCTGTTGCAAGCATGGGTAGGGGTAAAGTGTTCACTGGGGCCACACTGTCATCCTCAACCCGCTCTGTCCTTGACTCTGGCAGGTAGCCCCATGGGACAGCCTACATCTGCCATTCACGGGGTGGCTTCAGAGCACATGTAGACAAAGGACAGAGGAGACATAAAATGGATCCCTTTGGCCCAAGTGTAGGGAATACAGGCTGGCGTCAATCAGGTCACTTCAAATCTAAGGACACCATCTTCTGTGGAGGAGAGGCGAAAGTTGAGGACTGTCTCTGTTCTCAAATATAGGGAAGGTGGACACTAGGGAACCCCCATCCCAGGTAAAATATAACCGCCTTTCCCAGTTTCTAAGGTGGGGCCGAAAGCTTCCTGCCGCCCACCTCAGGAGTGTCTCATGGTAGGCCACTGGGACAGGGTGGGTTAAGTATCAGCTGAAGTGGTTTGAAGCAGGTGGAGGAAGGGCTGGCATCTGGCTCTGAGATGATGAATAGGGCCTACCCATACACACCCTCTCTCAAGCCCACAAGGTAAGTCTAGGGGTAGTGTGGAGATGTGGGAAGGGAATACAGCTGGATGTGTCACCCACTGGGTTACCTTCCCAGTCCCTGCCTGAAGTCCATTCCAGGTTTTTCTAACCACCCTGAACACCCTCTGCCAGGTCTTAACAAACCAGGGCCTTGAGTAGCTGCCCTGAGACTCAGAGAGCAAAGTCCTTTAGAATAACTAAAGAAAATTAAATAAACCTAGAGGTGACCATAACACCCCCAAGTATGAGTGTGTGTGTGTCAGCATTTAGGGGCAATGTCCTTATTATACTTCACTCACTCAGGGAAGGGTTAATGTCCTATGGTCTTGTCAGGGAAGCTCTGTTCTTACCCATGAGTGTGAAGACCTGGGAGTCAGTGCCAGGCTTATTGCACCACTGGTGGCCCAGCTTTGCCTCAGCCCCTACCCTTTCCCCCATCAAAGGGACAGGCCCTCTGAGGCCACACGTGTCCTCCTGTACCAACTGTGTGAGCAGCTCCCAGGGAGCAAAGGCAGACTCACTTCCTAGAACTTCTGGAACTTGGGTCTTCTCAGAGTTGGAGAAGGCATTGGAGGGTGCTCTCTGAGTATACAGTGCCATTTTCTTCTTTGGTCTTCCTGCTGGTTTGAGAGGCAGGAGGCCCAAGGATGAGGGCCTTGGGGCAACTGGGGGAACACTCAGGGAGAACCCATGATTTGGGAGACAGCTTACACGATGGGGGAACTGTGGCACTGGAGGGTTCAAGCAGCACACTATGTCCAATCCTAGAGGGCTCTGGAGTGAATGGACTCCAAGGATGGACTCATGCCTGGCATCCAGTTCTTAAGTCCCAGACCCCCCTCCCTCATTCTTTCCAGTTTGTCACCATGGCAACTGTGGGGCCTTTATCTCTAAACCTACACCATTGTGTATGTTCACATGAGCACACACACACAAAGACACCATTTGTAAGTACATGCATACACTCATGTCAATGCCCCTACCAGCATCCCCCTGGCTGCCTGCTCACCATGCCGGAGCCTTTCCTGCCCAGGATCCAACTCCTGCTTGTCCTAACATGCTGTCTGCCCCCCAGGATAGCTCAGACTTTGGTTGACACTTCCTACGAGGGCAGGCAGAGGACTGCCATCCCAGGTGTTGATATCCTGGTTTCTCCCTCTCCCTCAACCTGGCCCTGTACCTGCTTCTGACTCCTCTCCTTCCCCCTTCCCATGGTTTCTCCTCAGCACCCACCTGTCACTCCGTGCCAGCCCTCTCCTAGGCCTGTGCCTTCTCCTTAGGGAACCTTTCCTGGTCATAGGGGCCCCTCTAATCCTCAGGTTCTCTCCCTGCCCCTGGATCTATCTATGACAGCTCAAAGGCTGTCAAAATTTGCATGGCTATGTCGTGCATGTGTTAAGTGGCTGCATAAGGACTCTGCATGCAGGGGCCATTTGGAGCTGGGCCAATGACCTCAACTGCTGAGCCTCATTCTAAACTGCTCCCTTTCCCTTTATAAGCAAGCGCCTCCCTGTTCTCTGCCTTTCTATTCCTGCTCCTGATCAGTTAACACCTACCCCTCCCTTCGCTCCCCTTCCCAATAAACTCCTTGTGGGTTTGTTGAGTTTGGTGGATCGTGTTTCATCGCCCGAAGCTGCAGCAAAGAACAACACCACGGAACTGGACAACTGCTGAGTGAGCCTAGGTAACCTGGTGGTAACTCAGATACCCCTTATCTCAATCCAGGTACCACGAAGTTTTAGTCTGCCAAGGATGCTACATCTCCAGGACCTTGTGCCACATTATTGGCCAAAGGCTGGGGGTCTGAGTCATCCTAGGCAACTGCCAGTGCAGCAGAAACTATGGGTGTTGAGGATAGAGTGCTACCTTTTCAAGGCCAGCAGAGGTGCTGTGAATGGCTCTTGCCCAAGAATTTGTTTTGCTCTGTGTGTATCAGGTCTTTCACAGTACTAATTTTACTTCCTGATTAATTGGCAAATTCAGGACCCATTCTGATGCCACTGCTTGCAGCTCTGTGGCTGGATGGTGGGCAATCACATTCCTGAGTTGGAAGAGCCTTGAAGATGGTTAGACTGCTTGCAATGGAGTCCTCAAGCATGGTCCTCAGGCTTCCCCTTACTCCCTCATCTTACAGCAAAGTTCAGGGAAGAAATATGACTTTTACTCCATCATTAATGCTGGACACTGGACGTCTAGGGTGAGAGTAAGGGCAGAAGATACAGGAGTGGCCCTGCAGGCTGTATGGGATGAGGAAGGCCAACACGTAGAATGAAGTGAACAGATGTGATCTCCATAGTCCCATACTTTGGTGGCCTAAACCAGATGGGGCAACAGGGAGTAGGAGCTCAGCAGTCACAAATGAAACATTTGTGGGAATGGAGTGCACACCTGATAGCCGGGCAACCCCTGCCCTGGTACATTTCTAAACCGTTACATCTTCCACACTGCATAGTCAGAGGTCCTGTCCTATCCCCCAAGGTCATAGCCTCAGTCACAGAAGCTCCTTCCCAGATGCTATGTCAGACCTTGAGGGGGAGTTACCAGAGGTGGGAGTTTGTTCAGGTGTGGGAATGGTAGCTGAGAGTAAAGGGCCTCGGCTGGGCTTACCCTAGCTGCAGGGGTGGTAAGCTCTGAATTTGAGAGGACCACAAGACCCCAGGGAGGATCTTGGCTGAGCCTGAGCATAGCACTAAAGATAGCAGCATCACATTGGGAATATTTAGACTATGCATACAGCTGTCTCCAACAGGTGCAGAATCCTCCCCTGAGCTATGTGGAACCCTAACCATGTATGCTGCCCCCACAAATGATCCTGAGCTAAAACAGATGCCAAGCCATTCGTGTGCATGCTGTGCCAGTGTGGTGTGTGTGTGTGTGTGTGTGTGTGTGTGGTGTGCTTCTTCTATGTCTAATCCTGCAGGTAGCACTCAACCCTTCAACCCACACTCCTCTTGGGCCCCAGAGACAGTTTCAGTTCTGGAAGCCTCAGCTGCTGAAGAGTCTGATTTAAGATCTAGTAATGGAAACTGTTTGGTCACCTAAGGTTATCAGGGACTCAGTGTGCAGATGACCATGAGAGGTGAGGAAGTTTATTTGGTGCCTGTAGGGTCAGCATGCCTTTGCAGTTTCCTCAGGACACAATGGCTCATGAGAGCAGGAGTCTGCCTTTCTCACTCAGGCTCAGGGAGGAATGGGGGTAGGGAATTAAAGAGCAGAGCTATCAAGGGCAAGAAAAGACTATGTGGTGCACCTGTGGTATATGGTCTGTTCCCAGCCCAGGGAACTTTCTAGGATTTCAATGGAAGAGGCCCAGGGACTTCAAATGCAGACCAAATGTAGGCACAGTCCAGGCCTTAGGGCAGTGGCTCCTCCAGGACATCTGAGCACCTATTATGAGCTCTGGGGTTTTCATTGCCGCATTTTATTTACTGTATAATGAGAGTTACATTCTCTTTACAAATATGGACTCAATGAAGAATCAGGAAAAGATCCCCATCCCTATGGACTGTGTGCCTTTCCAAGCCCTGGTGCAATGCAAAACTGAGGAGGCTGGCTCACAGACAGCCTTAGGGAGACCTCAAGCCACTACTGAGCATTGGGGCAAAGTCAGCCAGTGGGTGGCCACAGCCTTGCCATGTCTGACTTCCACGGAGACTGCATTCCAATAGCGGGCACAGCTGGTAGTCAGCTTGTCTGCTGTTTGCCCCGTCGCTGGACAACTTCAGTCTAGGCCAGTGGCTCTCAATCTTCCTATTGCTGCTACCCTTTAATACAGTTGATGCTGTGGTGACCCCCAACCACAGAATTATTCTCATTGCTACTTCATAACTGTAACTTTGCTACTATTATGAATTGTAGTGTAAATATTTTTGGCCATAGAGGCTTGCCAAAGGGATCGTGATCCACAGGTTGAGAACCGTTTGTCTAGGTTTATGTGGCTGCCAGAGTGGCACCTACTCTGGGGACAGTGCCTGCAGAAAATCAGTTTGGGTGCTTATTGTCTTTCTCCACGAGGCCTGGTGGAGAGGGGTCATTAGGCTCAGGGCTTGGGGTCCTGAGAGTGAGGGCAGGGAGGCCCAGAGGTCAGCCCCGTTTGGATGACCTTCATCTGTAAGATCTCAAAACCTGAGGTGGAAGTTGTGCGATCTGAGCGAGAAGACCCGGTTGCGCTGGCCAGAAGCCATATGCATCCAGGGCAGGCACCTGCAGTAAAAGCCTGGAAGGTTGACGATCTCTCGGCGGGGGAGGAAGAGGGGGCAAAACAAGGTCTGTAATCTCGCCCCTACACCCAAGGGCCGCCCTGTGCGGGCGTGCCCGTCTGTTCCAAGAGATGAAGGGATTGTTTGCCTGCTCCAGTCCAGAGGAGGTGGGCGACGGATTCCAGAGTTGGTCGTTCATCACATGCCTGTGCTTAAGTGTCACCCTCCTGAAGTCATCTTGCACACACAGCCCGAGGACTTCGCATCGTAAAGTGGTACCCAGCCAGTGAGGACGCGCCGCTACCCTCCGGTCACCAGGGGGCGCGCGTCTCTCTGGCGCATGCGCTTTCCTGGCTTCAGAGGAAGCCGGCGCTCTTGCTTGTGACTTCCGCCTCAGTTGAGCTTCCGGCGCGAAGGTCACGGACAAGATGGTACCCCCGGTTCAGGTCTCTCCGCTGATCAAGGTGAACCCTCTTACCGTCGCTGCACGGTGCTCAGAGCCCTTGTCTGCCCCTTACCACTAACCTGACCTAGCATCGCCCACCCTCCAGACTGCTGGCTGTGGGCTCAAGGCAGTCCGGGCTGCGGCGCCACAACCTGGGCCTGGCGACCCCTGCACCCCCTGCCCTCCTGTCCCCCTCTACCCCAGCTCCTCCATCTCCGACGCCCTTACCCTCTGGTAATGCGCCTTCTGCCCTAACGTTTCTTCTGCAGCTCGGCCGATACTCAGCCCTGGTCCTCGGCATGGCCTACGGCGCTAAACGCTACAGTGAGTTCGGGGACCGCGCGTGCGGGATTGCCGGGGCCTGCAGCTCCCAGGGAGGGAGGCGACGCTGGGGCCACAGGGGAGCAGGTGGAAACCGCTACCTGGAGATTCTGGAGGGGGCATTTTCATGCAGCATTTTTAGGGAAGTTAATTGCTTCTGCTTCCCAGGTTACCTAAAACCCCGGGCAGAAGAGGAGAGGAGGGTGGCAGCGGAGGAAAAGAAGAGACTAGATGAGCTGAAGCGGATCGAGAGAGAACTGGCAGAAGGTATGGCTCGCAACCCCTACCCCTACACCCAGGTTTTCTGGAAGTAGCTGCAGTTCAGTGGACCAGGGTGGCACGTGTGTCCAGCGCTGTCCTCAGTGGAGCCCAGTGGAATGTGGGGGCCACGCTGCAGCACTGCCTTCTGAGAGGCTACCGCTGAGCAGGCTCTCTGACCCCTCCCTCTCTGTTGACTTCCTGCGATTCCAGTCAGGTGGAGGGGGCAGTGGGGATGCAAAGGATGGTTCTAGTGACAAAGTTAGGTTCTCTTGGAATGGGATTCTGCATTTTAAGTAAACTGCAATCCTGAAGTCCTCGCAGGTGGCCCAAGTGTATATAATGTGTGACAATGTCTCTTCTGGATTTTTGCCCTCAAGGTGACACCATACTCAAGTGATGCAGAGCCCATGAGCTTGCCTGTCCTTAGCCGCTGAGGATGAATAAAGCTTTGTCATGTGATGGATGCTCTGGCTTCCTGTCTTTACTGCCTTAGATGTTTGCTTCTAGGCGCCAGCCAGCTCTGCCGTTGTTTTCTGGCTTTTCATCGAGGGTTCAGAGGAGTTAATGATCATCACTGACACAGATACAAAGTGCTGCTAAGAAGCACTTGAGCAGTACAGAGGGGTGCCGTGGTAAGGCCAAGCTGGGGCTCCAAGGATGCCTAAGGAAATAGAGTGGTTTAGCCTCCTGGGTGCAGCTTGCTCTGTGAGCGAGCCTGCTTTTGTCAGCAGCTCAGGCCCTGTACAGGAGGACAGGTGGGGGTTGATGCCTTCATAATAACGTGGGTCTTGTGCCTCCCAACTCCTAATTTTCCTCTGGGGCTTGAAAAGTGACCTAAACCTAAGCTATTCAAGGAAGTTGCCCTTGCATAAGAACCCTGGGCTCTTGTATGCTGGCAGTTGTTGTTCTGGCTAGTTCATTTCAACTTGAAACAAACTAGTCACTTGGGAAGAGGAAACATCAACTGAGGAATTGTCTAGCAGATTTCTCTTTTTAATTAATTTTTAAAAATTTCATTTTGCATTCCAACCATAGTTCTCTCACCTATCTGATGACCCGCAGTCCACCCTCCCAACGGGTAAGGGCTCCCATAAGGAGTCAACAAAGTCTAGCAGGACTAAGCCCCTCCCCCCTGCACTAAGGCTAAGCATAGCATCCTGCCATAGGGAATGGACTCCCAACAAGCTAGCTCAGGCATCAGGGATAGATCCTGGTCCTGCTGCCCAGGATTGGGGCATTTTCTTTTTTTTTTCTTTTGTTTTTTTTTTTCAAGAGAGGGTTTCTCTGCAGCTTTGGAGGCTGTCCTGGAACTAGCTCTTGTAGACCAGTCTGGTCTCAAACTCACAGAGATCCACCTGCCTCTGCCTCCCCAGTGCTGGGATTAAAGGCGTGCGCCACCACTGCCCGGCTGGGGCATTTTCTTAATTGATGGTTGATGTGGGAGTGTCCAGCCCACTGGGTGATATCACCCCTGGGCAGATAGTCCTAGGTTGTGTAAGAAAGCAGGCTGAGTAAGCCAGTAAACAGCATTTTATTTATTTATTTATTTATTTGTTTGTTTGTTTGTTTATTTTAGTAAGTTGAGAAGAGCAGCATATGAATACTTCACAGCCCTGTGTTTGGTTTTAGAGGCTGAGCAAAGAGCTGCTTTCCCCCTCCACTCCCCCTAAATGGTATCCCACTATCTGGGACTCTGAGGATTAAATTTGTCCCCTCTCTCTAGTACTGTAGGCAAACTGCTGGATGCATTCTCTTTCCAGGAATGGCCCCATCCAGTTAGTGTTCTGTCAGGAGAACAAAGTCTTTGGAATCCCATGAGGGTTTTTTGTTTTTTGTTTTTCTAGACAGGGTTTCTCTGTAGCTTTAGAGACTGTCCTATAGGATTATGGTCTCTTTATTCCAGAAGACACCAAGGTAAAACACAGGCCAGAGCTAGGTTATAGAACCCAGCCAGCGCGGCCAGAACAAAAGGGCCAGGGTCCCCACGTGCAGCCCCTTAAGAAGCTCCCCTACGTCACCCTGGCTTTCCTTCACCACGCCCTTATGGGCGAGTCCCGGGTCCACCTGCTACCTGTCCCAGGACTATTGGGCGGGGCTAGGGTGTCTCCCTACACTGTCCTGGAACTCTCTTTGAAGACCAGACTGGCCTCGAACTCACAGAGATTCTGGGATCCCATGAGTTTGCTTTCTGCCAGAGTGCGTGTTTAAAAGGCGAGTCTTGTGAAGTCCCGAGGGACTTCCTCCTCTCCCTACACTACCAAGACAAAGCTGCTGACTGCGTCCTTCATGAGGGTCCCACCCAAGCATTCAGTACAAGTTACTTTAGTTGAGGCCACATCTGTTTGATCTCACCTCTGCTCACAGCCTTGACCCAGCAGTCTCAATGGATGAAATGCAATGTGCCATCAAATGATAGCAGTGTAAAACTGGCAAGTTATTTTTTCTATTTTCTGACTTGCTAGGCATACGCTTTTACTAAAGCAGATGGAACTGAATACCTGTATACACAAGCATACAAGCATAGAGCTCTGATTTCAGGCACAACTCACAAAATCCTTTGTAAAGATCTTTGGGAACTTTATCAAACCAGATAAAAATGGACTACACTGTTTAACATTCATAGTTGGCTTTAATTTGAAAAAAATCTTTAAAATTTTAAAATACTCAGTTATATTTGATCTTTCTTTTTTCTGCTTCCTAATGTCTTATACCAAACTGCTATAGGCAGAGTCCATCTCCAGTGAGTAAAAGTGGCAGGAGGGACCAGAAGCCACTAGATAGGTTTTACAGGATACAGCAGGTCGAGGATTTGGGTGCTGGACCACCGTTGCAAATTTCTGTGCCCACTGCAAAAGAAGAGAAGACTGAGTGGTCACTTGGTCTGCCTTCTATACCCAGTGTCCTCTGCTAGCACCTGTAGGTTCTCCCGGCAGGGGTTGAACTAGGTCTGTGGCCAACCCAAGCCGATTATGCTGAGCCTTACTGCTTGATCCTCTGCGGTCACAGTGCCCTGATTACTTTCAGCCCTGACCTCCAATGACCCAGAAGCTGCCTTATTCAATGTGCTCTCTCAATGGCCCTAGAGAGCCCCAGGTCCAGGGTAAACAAACCCTGGAAAAGATAAGATAATGTCACTGGGTTTCTCATCTGGGTTCAACTGAGATACAGGTCAGCAGTGTGCCAATTTAACTAATGCTTAGCCCACTGATTTTGTTTTTGCCTTTTTGTTGTGTTTTGTTCAGATTTGTTCTTTTGTTTCTGAGGATAGTTGGGCGGGGGGTGAGGGGGGAATTACAGGCATGTGCTACCATACCTGGAAAGGAACTCACTGGAACAAAAGAGCTGATAGGAGTTCAGTGAGCTTACTTCTCACGTACAGAAATATTCCTGTCTCAGTGAGAGAACATTTCGGTCTGATCTATTACCTACATGGTGAGAGCTGCCGTGCCTCTTGAAGGACAGGATAGATGAATGGGGCATTCTTTGGCTCAACTGTTGGGACATGTGAATTAGCTGCCTTTCTGATTGGTTGGTGGTTTTCTACCACATTACAGCATTGACCTAAGGGTTAACTATGAGCCCAGCCCAGTCCTCTGAGGGGCCCAGACCTTTCTTGGCTGCTATTCTGTCTTCTTCCTTTTTCTTTTCTTCCTCCAGGGCCTTGACTTTGGCCTCATACTCATCAGCTAGCGCTTTCCACTCCTTTCTGTTATTTTGCAGTCGGTCAAACATGGGCAGGATCTCTTCATGAAAACGAGAAAATTCCTAGAGGGAACTGAGAAGTCACTATGCTGTCCCACTGCTCTTGAAGGGCTCAAAGAGTAGCTCTTCAAGGCCTCAGGCTTCCCTGCTGCCAGACTCATTGGACTGAGGATGCTCTGGCATCTGCAGCATATTTTATTTTACAAGTCATAGGGACAGTGAAGTGAGGCCCCACACTCCCTGGCCCTTGTAAGATGGCTACTATCGATCCCCAGGTCACATGATCTGTGGCTTGCTACAGGCCCACAAGAGAGCTTGTTTCTCTCACCCTCAGCCTATTTCACTTGGGGCTGACCCCCTAGGCAGTGTCACCCATAGGAAGGAATCACTGACATCCCCTTTCCAGATAATCCTTGAGGAAGAGGACAAGAGAGGAGCTTGTGTGAGAAGGAGCTGTTGGGTGTAAGGATTTATGATACGGTGCTAGTGGGGTGAGCATCCCAAGAATAGAGTGGAGAATGTTGGCTGCAGTGGGATTGGGAGCTTCAACAAGCCATACAACTGCTTTCAGGTGATGGAGATGAACTGAGGGAGACTGGCCCTGCAGGAGCCACCTCCTCCTGCTTGTCTGGCTGCTTAGGACTGACTTTCCTTGGAATCACATCTGCCCTACAATGTGGGGGTCTGTCACCACCAAATGGTGTGGAGCTGAGGTGTCATGTACAGATAGGTGTCAAAAGACACCTATCTTTTGAGTCTCTCCAAGTTCCTGTCTGATGTCCTACAATCAAATAACAGAACTCAAAGACTTGGCAGTACATTGGTGCCTGACCAGCTAGTGGGAACATGGCTGCTATCATGTTCTTCAGGCTGTATTGGGATGTGCCAATGGAGAAAAGACTCAGGCTTGCCTTCTCATTTTCACAGATACCTAGTAGGTGAGTTGCAGTCACTTTGCTGAAGACAGTGTGCCTGCTGTGGTTAAAGTAGCACTCTGAGGCAGGGATATTTAAAGTGAGACCTCAAGGTGAGTAAGGACCTTCTGGGGATGTACTTAGTGCTTCTGAAGGACATTCACAAATTTTGGGACATTTGCTGAGCATGTTGAGATGGGTGCTGTGTACATCTTACCCCATCAGGTAAGGGTGGAGACCACACAAATGTCCCTGTAAGGTCACTTCTGGATCCAGCCCATTCCCTACCCACTCTTGGCCAGTCCACCCCAGCCAACATATAACACGTCTGATACGCACCTTGTACACGAAAGTACATACAAAGTCGATGAAGCCAACTTGCAGCTTGGGGAGCTCAGCTGCTTTGTTCCGGTCCATCATGGGCTGGTGGAGGAAACATGGGCAGATGACTTGGGAGCTGCTCCTCCCTATGAGACTTTGTTAGCTGGCAAAGGCCTCATTCTTGCTGAGTCTGTACCTTGCCTAAAGCCTGCTCCAATCAGTTCTTCACATTAGTAAGAGCTGGCTTGGGAGATAAAACCTTTGCCTCCCATATCCCCAAGTGGTCAACGCAAACCTATGTAGTTCCCAGTTCCTTTGTGAATAGATACCATCCCTGGTGTTAGCAGTGGGCCCACCTCTAATCCTAACAGCCTCATTGTCTATCTTGCCATGGACTACTACCTCTACTCCTCCCCCTTTCCCTAGGGTTGTCCTTCTCAAAGTTGCCCTCCCTGGACTGCCCTGCCTAGTGTATGTACTGTGCAACTGCATAGACCCTGGGGGCTCTTGCTTGTGAGCTGCAACCTGGATCTTCCAATTTTTCATGATTTCTGTCCTACAAGATGCCAAATTACCCATGCTCATGTCAAGGAACCCACGAATCAAGGTTAAGACTCAAGGGCCTTAAATTCCTGGTGTCTGGAACACTACCTAATTCACATGTCTAATTCACATGTCAAGATGGAAGCTCTGGAAGCAACACTCACAATGGGCTGTTGATCCAAGACCGTTCTCTCCAAGTCCCCTTGTTCCCAGAACTCAGCAGCCACCAGAAGAGCCACCTGAGCACACACAAAGGTTATAGTGGGGCTCTATGTTCAGGAGCAGTAGGCCCTCCCCGTGAAGCTCTGCTGGCAGTGTTCATTTGGTGCCTCTCACTGCTGTACCCAGACAATACTTCAAAAACCAGTAACATTTCCCTGTAGCTCCCTAGGTGAAGACCCAGAGTGGCCTGTGAAGGGTTACTGAGTCCAGATGGTCATGAGTCCTGACCTTGCTCTGGACTTCCCAGGGCTTGGTAATAGCAGACAGGTCACATGCAGTCATCATCATGGCCCTGTGGACAGACAGAGCAGACTACATGTCCTTCTGAGAACAGAGTGAACACATTTTTTCAGCATCTCTGAGACAGCCCTGGGGAAAGTGCTGGTCTTGAGCCACCACCTTGTAGGTGAAGCAGGAGAGTTGAGGATGAAGCAAGCGATGATGAAGGGTCCTAATTGATGCTGAACTCTGTCCTCGAATCTCGCAACAGGCTGCTCCAGTGCCTTTGTTCAGCTCAGTGAGAGCTGCTCTAGTTTTGGAGTCCCCTACCCCTGGGGTTAGGGAGGTCGGCAGGGCTAACTGGTCAACCATAGGACCACCACTTACATGACTATCTCCTTTCGGGTGGTCTCCAGGGATAAGTACTCTATCCAACTTTTCTTGTCTTCATAGTTCTTAGATTCATCCACAATCTTCTGGAACATTGTTCTCTTCCTGATCCCAAAAGGAAGGGAGGAGTGGGTGACATATCGGTCACGGCTATCTATGTCTGCTGAGGGCTCCACCCACCCCTCCTGCCTGTGATGCATTCTTACTTGAAGTAGAGGGCCAGGTCAGTGGCAATGATGGCAATGTCCATGAGGTGGATCACATGTTCATGCTGCCGCCGGTTCAGGTTCTGGTAGATGTTCAGGCTCTGTGTGGACCATCAGTTTGTGTTGGGCTGTGGCAGATGTTGCCTGTAGTACCCTTGCTTTTGACTCTCGGGGTCTACTCTGTCTACTCCCCTCACTCTAACCTGGCCTTTGCCTACGCGATGCCACATCAGTCTCTAAGCAAGGATAGCCATCTCTATCCTCTGCCTAGGAGGGTCCTGGGTCAGCTATATTTGCCCATTTATAGATGTCATACATGCTACTGGCCATTCCTGGCTACTTCCCCTTGAAAGTCATTCTACCCCATGCTGGAACATCTTTAGATGGGAGCCTATCCTGTAGCACCTCACACTGATAAATCCCTGTTGCCCAGGGCCTCCTGCCTGCCTGCCACAGCCCAGAGGAGGACCCATCACCAAATCAGGAACAAACCTCCTCTGCCAACAGAAACTTCCCAAATTCCAGGTGGTGCCGTTCTAGAATTGAGGAGCCATGTAACTTGGCTAGAGGATTCTGGGATCTGTTGCATATTTTATTTAAAAAGAAGACACAACAAAATGTTAGAAGGCAGTAAGATGGGTCTGACCCACCTGGAACTGTGCCTTCAAGGTAGCCCTTCTAAGTCCTGACTGCCAGACTTCAAAGACTGACCCCTAAGGGAGCTTGATTTATGGTTTGCCATGCCCATCGAGAACCTGCCCTCCCCACAGCCTACTTCATCTGGTACAGGTTGTTGGTGCCACGGTGGTCAATGTCGTGGCACAGGCCAGCTGTAACCATGGCAAAGGCCTCCAGGTCTGTGTAATAGCTCTTCAGTTTGCCTGTCTGTGGAGAGAAGTCCAGTTCAGGGTCCTTCCACTGGCCCAGCTATCTGGCTCCAGAAAGCAGAGGTTGAAGGGAATGTGGGGCTGGCCCAAACCCATTCTTTTGCCCACCCTGGTCCCTTCCACCCATTGCCAGGACTGGACAAGCACAACGGATATCCTTGGACTGGAAAGTAGTTAGCAGTGGTCTTAGCCCCAGCACCACGAATCATCTTACCCCATCCCATCTACATACATACCATGAGTAGCGTAAACATGGTTTGGGCTACATTGAAACCGTGGCGCCAGTTGTGGTAGGTAATTCTCCGATAGGCTTTGCTGACAGAGAACAGGAACCGCACCAGGACCTGGGGGAGCAGAGGACATGTAGGCTCTAGGACCCACACATGAGTCTACAGAACAACACTTGAGAATCCACCCAAGCCTTGAAAACTGCTTGTAGTGGAGCTTGCCATGCCCATTTTCCTGTTTCCTACTTCTAACTTGTTGGCCTCAGAACCCTTGTTCCTTGTTCCCATTGGACCCTTTCTGTTTGGGAAGGGCTCTCACATAGTAGAGCTAAGAACAGCTCCAGCCATTGGAAACTATCTCCATGGCCCAGACCCACAATGGAAAGAGGACCCCTGGAATGTGAGATACTTTGAGAAACAAACTAAAAAGAAAAACAAAACAAAAACATTAGTTTTAGGCCTGAATGTTTGAATGGATCCAATATGTGGTCTGTGAACAAGAAGGTGGAACACCCTGACATTTTCTTAGAGAAAGGGCATGCGGCCTAAGGAGGTGCTCTGCTATTTCCATTATGATATTTAAGGTCAAATAATTATTTGGAAATATTTTGATCCTGGTGATGTTTTTGCACAATTTTCTTTCTGTTCTGTTTCCCTTAGAATTTAGTAAAACTTCTTTCTGGAAGCCTGCCACTCTTGTTTTCTGGGGAGCATGAGAGACTATTCATTCCTTACGTGGGCTGTGGGGACACAGGTGTGGAGGTGGATGCGAGACAGAGTGAGAAGCTCGGAGAGAGAGCAGAGTGGTGGGGCTCTGAGCTGGAATAACCTTCCCTTCCTCCTGGTGGTGATTCCTGAGGGCTCTCCTGTAGGCAAACCTAGAGGACGCTGTGTGTTTTCTATTCTGGTAAGCAGCTGCTGCAATTCCCTCAGGATCCTATGACAAACTTCCTATTTTTCCATAAGTAGGTAAAGGATGCTCCAATTAAAATGTTTGGAACACCTAATAAAGAAACTTTCCATCCATCCATCCATCCATCCATCCATCCATCCATCCATCCATCCAATCACTTATTCTAGGTATGTTTGATATTTCACTGATTCTATGATGGACATGTTTGCCACCAACACTTTCAGCAGGACACATGGACCCCCCGCCCCCCAGTGGCACATGCCTTTCACCTCCTTGAGGATTTGTAACCCTTAACCACCCCTCCACCTCCTCTTGTTCTGGAACCTCCAGCTGTATCTTCCCACCTCCTGGGGGATCTGGAACTTTCGGACTACACCCAGCTCATAGTACATCTGGATGCCACATTTGACGAGCTCCAACTCAGTGCACTCCAGATCAGAGAAGTGGAATTCATAAATGTCAAACTTGGTAGGCCCTGGGAGTTCTTCTTTCTGTAAGAGAGATTACAGGCTGAAAGAAGCAGGCCCTACCACATCCCCACTGGTTCTTAACCTTTCTTTTTTTCTTAACCCTTGTCCAAGCAAACACTCGGATATCTCTGGTGTTGTTGGTCTTCCATTTACTCAAACTTACAGCTAGGTCACTCATTGTCCCAACCCTTCCTATTCTATTGTTTCCACCCACCAGGTGACCCTACTGTGAGAAGCTTGCCTGACTTGGTAGCAGTGACGTTGGAAAAGCAAACAAAGATACATACATGAAAAGTTACTGAGGCACATATATGGATTCAGACCTACCCATATGGACACATGGGCACATATGTACACACTCACAGCACACAGAGACATTGGTGTTTAGGAGATGTTGAATTCATTAATAAACTCCAAAACTATCCAGTAAGACACACAGGTGACAGAAAAAGGTAGGTGTCTCGTAACTGTCAAGTTGATGTAGGGATATTGTCTGGGAGACACACAGACATGTGTCTATATGTGCCTATACACACACATGCATGAATACACAAGTGCACACAGAAGTATGTAAACACATAAACACAGATATATCTAAACTAGGGGCTGTAGCACATGGTTACTCCTGTAGGGAGGCAGCACAGATGGACACGTGGCCTGAGTTGTGCCTGCGGAAGCTAAAACATGGATAGTTCTGGGAAACACAGAGAAGGCAGAGAGAGACATTCAGCAGGGCAGATATCAAGTAAGCTCCATCTGGACACTCCCAGAGCCAGTATTGTCACCTCTGTTGGGGAGTGTTGACATTCCTACACAGGTAGCACTAATGTCCTGAGAGGATGCTGTGTGTGCAGGGCTCTCTCCTGCTCGTCAGGGGAGCTTGTGCCCACTGGAAGCAGGTTCTCACCAAGATTTTCCCCAGCTCATCCTCCTCACAGTCAGCAGGCTCTTTCCCCAGGCGATCCCTTGTTGGCTAACAGAGAACAACAGGTGAATTGTGGGACTGAGTGATAGTGCCACTTTACCCTATATGACAGAGTGACAGCTTCACTTATACTCCAAATCATAGGCTGACAATATCACCTTTACCCAAGGAATGACAGGCTGACAGTAACCCCTTAATTCCACAAGTGTTACATAGTGAATTCATTATCATTCCCCCACAACAGATAAGGTGATAGGGTCATCTTTACCCTATGACTATGACAAAGTGACTGTTTAGCCTTCACCTCATGTGACAGAATTGCAGTATCCTGCTCAGCCCTAAGTGTGTCAGTGGTGGTGTCACCTCTACCCATGTGTCAGTGACAACATCACCTTCACCCTGTAAATGTCACAGAATGATGGTGTGCCATTGTGGAATGTATTGAACACAGGGCTCCTGATCATTAAAAGACAGCAGTCAGCTTGTGTTCAGACATCCTCAATTCCAGATGTAAGTGGTCAGTTTCTGGGAACTCCAACTTTCTTTACTTTCCCTGTGCAGTCCTTAGTAACACATGGATTACAGATAGGAAGGCTCTGGTCACACCTGCTCACCGCTTAGGATGATCCATAGGGGCAGTGTCTGGGTTGTACAGTGTGTAGTATTAGAGTTAGACCTGGCCTAGTCCCCAGGGATATGTTCTTATCACCTAACTCCCTGCCTCCCTAGACAGAGGGGCCCCATGGAATGCCAGGCACAGTACCAAGATTTCCTGGATTTCATCTTTGTCGCATTTCACATGGTACAGAACCATGTCCTGGGCGATGTCCTTACGGTTCTCCAACTTGTTCATCTTGTCATAGGTGTCGGTATTCAGCACTGACCATCCCAGGAACTGTGTCAGAGACTGGGGGTAGACAGCAGTGTCAGCCCATTACTAATCACTCTGGTAAATGTTTACTATGTTCTATACCTGTGGCTCGGTGGCCAGTTTCCCAGACTACTACAGTACACTGGTTGCCCCTGAATGAGCCCTCCAGAGACAGAACTTTGGAAACTATCCTTGTCCCCTTCTCCCTGACTTCATGCTAAACAGGTGTGGAGAGGGTCAACACTCACTGATGTCCAAAACCATCATAGATGGACACATTGGCCCACTTGTGGTACAGGATACTTAACCTCCATGAGAACTTCATCCTGGTCATCAAAGGGCTTCCCGTCTTTCCTGTTGTAGAAGGTCGCCACCCCCACAATCTCCTCCTTCTTGTTAACAATGGGCATGGAGAGAACGTTCTTGATCACCCACCCAGAATCATCCAGGGGCCCCTCCTACATGGAGCAGAGAAAGAATGAGGTCTGGTAAGATTGGGTGCCTGGGGGTGAGGATAGACCCCACTTTCTCTGCCCTCGAGCTGTGTTCAGAGCTTGAAGCTGCGTCTTCCCTCTCACTTGTCTGTGAACTTCATGCTCATGGGCTTTGCGTCATAATCTTCTGGACTGGAGGAAGCCATTTCCCCACCGAGTAAACACCAGCGGATGTGAGGGCTCTAGTCCCCACCAGTGCTTCTTAGAAGTACTCTGAAGTCTTGCTCTCAAAGCATTTACTAATTGATCAGCATATGGACCCTCCACTTTACATTGGACTTTGAACATTATGTAGTTGGTTTATTTTGTCTTCAGATATGAAATATGGCCAGTTCCTCCAAGAGGCTGTCAGTGACAAAGTGTGTTCCTACTAACATGACCTCCCTCAGAAAACTGATATGTGGCCCTAGGCATGTTTATCCAAACCCCAGATGAAGATAGGTAGAGCAGAGAAACTCTAAACCCTCCTAGTCCCAGCCCAGAGAACTTCACAAGACCAGGTTCAATCAAGTGATACCAAAGAAAATTAAGCTGAGTTCTACCAGGGTTGATTGAGCCCAAAGATTAGCTGATTTCCTGGGCACATAATGAAGACAAGCTGAGCCCAGATGAACCCTTTGAAGATAAACTAAGACCAGACTAGACCAGCTGAGACCAGACAGGATCCACTTAGCCCAGATAAGCTTTTCTGAGTCCAGCCAAGATCAACTGAGACCAGATAGGGTCAGCTGAGACAAGACAAGATCACCCAAGTCCAGTCAAGATGGACTGAAACTAACAGCCCACATAAAATCAGCTCAACTGTAGACTTGGAAGCACAAATACACATTTATTGTATGGTTTCTCAGTCACTGAGAACTAAATTGTTTCTTTTATTTTTCTTTTGCTTTTTGAGACAAAATCTCACTCTTTAGTCCAGGTTGGCCTGGGACTAATTTGCCGCAATCCTTCTGCCTCAGCCTTCTGAGTGATAGGATTACATATATGAGTGAAGTTGTTTTATTTGTGTCCGTCATACACATGTGTGCATGTGGAGGCCAGAAGTTCATGTTGAATGTTTTCCTCTATTGCTTGTCACTTCATTTCGTGAGCTAGGGCCTCTCACTGAAACTGGAGCTCACTGATTGGCTATATTAGCTGGCCACTAAACCCAAGATCATCTTGTCTTGCCTACTCTCACCCCCCCCCAACCTAGCACTGGGATTATATGTAAACATGCTACCATATCTATTTTATTTTTTCCCCATGGGTGCTGGGGATCTGAACTCAGATCCTCGTGTTTCCTTCCATAGACAACACTTTACCTACTGAGCCCCAGCCCCACAACGTTGTCCCTTAAGTGGAAAAACCTAATTCAACCCACTATATACACCCCCTTTTCAAGGAAAATGCAGTTTCTAACAATGAGTAGGCAGATTACCTGAAAGCTGAACATTTCATCAGCTGAAGCGTTCATGATGTTACAGATCTGGGAAGGATCAGAAGCAATGCCATTCTGAGCCGCTGCACCCTTAGACACAAGCACTAGTCTACTTAGCCTTGCTATTGGAGCGGAGCCTCTAATGGGGCAAGATGAGCAGCAGCTAGCAGAAGGGCTAATGGGAGGCGGCAGGCCAACAGGCATTGCAGCACTGACAACTACAGGCCAAGGCCTGGAGGGGAGCACTCACAAAGCCACTTTCTGCTACATAAGTTGGAAGGCCACTGGCCAGGGCCCAGTGGTCAGCTGGGGGTGTGCTGTGGGAAAAGAACAGAGGTCAGGAATAGATGCTTGGATTGCTGGATGAAACAGTGTCTGAGTTCACTTAGTTCCCTTCTCTGAGCTCAGGTGGGGTGGGGCTGGGAAAGTGATGAGAGCTGCAGGACAGGTGGAGGTTCCTCCCATGGTTCACGTTGCAGGGAGGCTCCTGACTTCAGCTGGCCTCTGGAGAGTCAGTGTTGCCTACCTGTCCTGCAGCCCTGATACCTGAATCCTACTCCCTTCGTGGAGCCACTGACCCTATAGTCATAGGACCGTTGTCCCTCTAGGCCTGTGCTCTGTACTAGACTTTCCTTTGAAGTCTACTTTACCTGCCAGGGCTGAGATGGTTGCGTTGCTGCTGATAGGGCCACCTGGACAGCTCACCTGACTGCTTCAGATAGCTAAGTGCCTTAGGCTGGTCACTTCCTGTTCATCTGCTCATGTTCCTCCTCACTGTCCTGGGAAGGCCCTGCTGGCTCTACATAGGTGCTCCAGAGATAACTAATCCAGAGGTTGGGTTTGAGGATGTTCCATGCTGGGGAGAGCCACTTGTCAAACCCCAGCACTTACGGAATGACTTTGATATCTTCCTTGCCATGGAGTATATAATCAATGACTTTGTAGAAGACAATTTCCTGAGAAAGAAAACACATCGTGTAGGGAAAAGAGAACAGCGCCCATTCAGACACATCAAGCACAGCACCAATGTGATTATATATGTATGTCTGTGTCTGGTGTGTGTGTGTGTGTGTGTGTGTGTGTGTGTGTGTGTGTGTGTATCCATACATTCTCTCTCTCTCTCTCTCTCTCTCTCTCTCTCTCTCTCTCTCTCTCTCTCTCGCACTCATACTCATAGATATATACTGCACAGCCAGGTTTAGATCTATCCTTTCTATATCACATTTAGCCTCTCACCTACTTGGCCCATAACCCACACATACACTAAAATTCATGTGTAAATATGTCAATATCTGTAGGAGCTCCAACAAGCTAAAGCAGATCTAGAGAGTCCACCCTCATTGGGGCAGTGCAGGCTGATGAGAGCAGATAGGTATTTGAGGCTACCCCATTTCCCCATCCTCTTCATGGATTTGGATCCAGGGTAGCCAGATGTGGGGTGCTTCCCACCTGTCAGCTTCACTTACCCGGCCATCGGGTGTTCGTGGGCCTGAGTATGGCTGGGCTTCCCCCATCAGCACAGGCCAGATGTCAAAGAATTCCTGGGCAGAGAAGAACAGAGAAGGGAACACTCAGCCTATGAGCTGGGCCACACTGGGAAGGAGGCACCTGAAAGTTTGCAACCTCACCTTCTCTTTGGTCATGTCCAGGAGGCCCACTGAGTACCGGTCACAGTTTAGATAGGCCCGAACAGTGTAGAAGGCCTTGTGGAACTGCCTTTCGATGTCTGTCAGCTCTTCAAATACCTTATTGGCCGACCAGAGAAGCACCTGGAGGGGTGGCACACATGTTGGTCTGTGGCTCCACCTGTCTGGCCTCAGAAGCTTTGGAGTCCACTCAGTCTTGGTATCACACACACTTCAAGTGTAATTCTTGCAGGGTGCCCAGCTGGCCCTGAATCCTAGGAGGACACTGACTGATGGTGTGTAACTCAAGGTTTTCTGTGAATACAGGCTTACCTGTGTCTTGACTCCAGAGGGAGCCTGGAAACCTACTGGATGATGAGTTCTCCAGGCTTGCTTAGGCTGTATCGCTGACACTTACTACCTAGAGCTGGCTTCATGCTCAGTGAATGAGCAAATGAGTGGAAACTGAAGTCACTGTGAGCTTAAGAGGCAAAGATTCAAGTAATCATTCTCATCTACTCTGCAGTTAGCCCAGGGGCACCATGGTTTGCAGTGTGAACAGCAGATACTTCCATGTCTCAGCAAAGTGAATTTGAAAGTGACTATTTTGTTAATACCTACATAGGTCCTGGGCCAGTCCAGGTGCCAGAATCTCCTTCCATAAGTCCAGGCAATGGGAACTTGTGTTCTCAAACACAAGTCTCTCAAGGTATACCACCAGCCCAGTCAGTCCTCTGACTCACAGTGGGCCTGGTCCATAGCACAGTCCCTTCTCCATGGGCCTTCCTTGGGGGCTTCTCACTGCCAGTTCTTCTTGGACCTGATGAACTCATTTCTCCATATTCCTCCCAGGGGGAGGTAGCCTTTCCCAGTCTCCATCTTAATTGGGACACCCAGCTCCTATTGCTGCAGGAGCAACCCTTTCAATCCATGCACCCTGGCCTCTGGCTCCCACATGTTCACATTCAATGCTTCCCACACTACTTGCAACTTCCCAGGAGACATGAACCTTGACAGCCTCAGAACTGTATTTTCACCTTCATATCAGCAGCCCAACCCTGGACATCTTAAACCTCAGTGCTCAGCCCTGAGATCTTGGTCCAAGCTGTCCCAGGGCCAACTTTGCCTCTAAACATTCCAGCCCTGCCTCATTCATGGGTGATTTCTGTTCACTGGTTATACACCTCAGCCATGCTTCTCCATGACAAAGCTGAAGTGTGGCCACTCTGCTTTGATAGTCTAGGGACTGAAAGGCACATGGGCTCCTTAAAATGTGGGGAGTTGTTGTATCTCAGAAGAATACCTGACTGACTGTATGTGTATGTATGTGAGCACATCTGTGTGCATGTGTGAAGAGAAAGATTATGTAAGCCTGTGAGTGTGCATGTGTGGCTGTGTAAGTGCATGAATCTTGAGTGTGAGCATGAGTATGTGTGAGCAAAGGAGCAAGTATGTGAGTCACCATGCCTCTGCCCCATAGATATTCCTGGAGCTGTATTTCCTAGGTAGCCAGAGTCAACCCTTCACTGGTGTTCAAGGCGTGTGTCACAGCTGCTGGCTGTACTGTTACAGTGCAGGCAGATTCAACCATATATTTGATTTTGGAGTCATATGAGAGTTGGTAGCTCAAACTATTCTCTCAGAGAGAGAGACAGAGTAAGGAGATCACAGCACAGGGTCCAAGGCTAGCCTCCCTTTCTCTTGCCCTCTTTAGAGGTCTCCTGCCACCTTCCCTGGGTAGCTTGGTTCCTCTAAAAATTGCATTCTTCTGTGAATGCCATCACGTACCCAGTTGGGGAAACAAGGTCAGTGGAGACTCTGAGGAAATGAAGGACCAGAGAGGAGAGGCATACCCAAGGTGGTCTGACTGACATCCATACAAGTCCTCTGTTCTTTTTCCCTTGTTCTCATTTTTGCCTTTCCAATGGTCTCTGACATACACAGAAATCAAAGAAAGATCAAGCCCATGTCATTGCCTGGGTCAGATCAGGACCCCAGGGTTGCTCTACCATGGTCAACATCCTTGGCTTGCCCTACAGCCCTCCTGACCTATGATCACAGTGCTTGGTACTTTCATGTCAGCAGCTTTGTCCATGTCTCATACAGCATGCTTTGGGGGCAGCAGCAGCATGCTTTGTTGGGGTACAGCATCCCCATCAGGAGCTCTTCCTGTGGGAGCAGCACCCAAGTTTTGCATCTCCCTCCCTAAATGGTGGGCACCTACTGCTGAGGCCTCCGTTCTACTCTATGGCTGAGGAGCCCTCGGCTTAGCCCTTGCCAGCCTCTTCTTCCTCTTTCTACCTTTTCTTCCTTTCTACCCAGATACTTACCTCTTCCAAGTAGCCTATCTCAGGCTTACCCCAACCAATACAAAATAGAACATCCTTGGTTGTAAGCAAGACAGGAGTGTCCAAGGTTAGTACCAGAGCCTCTGTGGAAAGGCACTCAGGACAAAACCATAGGAGCAATTGGACATTTTATTATTATTATTATTGGGGGGGGGGTTGAGACAAGGTTTCTCTGTGGCTCTGGATGTTGTCCTGGAACTAGCTCTTGTAGAACAGGCTGGTCTCAAACTCACAGAGATCTACTTGACTCTGCTTTCTGAGTGCTGGGACTAAAGGGGTGCACCACCACCACTCAGCACACTTGGACTTTTCAGGATGTTAGGAAACCATATTCATATGAGACTTTTTACTTTAAAATATGGGAAACTGTCTTCCTATATTTTCTAGTTCCAAGTCTTAATCCTATCATCCCCTTGGAATTGGTTCTTACACAAGAGTTGAGATTAGGTTTGTTTTCTTTCTGCAGTATGTAGATAGACATCTACCATGTTGTGTGTTCTTGGTACTTTTGTGAAAAAAATTAATTGATTTGGTTCCATTTCTGGGCTCACTTCCTATTGACTGAGCTATCTGTTTTTATAATAGTACTAGGCTGTTTTGATTACTATAGCTTTGCCATCTATTTTGAAATCTATGGTTGGTATGGGTCACAGGGCTGAGCAGTAGGGAGTCTATGAGTGGTGCTTCTGGGCCTTAGTAGCAACATCTGCATGATATCAATTCTCTTGGATGACTCTAATAGGAGAACAATCTGTCTCTAGCAAAACTTACCTATAGGAGGCCTGTATTCAGGAATGTTTCCTCGTAGGCCTGAACTCTGAGTCTCCTCAGCCTGATGTAGTGATTTGAATGCTAATGCCCTACATCGTCTTATATATTTGAATATGTAAGTTGGTAGAACTTGTTGGAGGAGGTATGTCACTGGGGCAGGCTTTGAGGTTTCAAAATACTTGTGCAATTTCCTGTGTTCTCTCTCTCTCTCTCTCTCTCTCTCTCTCTCTCTCTCTCTCTCTCTCTCTCTCTCTGCCCCTTACTTAAGAATCAATTTATAAACTCTCAGCTTTTCTAACTGCCATGCCTTTGCTCTGCTATTATGGACTCCAACCCTCTGAAACTACAAGCCCAGCTGAAACACTATTTTACAAGTTGCCTTTGTCCATCATGTTTTATCACAGCAATAGGAAAGCAACTAAGACACCTACCTGGTCCTCTCTAGCATCAGTAGTGTGGCCCTCACTTCATGGTGCACTAAGAACTGGTTGTCAAATATCTAGGAATCTTGGGAGTTAGGTGTCAAAAACCGCCCTTATTAAAATTGAATCATGTGAACTTATAAGTTAAAATATTAAACTAAGAACAGAGATAAAGCCAGGTATGATGGCTCATTCTAATAATCCTGGCACTCAGTTAGCCTCTCAAGATAGCAGTCATGAGGGAGAGAGGCAAAATGACCTCCATCTGTAGCAAAGGACATGTCTGGACCTTTGGACTGGAGAGACCAGTTTTTAGGGCTGCAATGGCCTAGGCTGGGTCTCCCCTGGATGGTTTCTCCTAGTTTGGGTGAATGACACTGGCCTTCTGGTATTTCTGGGCTCAAACAACAAACTCTTAGTAGGCTATGTCTGCCATGTTACCCATGGCATGCCCAGGGACCCTTGGGGAGCAGGACTTGGAGTAGGTATAAGAACATTCTTCATGGTTATAGAAGAATGGGAACTTCCAGGACAGGGACAGGAATGTTTGTAATCAACTGTTAGTTATAAGGATGCAGACTGAGAATCAGTGACTTAAGCTTATCGGGAAATCAAGGACATGAGGACTCCACCAATATGAGAAGGAGATGAGGTGAGCCATAGAGAAACCAGCTCACCTGCAATTGAGCCCACAGAGTAAGCAGTGGGAAAAGATGGTAGCCAGTGCTTGAAGGCCAGTAGTGGTCCAGGCCCAGTCTTAGGGGCCTACACTTTTGTGGGTTTTACTTGCAGGAACTCAGCAGACTATGAGATAAAAAGTCGAAAGGAATCCTCCTGTTTCACAAGGAGAAAGGAGCTAGCTTGGTCATCCCATGTGCTCTAGTGGTAAGCCTGCCAATCACCCCAAGGAAGGGGTGTTAGACATCAGCCACTTCTCTAGTCTTCATGTCTCACCCAAGGTTGGGGCCGGGGTGTGGGGGGAATAGTTGGGAAGGTCACAGGAACAGATTTAATTAGAAGGTTGCTGCATGCATTCTACAGGCAGGTTCCATTTCAATATGATACCACAGCCAAGCAGCAGCATGGATCAGGTTGAGGAATTGTTTTAGAGACTCCCAAAGTCAGCAGGAAAGAGCTGAGAGGTATAGATCGGTGGTAGGAAGAACACTTGTTCAGCAGGTCTTGTTTCTCACCCAGTATGTTTTGCCAGTATGGCAAAAGTCAAAACCAAACACTCCATCCGAAACAAACAAAACCAAACACAGATAACAATAACAATAAAAAAATTTAAAGAGACAGCTGAAGAAATATTGTTAAACTGTGTTCTCCCAAATCCCGGAGTTGAGCCTGATATTACCAGGAAGCCTTTATGAGAATTGAGCAGAAGCTGGCACCATGCCTTTGAACCTCCATTGTTGAGCTAAACCCATTTTCTTTGTTAAATACCTAGCTTCAGATATTTTGTTATAGCAGCAGAAAATGAACTAATGTTTGTCTTATGTCTGGTCAGAAACACAGGTAATAGACTAGAGTTTGGCGTTTGCACTAGAAGTAGGATAGTCTTTGGGACTGAGTCCTTAAGCCGTGGTATCTGACTTTCTCTGAGCAGATAGTGTCAGAGTAGGGCTGAATCAAGGGACACCCTGCTGCAGAAGTGATGGCTTGCTGGGGATGTGGCTAAAGTCTTCCGTTCATCTGGGGTCATAGAAGCACGGTGTGTCATGAGAGAGTCTGTTTGAATCCCTTCTGTGTTTCAGAATCGGTACTGCCCAACAAGCTCTCTGCGGCCAACACTACCCAGACAGCAAAGTCAGGCAAAAACATCACAAGGCTGGGGATGAAAAGACGGTTCAGTGGTTGAAAGCATGTACTCTTTTTGCAGAGAACTTAAGTTGTGTTCCTAGAACCCACATCAGGTAGCTCAAAACTACCTGTAACTCCAGATCCAGAAGATCTCACACTTCTGGCCTCTTCAAGCAACTGCACTTATGAGCACATTACAACACACACACCCCACAAATAATAAAAAATAAAATAAATCTTTTAAAAGAGATATCACAAGGAAGAAAAGCTGCACATCTACATATCTCATCAACACACATACAAACAAACATATATATATATATATGTATATGTATATTTGTTCTTTCTTTCTTTCTTTCTTTCTTTCTTTTTTTTTTTGGTTTTTCAAGACAGGGTTTCTCTGTGTAGCTTTGGAGCCTATCCTGGCACTCGCTCTGGAGACCAGGCTGGCCTTGAACTCACAGAGATCTGCCTGCCTCTGCCTCCCGATTGCTGGGATTAAAGGCGTGCGCCACCAACGCCTGGCTTTTTTGTTTGTTTGTTTGTTTGTTTGTTTTTTGGAAATCATTCTTAATGACAAGAAACTGGACAGCTTTCTGTAAGATCTGGAATGAGGAAGGAATGTCCACTACAAATCTTTTTTTAAATTGAAATAGATTATTCTCTCATACAATACATCCCCACTTGAAATCTTAACTTGTACAATAAGACCAGAAAAGGAAACACTGTGTGTGTATTCGTGTATGTGTGTATGTGTGTGTGTGGTGCGTGCGTGCGTGCATGCGTGCGTGCGTGCGTGTGTGTGTAAGAAATAAAGCTATTTTTGTTTGCAGCTGATATGATTGTCTATACAAAAATACCAAAGAATCAATAAGAAACACCTGAAACTAGCAAGTGATTTTTAGCAAGGTCACAGACTAGATTGTTAACGCAATACACTTACTTTCTTTCCTTCATACCAGCAATGAACAGTTGGAAGATGAAATTATACAATATAACTTACATTATCACTCCAAAATGAAATATTTATGTATAAATCTAGTGAAATATATATAAATCTATATGCAGAAAATTCAACACTTTGCATATATGTGTATATATGTGCAAGCGTATGTCATATGTGTGGAGGTAAACCTTGGAAGTTAGCTAGGGAATTCATGTGTCTCAACTTTTCCAGAACTGGGATTACAAGTGCAAGCCACTGTGCTTGGCTTTTACCTGGGTCTGGGGAACAAACTCAAGTTCTCAGGCTTGTGCAGCAAGCACTCTATAAACTGAGCTGTCTCTCCAGCTCCTAGAAACTTTAAAAGTCTGATTAGAGAAATAAAATACCAAGATTAATACGGAGATACTAAGTTCTTGTGGATACCCCCCCACATCTTATGTAGCTGGCCTTGAGCTTGAAGTATAATCAAGGATCATCTTGAACTCCTGCCTCCACCTCCCAAGAGCTACAATACCAGCTTTCATCTTGTGAGGGAATTGAAACCAGTTTTCAGGTATGGTAGGGGAATCACTTTACCAAGTGTGCTATATCCCTATTCCAGAAGACCCACTCTTTAGTTTTGGTTTTTCAAGATACGATTTCTCTGGGTAACCCTGGGTGTCCTAGAACTTGCTCTGTAGACCAGGCTGGCCTCTAACCCACAGAGATCCACCTGCCTCTGCCTCCCGAGTGCTGGGATTAAAGGCGTGCACCACCAACGTCCGGCTGAGACTGATATTTTTTTAACCTCAAGAATTTCCTCTAGACCTACGGTGATCAATGGGAGGGGAAAAAGAGAGAATCCAAAAAATAGAGTTGCACAAATGTATCCAACTATCCTTTGACAAATAAGAATCCATGGAGAGGGGCTGGAGAGATGGCTCAGAGGTTAAGAGCACTGACTGCTCTTCCAGAGGTCCTGAGTTCAATTCCAGCAACCACATGGTGGCTCACAACCATCCATTATGAGACCTGGTGCCCTCTTCTGGTGTGCAGATATGCATGGAAGCAGAATGTTGTATACATAATAAATAAATAAAATCTTAAAAAAAAAGAATCCATGGAGAAGCATTTCCACAAATGATTAAAACCTGGACATCTATATGCCAAAGTGAACCCAGACCCAGAATTTACAATGTTCATCAAACTAATAAGCCTAAGCCCAGAATCCAAGATGAAAACTCCTAGAAGATGACCTGAAAGACAACTCAGGAAATTTTGGGTTTAAAAATGAGGTTTTAGGTATAGCAATCTATGAAAATGATTATAATAAATTGGGATTGTTAAAATAAAGTACTTATATCCAAAATACTTTCGAATATATTTACCTTTGCTATTGTTGTTTGAGACATGGTATTTCTATAAGGCCCCAACTAGTCTAAAACTCACTCTGCTCACTGTGTGGACAAGGTGGTCTAGAACTTGAGGATGATCCTCCTGACTCTGCCACCTGAATGTTGGGATTATAGGTCGTACCACACTATTTTGTGTACGTATGCGTGTGTAATGTGTATGTATGTATATCTGTGTGTGGATATGTGCACATAAGTGCAAATGTACTTGAGTGCAGGTGCTACAGAAGCCAGAGATATTGGACCACCTGGAAGTGGAATTATAGGCAGTTGTGATCTGAATTATAGGCAATTGCAGACTGAACTCAGGCGGAGAAAGATTAGTACTAAGTTTTAGCTATTGAGTCATCTCTCCAACCATATATATATCCCTAAAACTAAACAAGAAAGAATATAGACCAAGAGCATCTAAGTCTACCATGCTCTGTAGAGGCAGGGAGAAGGTGCTAATTATTTTTAGGATAGAAGGCAAAGGGGGTTGCATAATCCCTGTGCTCTTCTCTTTTCATAAAAGTGAAGATTAACATTCCTGATAAAAATTCTTACGTTTTGGAGGTAGGTGGTAGATTAGAGGAGCCAGGACTCTCCCTGTGGAGGTTATATACCAAGAAGAGGAGAAAGATTTCTATGGCAATGGGTCAGAGCTGGAATCATCAATCAAAAATTATGTCTAACTTTATACAGGTGTGATGGTTACATGTGGTTTATACAGGTGTGATGGTTATATATGTTTTATACGGGAGTGATGGTTATATATGGTATACCTATTGTGTATGCACATATGGGTGAGCACACATAATCTTTCTCAGTCAAATGAGAGGGGCCTTCTAACAGAGCTTCCTAACGTATGGGTCAGGGCTTCTTGGAGAAATGATGGGTTCTAGGGCTGGGTCAGGAAGCATACCAGAGAAACCTGGGACTCACATAGTGATGAGGCATGTTAAGTCTCAGGAGCCCCCCTGAAGGGCCAGAGATAAAACAGTTTGTGGAATGTAATGAATAGAATAATATTGGATTGCAACCTAAAGCAAAAATTACCCATGGTATAGACATAAACCATCAAGTAAACTAATAAATGATGAGTTCAAACACATTTTATAGATGTTCCACTCTGAAGGAGGGGTGCACCTCCCACTCCTAAGCATGGTACAAGCAACAGCTTCCTTCAGAAAGTAAAGGATAAAAAGTCAGGTGACTTTATGTTTGAGAAAGTGACAAACATGGTGGGATGTATACTGTTTCCTGTTTTTCTGGTAGATCCTATGATGGTAGCACCCCATGTGGTGCAATCGAAAGGCTTTTAGCCCCAGAGACCCAAGTCTAATCACAAGAATACATAACAATTCCAACACCATGAACATTGCTAGTCAGGCTTCTCCATCAAGGCCACGGGAAACAAGAAGATATGACAAACTTTCTTGAACAAGAGGGCCTAAACCTAAGAAATTTTTTTTCCTTAAGCTTAGCCTTGTCCTCTACTCTGCCAACATCTTGCCAGGTCTAAGAGGAACCAGAGTGTTCCATACTGCCTGGACAGCAACTAAAACAACCAGTTACCTGAGGACGTGGCAGCACCCCAGCTTTCTCAGGTCCCCCCAAAATGGTTGACGCCCCCCAGGTCAGCAGGAAGCAGTCTTGAGAACTCAAGGCCTTCATTCCCTAGCCTGCTATGCCTAACTCCTCACCTTTTTAATAAAAAAGGAAGTGAAGAATGTTGTAATCCAGGCACACCTGGTCCTGCCTCACCTGTGCATGCACCCTGTCCCTTTGAAAAAGTCCACTCACTCCTGTTCTCTCTTTCCTTCTGTTCCTCTGAAGGGACAGACAGCTCTCTCTTTCTCTCTCTCTCTCTCTCTCTCTCTCTCTCTCTCTCTCTCTCTCTCTCTCTCTCGTGTCTCTCCATCTCTTTCTCTTCTCTCCCCCTTCTCCCTTCCCTTTCTAGTAAAACTTCTCACTTAAGTTCTGTCTGCCTGACATGTTTGCCCCCCCCAGGTCAAGGTCACCCTCGAGCCCGACATGGAATCTGCCAAGATCCCCCACAAGCAAAATTCCTGACAGTGACAACTGAGTATCCCGTGGGATTTGGGATGGCATTCTGGGACAGAAGAAAAAGAGTAAAAACTAAGGAAATGTGAATCAAGTATGGACTTAGCAAAGTGTCAATCAGTGCTGGGTCATTAATTGTGGTAACTCCATGACACCAATGGAAGATGTCAAAATGAAGGAACTACCTGTTGTTTAGGGCTATACAAATTTGGCTCAACTCTGTAAATCTGAAACTGTTAGAAAAAGAGACCACGAAATAATATAAACGGGGCTAGTGAGCTGGCTCAGTGGGTAAGGATCCTGCCACCAAGCTTGTTGACCTGGGTTGGATCCCCAGAGCCCACATAGTGGGAAGAGAGAACAAACTCCATCAAGTAGTCCTTTGATCTCTGTACACACTCTGTGGCCCATGCCCACCCCACAAACAACAAATACAAAGCAATAATAATAACAAAAGGGAACAGTAAAATGGAAAATTTGGATGGAATATCCAGAATAAGCAAAAGTGACAGAAAATTGTCATTGTTATCTGGGGCTGGCTGTGGGTGGTCAGGGTGACAGGTGACTATAGCAGGGCGGGTTTGTCAGTGTTATCTGGGGCTGGCTGTGGGTGATTAGGGTGACAGGTGGCTACAGCAGGGTGGGTTCTGCTGGAGCAACCACTGCTGTGGATTAGAATCACACAACTTCAAATGACACAAATAACCACACCCTTAAGGGTCACAGGCCAATTCTGAGGTTCCAGGAGCCACTCAGTTTTGACTTGGTGTGTCAGGAGAGTGGAGGAAGGGCACAGAGAGGAGTGGCTTTTTTTAAAGCTGAAGATAGACGGATGGGTATAAGAGAGGATGGCTGGGCAGCAGATGGAGACAGCACACACCTCCATCAAAAGAAGAACAGTGCAGGACCCCTGGGCACACCTGGTGTGGTGGTTTGTAAGAACAGCCCCCATCGGCTCATGCATTTGAATGCTTAGTCCTCAGGGAGTGGCACTACTTGAGAAGGATTAGGAGGTGTGGCCTTGTTAGAAGTGTGTCACTGAGGGGAGCTTTGAGGTCTCAAAAGCCCAAGCCAGGTCCATCCTGGCTCTCTTCTCCTGCTGCCTGCAGATCTAGATGTGGAACTCTCAGCTCCCTCTCCAGCCCCGTGTCAGCCCGTGTGCTGACATGCTCCCTGCCGTGATGGTGATGGAGTAACCCTCTGTAGCTGTGAGCCAGCCCCAATTACATGTTTTCTTTCCTAATAGTTGCCATGGTCCTGGTGTCTCTTTACAGCAATGAAACACTGACTAGGATGTCTGAGATAGGGGTGGAGAAAACAGGCCTCTGTAGCTGTGTGAGAGCCATGTGGAGATGAGTGTGTGTGTGTGTGTGTGTGTGTGTGTGTGTATGTGTGTATGTATGTATGTATGTATGTGTGTACATATGTATGTAGTATGTATGTATGTCTGTGTACATATGTATGTACGTATGTATGTATGTGTGTATGTATGTATGTGTGTATGTATGTGTGTATGTATGTATGTGTATGTATGTATGTAGTATGTATGTAGTATGTATGTGTGAGCTGTGTCTGAAATGCAAATGCAAATGTGTATTTGATGGTGTGGCACAGACAACAAGTATCTACAAGTGCATGTTGTGTGGCTCTGTGCTGTGTGTGCTATGGTGAATTGTGGGTGGCTTATCTCTGGGGTGTGTGTTGTGTTGTATATATATCACTGTTGTGGGTTATGGGGCATGTGGTGGTTATGGTGGAGAAAGTGATGCTCCTTCCTGTAATTTTTCTTCTGACAGTACAATGAAGACTGAGAACTAGGAACGAGAACTTATTTCTATGACCCCTCCAATAAGCCCATTGTTCCCTTCCTTTCCTCTCCCATCAGACAACCATTATACCCCCTCTCTGGACTATTCTCAGAGCTCCACCTGTTTCAGCCCATATGTCCCCCACCCCCACCCCAAAATGGTCTGGGCTTCTTGCCTCCAGTCCTGATTCCTCTAGACAGCCCACCTCACTTTGGGTGGTACCTTCCCCCCACCCTTCGATAGCCCAACTAGTCCTGACTCTACTCTGATGCCCTTACCCCGAACCAGCTCTCTTTTGTGGTCTAGTTGAGATTTCAGTTCCTCCTCTTGCAGGCCTTGCTTCCCTACCTCACTCCTCTCCCCTCCCCTCAGTGGCATGCCTGGTACTTTCTGCAAGGGTCCAATTGTAACCGAAGGCACCCTGTGCCTTTTTTCTCCTTAGATTTTTGTCCTGTACCCCCATATAGACCATAAGTTTGGTAGAACAATGGATTAAGGTTCTGCCTTGGGCCTGAAGTATCTGTACCAGAAATCTCTTGACAAGTGACTATACCACATGGCTACAAGCCATCAAGATGGCCCTCAACCCTGGCCCTGCCTCTCTTCTCTGACAATCTCACATGTCTGTGTTGGGTAGCCAAGGTGTGGAAGCACACACAGACAAGATAAGAAGTTTGGAACGCACAAAGTGACCTGCCATGTATCATTTCTCCAAAGCCACCTTGTGTATAGCTGACTTTCCTAGCTTTAGACACAGAATGGCCTATCACCCATTCAAGATAGCTCCCCTCCTCTCCTCTCCTCTCCCCTCCTCTCCTCTCCTCTCCCCTCCTCTCCTCTCCTCTCCTCTCCCCTCCTCTCCCTCTCCTCTCCGCCTCCTCTCCCTCCCTCCTCGCCTCCCCTCGCTCTCCTCTCGCCCTCATCTCCTCTCCTCTCCCCTCCCCTCCCCTCCTCTCTCTCCCTCCTCTCCTCCTCTCGCCCCTCCTCTCCCCTCCCTCCTCTCGCTCTCCTCTCCCCGTCCTCCCCCTCCCTCTCCTCTCTCTCCTCTCCCCTCCTCTCCTCTCCCGCTCCCCTCCTCTCGCCCTCCTCCTCTCCTCGTCCCTCCTCCTCTCCCCCTCCTCTCGCTTCCCCTCCTCTCCTCTCCCCTCCCTCCCTCCCCTCCCTCCCTCCCTCCTTCCTCTCCCTCCTCTCCTCTCCTCTCCCTCCCCCCCTCCTCTCCTCTCCCCTGCCTCTCCTCTCTTCCTCTCACCTCCTCTCCTCTCGCCTCCTCTCCCTCCCCTCCTCTCCTCTCTCCCTCCTTCCTCTCTCTCCCTCCCCTCCCCTCCTTCTGCTCTCCCCTCCTCTCGCTGCTTCACCCTCCTCTCCTCTCCTCTCCTTCCCCTCCTTCCGCTCCCCTCCTTCCTTCTCCCTCCTCTCCTCTCCTCTGCCCCTCCGCCTCCCCTCCTCTCCTCTCCCCTCCTCTTCCCTCTCCCCTCCTGCTCCGCCTGCCTCTCCTCTCCTCCTTCCCCTCCTCCTCTCGCTCTCCTGCTCCGTCTCTCCTCTCCTCCCCCTCCTCTCCCCTCCCTTCCCCTCCTCTGCCCCTCCTCTCCTCTCCCTCTCCTCTCCCCTCCCTCCTCTCCTCTCCCCTCCCTCCTCTTCGCTCTCCTTCCCTCCTCTCCTCTCCTCTCCCCTCCCTCTCTCCCGCTCCTCTCCCTCCTCTCCTCTCCCTCCCCCTCCCTCTTCTCCCTTCCGCCTCCCTCCCTCCTCCCCCTCCTCTCCTCTCCTTCCCCTCCCTCCTCTCCTCTCCCCTCGCCCTCCCGCTCCTCTCCGTTCCTCTCCCTCCCCTCCCCTCTCTCCCCTCCCTCCTCTCCGCCTCTCTCCCTCCTCCCTCTCCCCTCCCTCCCCTCCCCTCCCCTCCCCCCTCCCCTCCCCTCCCTTCCCCTCCTCTCCCCTCCCCTCCTCTCCTCTCCTCTCCTCTCACTCATGAGTGCTAGGATATGGACATGCATTGTCACACCCAGCTTGCTTGGGATTTCTTGAAGGCTCACACAGGCTGAGACTCAGGTAGGAGAACTTTGCTTTGAGATCTCTTCTGAACTCTTGTGCTGTATAGCCTATGGCATACCGATATTAGTTTCAAAACCCAGCACGCTGACTCTGGTGTACACTCAAGTTTCTTTCTTCCTTCACTTTCTTTTCTTTTTTCTTTTTTTTTTTTGGTTTTTAAAGACAGGGTTTCTCTGTAGCTTTGAAGCCTAGCCTGGCACTCACCCTGTAGACCTGGCTTTGAACTCACAGAGATCCACCTTCCTCTGCCTCCTGAGGGCTGGGATTAAAGGTGCGTACCACCACCGCCTACACTCAGGTTTCTATCATGTGTAATGTAGACAAATCCCAGATTCTCTGTCAGGCCCAACCCCACAAGGAAATTATGTGCTTAGTTAATTTACAGTTCACTCCGGTTTCTCCAAAGGTTTGCAGCAGTATCTGAGGAGAGTGGAGCCTGTCTGAGGCTCTGAGAGAAGCTGTGCCTACTAGGCCAGAGGCCTTTCCAGCTTCTGCCTCATAACCCACCTGCCCAGGTGAGCACTTCGTCCCTGCGCCTACTCAGTTTTGTACAGGCAATGACATGGATGGGAACATCTGGCCTAACATGACCTGTTAGGCCAGAGTCATGCTTTGATTGGACAACACAGTGTCTTGACCATTCATGAAGAAAAAACAGCTTAGAAAGGTGGAAGGTTGGGAAAGGACCAGCTGGGGCATGCAGGTACCTGGCCTCTTCGTGTCTCACAGTTGTGGAGGTAGCTTAGGTGATAGATCTTCAGGTTTAATGTAGCAAAATTCAGGTACTTTGTGAAAACCTGAAACAGCAATCATAACAACCTCAGTCAGAAACCCAGATGTTCAGGGACATATATGCAGAAAAGAGACACACCTCAAAGACCCTGGAGGAAGCACCACATACATGCAAACATAGAGGTAAGCTATACTTATCACTCATGGGTGTGGACTTGCACACACAAAGATATGCAGAGGGCATGACTCATATACACCGAGAAGACTAGCTGAAGCATCGCTCACACACCCACATAAACAGAGACACACAGATATTTGAAGGACATGACTTATACATCTCACATACTCAGATTAGCAGAGGGACACAAATCAGACCAAGACTTGTCAGGGACATGGCTCACATAACCACATGAGTAGAGACAGTGACATGCAGATGAGCAAAGGCATGCTGGGAGATAGTAGGTACACAGACACACAGAGCAAGCACGTGTGAAGACATGGGTGGGCTAACATCCCCTGGACACTCACGTCTTCATCTTCACTTGTGAAGCATGGGCCATCCAGCTTATTCACTGCCATGATCACAGCCACGACATCTTTGCCATTCATGATTGGTGTAGACAGAATGTTCCTTGTCACATAGTCGGTGAGCTCATCAGCGAATGAGCTGAAGTGGGGACACTGCAGTGAGAGGAGGGAGGTTATTTATGTGGTCTGACATCTGGCCCTCTTAGGCCTTTACAGTGGAGCTAAGCTCTAGGAGGTCACAGTTCAGTCTGTGATGTGTGGTAGCTCTACCTCTGAACTCAGGACACGGTCTATGGGCAGAGAGAGTTCAGCCAGTTTCTAATGTTCTTCCTAGTTCACTCACCTCACCACTGATTCCTGTTACGATAAATCTTTCCACTAAAAGCCACTGAGCCCCACTGCCATGTGTGTGCTTTACGCCGAGTTAGGGCCCAAATTAATACACAGAAACTTGTATTAGGTTCAAATGCTGCTTGGCCAATGACTAGGATTCTCATCTGTTAGCTCAGTCTTAATTATCATAAATCTATATATTTTATAAGACTTATCTTATTGGACTCCTTCCATTGGTGTCCTCCCTTGCCGGTGGATCACATCCCGTCTCTGGAGGAGGTGAAGGGGTGAAAGGACACTTCCTGTTTCTCCTTGCTTAAATATGAGTCTCCTTGCTATGTCACTTGCTGCCTGGATCACCACTTCTCTACTACATTTCCCAGAATCCTAGTCCCGTCTAACATGCCGCCTCATTGGCCAAACAGAACTTAATCATCCAGTAAGACAAACACACACAGAAGCTCTTCCCCCATCAGATTCCTTTTTAAATTTTTTTTATTTTTGGTCTTTTGAGAAAGGGTTTCTCTGTATAGCTCTGTAGACCAGGCTGGCCTTGAACTCACAGAGATTCGCCTGCCTCTGCTTCCCGAGTGCTGGGATTAAAGGCGTGCGCCACCAACACCCAGTTCACCACTGATTCCTAAGAAGTCTCCCAAGGTTTCCTCCCAAATAGCCCCTATAAGGTCCTCTAGCACCTGTCTACTTTGGGGCAAAGTTGACCTCCTGGATGCTCAAGTCTACCCCACTCTCTACCCCCTCAGACTTCTAGCCCAGGTGACTGTCTCCCTCTACCTCCAGCCCCCTCCAAACCTTCTGCACACTCTTCCTGGAAAGAAAACTATGAATGAATGAAGGATGGAGTCTGTTGTGATTGGTGACTTGTTATGGGACACTGTCACTAAGACATGTGACTGGGGAGCTGGAGTTGAGAGTTTCCTGTATCTTGGGGTCTGTCCACCAGCCCTGCACTAGAGCTCTTTTCCATAGACCACTGTCTACCATGAGACTCTGTGATAGGGCGAGTTTTGCCTATTTCTGGGCTCAGGGAAGATTCAAAGAGGGCTCATGGAGGGCTCCTATGTCAACTACTCCAAGATGTAAGAGGAATCCTGCCTCTGGAATTACTTCCACCTGAAAGGAACAGGTCATTTGTACTGGGCTCAGGGTACTAAGAAAGAGCCAAGCACTTCTAACAGACACACCTCTGCCTTATTCTCTGCTTTCTGGTTATTCTTTATTTATATGAGTACCCTGGCACAGTGACTGAGGTGAATGAATGCCTGTGACTTCAGCCTCTCTTTAAGGTCTGTCCTAGAGAGCTGGAGCAGCTCAACATCCCTCCCATTCCTGTTCAATGGGAGATACACCACTATCAATACATTCACTGTCCCACTGTTGATTGTTAGCAGAGATTTCCTTAGATGTACTTAAGACCATATCTCGCAGTCCTTGTGACTTGTCATAATTCTCCACAGCTCAGCCCTATGAGCAGTTTGAGCAATTCCCTGATTGCAGTCTATCTCCTTGGTATCAAGTTATCCAGGTCGCAGTTTTAGCTAATGGTGTTTTGAAGAACCCGGCAGGAGCATGGAACTTGTGTTATCCTCCCATTGGGCCAACTCTTTTCCTTCCCTCTTTCCTGATTCTTGGAGAAGCAGCTGCCACCTGGCTGCCGTGTGATACCAAGCTGGAGGTAAATCAATCAACATATGAGTGATAGCAGAGAAGAAAGGTGAGCAGCAAGTCTTGACAGAGGTGGCATTACTGAGATAGACACTAACATCTTGTCATAGAAGATCACTAACTTTTCCTGGCTAAATTGTAGGTACATGGCTTTGGTCATGTGGAAATGAAATGGTGCATCCTCCCAAGGAAGAAATTTGCCTCGGTACCCTTTTCTTTGAGCATATTTGGTGTGGCTCCTCCTCATGATAGGCATTGTATACCTGGTGGTTTGGGAATGACTATCTCCTGACTAACCATTATTGCTAGAGGCTAACGCTGATGGACGGGTTGCTTCTGAGTAGTCTTGAAGCACTATACCGAGACACACCAAAGCGTTTCTGCACAAAGCAAGAGATTACCTGCAGGTGATGTACACAGACCTTTACACTTGACCCTCAAATGATGCACACGGATCCATACTTGACTTGTATGTGGCAAACACAGACAGGCCCACATATTTGACTCTTACAGCAGTGGTTTTCAACATGTGGGTTGCAAACCCTTTGGGGTCAAATGACCCTTTCACATGGGTTGCATAGCAGATGCTCATTACAATTAATAATGGTAGCAAAATTAGTTATGAAGTAGCAATGAAAATAATTTATGGTTGGGGTCACCACAGCATGAGGAGTTAAAGGGTCCCAGAAATAGGAATGTTGAGAACCACTGCCATAGATGAAGCACACTTGGTCCACATATGAGGCACAGGGGTCTATTGATGAGACTCTCAGGGAATGTGCAAGGCACACAGGCCATACTAGGTTGCTTTGATGAAACACAAAGACCAAAAGCAAGTTGGGGAGGAAAGGGTTTATTTGGTTTATACTCTCATATTGCTGTTTGTTATCGAAGGAAGTCAGGACAGGAACTCAAACAGGGCAGGACCTTAGAGGCAGAAGCTGATGCAGAGGCCATGGAGGGTGCCTCTTATTGACTTGCTCCCCAATGGCTTGCTCAGCCTGCTTTCTTATAGAATCCAGGACCACCAGTCCAGAGATGGCACTGCTGACCATGGGCTGAGCCCTCCCCCATTGACCACTAACTGAGAAAAATACCTTACAGTTGGATCTCATGGAGGCACTTCCTCAGCTGAGGCTCCTTCCTCTCTGATGACTCTAGCTTGTGCCAAGTTAACACTCAAAACCAGCCAGTACAGTGGTTGTCTAGTTTTGCTTTTCTTTTTTTTTAAAGACTTATTTATTTATTATGTATACAGTGTTCTGTCTATATGCATGCATGCCAGAAGAGGGCACCAGATCTCATTATAGATGTCTGTGAGCCACCATGTGGTTGCTGGGAATTGAACTCTAGACCTCTGGAAGAGCAGTCAGTGCTCTTAACCTCTGAGCCATCTCTCCAGCCCATAGTTTTGCTTTTCTTACTGGCTTTACTTCTGCCACATCTCTCCCCACATTTGAGACCTCACTTCACCATCTATTTTATCTGTACACCTATACAAAAACCATAGAATGGCCTGGGGCATCCCAGTCTCTTTCTCTTGGCCTGGCCTGCACCAAGGAACCTCACCCTATTCATTGTTCTCTTTCTGCATTTTCTTCTCCTGCAGGGAACTAAATATGATCAAGGCTATGGCTTTAAAGAGCCCTCCTTGTTACTTAGCCTCTCTGGGTCTGTGGACCATAGCACAATTATCCTTTACAGCTAATGTCCACTTATAAGTGAGTATACACCATGTTTGTCTTTCTGGATCTGAGTTACCTAACTCAGGATGACTTTTTTCTAGTTCCATCCATTTGACTGCAAATTTCATGATGTCTTTGTTTTTAACAGTTGAGTAATACTCCATTGTGTAATCATTTTTAAAAAAATCTCAAGCGATGGACACTAATTGGAAATATTTTACCTGTTATATAAAATAATGGATATTTATTAATATTAAAATAAAATGTGCAATATGAAAATTGTTAAAAATGATGAGTCTCTATAATAGTTTTAGAAATATTGACTAAATATTGTTAAAATAAAATATTTAATAACATGGCTTACCCATGTGACAATTTCAAATAAAATTTGGATTGGGTAATCTCACATATGATTTGTGTGCATTCATCAAAAAAAGGCATGAAAATAATTTTAAAAATAATCAAATAGATAAGCAAATAAACGCTCTCAAATCCCTTTCAACTGTCATGCCCTCTTCTCTGAAACATCTGCCTTCCCAAATTTCCTGCCCTCTTGACCAGGTTCCCAGTCTCCTTCTCAGGTACCTACCAGCTGTCTATATCCTCCAGCCGCACCCATCCCTGGGATATCAAACACTTTTCCCACTCAGGGCACTGCTCTGGGCTTTTCACCCCATAGCCTATGCCCACAAAATCTTGGTATCTTAATGGGTATCTCATGACCCTCACAAGGCAAGGAGCCTAAGAAAAAGTAAAGAAGAGCTAGGGTCTAGGGCCAGAGGCCAGTCAGCACTGGGTCTTGTCCATCATGGCAGATCTGGTTGTTTCTATGTCTCTCTGAGAAGCTGGTTTTCAGTGAGGTTGGGGATACTGATATCTGGGGATGTCTGTGCTGAGTCTGCCTAGCGTTTTCTCTTTTGACCTTCCCTGTGCTGTGTATCTACAGGTGAGACAAGAATATAGAGCTCCCTGGGACGTGTCTCCTTCCAGCCTTAAGCCTGTTTTTCTCTCAGAGCCACATTTTTACCTTTCCTTGATTCCCACCACTCTGTCATTCATGTGTGTGCCAGTCACTCAGGGACGCCAGGCTCTGGGTGGGCTTCAAATGCCTCCAGCTGCGCTTCAGCCTCAGTCTATCCCTACACCTCCTGTAATGATGGCCCCAAGTTCCCCCTTGTAGATGGTGTCCCCCCCAGCCTCTTGACTTCATGCCCATGCTAATCTTTTCTATGTATGTGATGTGAATGTGTATTCCACACTGAAGATTACAGGCAGCCTTGCAGCCTCCAGCCTTCCTCCTCGAACCTCCTTGAGACTCCAGGAGCTTCCAGAGGCGTCTGCTTGCCTTTCTTTCCATTCCCTGTCCACCCAGGGCTCCTCTGCTCCCCATGATCTCCTGCTCATAATATCTAATAGCCTCAAAATTAGGTAAAGGTGGCAGACACTCAGGTTCCTGAAGACTCTGAGTTGAACTCTTCACTGTCAAATTATAAGTTATAAATGCATACGAACCACAGACAGAGTGGGCTTCTTTCTGGAACACTTCTTGTGCATCAAGATTTCTCCATGCTCATTGTCTGGGCCAGGACCCATCTTATTCTACTGACCCCTAACCATCTGTATCCCTCATTTACCACAAGCATCCTAAAGTCATGACCCACACAGCCTAGCTTCCTTTGGTAGCTGGGAGAAATTTATAGGGTGACACAGATTTGCATATAAGGGAAACTGCTGTCCCTTTAAATGACTGCTGCACTCTTCCTGACTATTTCAGATGAAGTCCTCCAAAGAAGGACACATAGAAAAAGGTTAAAACAGTCGAACCTTCTAGCCTTTTTCTGGGTGACCTAAAGTGAACTTTGCTCTTTATCACTCCATTATAATATTCTCCACCCTAGAGCCATTCTCATCTACCCTGAATATTTGCTGTATGAGGAGGCATGATCTTGAGCCACATCTGTTCAGGGACATGCTGGATCTTCAGGCAGTAGAATCTTTCCAGTTAAATATACATAGCATCACTCACAGATCTGTGTTGCATTTGTTTAACTACGTAAAGATGTGTTGCTGTTTTACCTTGACTGACTAAGGCACCCGATTGGCCTAATAAAAAGCTGAATGGACAATAGCAAGGGAGGAACTTCTGGGCAGGGAGAGTAAGTAGGAGGAGGAGTTTAGGCTCAGGGAAGAAAGAAAAAGAGGCCAGAGGCCAGCCAGTCAGACATGGGAGAAGCAGCAAAGCAGGCCATACAGAATGACAAGAAAGGTAGAAAGCCCTGAAGCAAAGTGTAGATGAATATAAACAGCTTAGATTACATTAGAAGAGCTAGCGGGACAAGCATAAACTAAGACTGGGTATTCATAATTAATAATAAGTCTCCGTGTCTTTATTGGGGAGCTGGTTGGCAGCCCAAAGAAAATGCCAACTACTGAGCAACCCCTTCCAGAGACATTGTTTTAGCAGTGATTCTCACACTCCCAGTGCCATAAACACTAAGCTTCTCTGCAATCTTGCCATGCTAGGGACAGAGCTCACGACTTTTTGCAAGTGCTCCATCACAGAATCACAATGCCACCCCCTTACTCTTTCATCTTTTTGGACATAGTTCCATCATGTCCAGATACATTTCAACCTAACCATGTTTAGTACTCAGGGCTGAGTCCTGGTCTGACTCTATGGCTGCATGGAGCCCCTAGTGAAAAGCTACTACAGGAAAGGAGTTAGGGGTATATAATTTGTCCTGGGTCAAGCCTGAGAGTACTTTCTGTGACATTTAGGGGGATGATAAGGAGGAGAAGGGGGTGAGACTGTGCACAGAACCTGGGTCTCTCATCTCTTTGGTAAGCATGGGGAAGAAATCTCTGGAGACCCTAACCCTTGGTCTGATCTCTGCTCTGCTGCCATAGTTCAGTCTTGTCCTTCTTTGAGCCTTTCAGAGCCTTCTGCTCCATTGTTCTGGCTATAATGGAATGCTGTTGTTTCTCCCTGGCCAGTCAGGTACCAGTGCAGCTCTCTCTGTAGCACCCACCAAGTCATCGACTCACTCATCTATCTACTCATCTGTTCGTTCACACATTCACCCCTCCCTCACTTACCCATCCATTCAGCCACCCATCTGCTATTCATCTACTCATTCACCACTCATCCATTTACCTACACTCATTTTCTCACCCAGCCTCCCAAATACTCATCCATTTGTTTGCTGTGGAGGCCATTGGTGCTGGAAAAAACTGGCCTGAAACTCACTATGTAGAACAGACTAGCATTTAACTCAAAGAAATCTGCACACTTCTGCCTCCTGTGTGCTGGGATTAAAGATGTGTGCCACCATGCCCAGCATCAAACAGCCATTCTTTATCCGCTCCAGTTCACTGACTCTACTTTTGGGGTTGTCATTTCTGAGTGAGGACTCCTCATGGAACCTGTGCTGTATTTCTCTCGATCACTTGCAGCCTATGTTTCATGCCACCCGATCATGACCAAAAAAGTATATAAGCCATAGTATCAAGATTTACAGATAAACATGACCAAAGGGCACAATGTTATCTCATTCAGCAACTCCCACAGCTCCCAATTAAAGAAAACTTTGGGGTTATTTCTCTCTGTGTGATTATGGTGTGTGAGTGTGTGTGGTATGGTGTGTGTGTGTGTGTGTGAGAGAGAGAGAGAGATCTTTCTACCTTAGATTTATAAGAGCTGAATTTTTAATTGGCTTAGAGATAAATAGATGCTCATAAGTTGAGTACACCTAAGCTTGCTAAAAATATGCTAATCCAAAAGCTTTTTCATTCACATGATTTAAATAAATCTTTGATAAGTAAGTTGACTTAAATTTGTCGATAAAACAAAAATTAAGTCTTCAGAGTGGTCAGCATATGATTTCATCTGGGTTTGCTACTTTGTGTATGTTTGATATAGAAAAAAAAAGCCTCAAACTATGAAGGTGTCTGTCTTTACAGTTCTTTGATAAACAAGGCTAATATAATGTCACTGGCTTAGTTAAAGCTAACATGTCTTCTGTTGTCAACATTACATACAATACAGTCCTGACTTTTTCTGTTAGATGTTTAAGATCACACAGGTGTGGAATTGTGATCCAAGAATATGTACACACAATATGCACATATGTCCATTGCTCTTTGAGTAGTAAAGCATAACAAATCTTATGGCATTTCTTTGACAGAGAGATAACTTAAGATGGCTGTCAGGAGTGGAGGAGTGGGTCTGGGGGAGAGGGAAGGTAGGAGGGGAGGATTGGGACAGGTGAGAGGAGAGAAACTGTAGCGGGATGGATTGAAAACAAAACGACAAAAAAATACACTAGACTGATATCTCAGTTGTCATAAGCAATTTAGACTTAATAGCTAAAAATAAATAATTCCAAAATTACATTATGGTATATGGAATTAATTGACACTCATGCAATGACTCATCCAAGTCATTTCTGAGTAACTAAAAATACTGACACATCAATTGCTATATAAGGAAACATGATTCTGGTCACTCTAAAATATTTTCTTGGCTGGTGGGATGTCTCGGCACATGAAGGTGCTTGATGACAAGCCTGGACACCCACATGGTGAGACCGATTCCTACAAGCTGTCCTCTGATCTTCACCATTTTCATGTGTGAACGCACTCGTGTGTGCATGCAGACACACACAAACACACACACAATAAGTGTTTTCAAAAGTCTCATGAAGAATGAGTACATGATAGACAGTTAAAATAGCTTATTTCATAGGTTAGTTCTTTAGTTCAGTAGAAATTAAAGTGAATACGAGTAAAAAGAAAAAAATCTTGGTTCTATATGCAAAGGAGACCAGAGGAAATGAGCTTTTTTGTATGAGAAAGAACTCTGTAGCAGACTAAATGCTAAAGCAGTCCATAGGTTTCTGAAGGACAAATCTTACAAATTGACTTATGTGTCACCAGGTAAGTTGTCATTAAAATACTGTAAGTTTCTCTAAAACTCAGCATTGATAAACAAACATAAAACCAGAGACTAAACTACAATGTTAAAACAAACAAACTACAAATTTTCTGGAAGTATTGATTAAATTGGTACAAATTTTCAAGTTTTCATTTTTAGTTCTGAATTGTTTCCTTAAAATTTCAACCATTTCTGTTTAGGAGTGTATTGCGGGGTAGGAACAGAAAGGGGCAGGAGAGAGACTGGGAGGACAGGAGGGGAAACTTCAACAGGGATGTAAGTAAAGAAATTAAAACAAATAAATAAAGAAAAGTAAATTCCTTCCTTCCTTCCTTTCCTTCCTTCCTTCCTTTCCTTCCTTCCTTCCTTCCTTCCTTCCTTCCTTCCTTCCTTCCTTCCTTCCTTCCCTTCCTTCCTTCCTTCCTTCCTTCCTTCCTTTCCTTCCCTTCCTTCCTTCCTTCCTTCCTTCCTTCCTTCCTTCCTTCCTTCCTTCTTCCTTCCTTCCTTTTTTTCCAGACAGGGTTTCTCTGTGTAGTTTTGGAGCCTATCCTGGCACTCGCTCTGGAGACCAGGCTGGTCTTGAACTCACAGAGATCCGCCTGCCTCTGCCTCCCGAGTGCTGGGATTAAAGGCGTGTGCCACCAACGCCCGGCTGAAAAGTAAATTTCTAACAAATAAAATGTTAATAGATTTAACTAAAGCAAAACAAAATTTCAACCATTTTCTACCTGCAGCTTTCCCTGCCCCTAAGTTTCAGATTAAGTTCTTAATTAACATGGAGAGTGACGCTCAGCTTTTACCCCCCCCCACACACACACACAACCCAATTGACTCTGCTATTGTTGCTGGATGCTAAAAATGCTTGTTTTAAAGGTCCAGAATGACAGGTTTTCCCTAGCATGTTTGAACCGGAAATAACCAGATAATCCCACCGTGTCCCTGTTGAAGGCACTGATCTTGCCTTGCATGCTCTGAAACAAGATGCTGCACAAATACCCCTTGTATCTACTCCTCCCGTATCTAGTGATTCCCACACCTTTCTATCACACGACTTCCAGGCTGTTTTTAATAGCGTCCCTTCAAGATGTAATCACGTCATGGGCTCTTTCTCTCTTTTCATAACTTCTCTAGGAAATACAAGCCCTATATTTTGTGAAGGCAATTTTTTTAGTGTATTGTATCCTTATTGAATTTTTCATTACACAGGAAAACAGCTTTTAGCAAGGTTTGTTGTTGTTGTTTTGAGACAGGGTTTCTCTGTGTAGCCCTTAGCTGTCCTGGAAATAGCTCTGTAGATCAGGCTGGCCTCAAACTCAGAGAGCTGCCTGCTCCTGTGTCTCCAGTACTGGGATTAAAGGTGTGCGCCAGCAGACTTTATGTATTATTTGAAATCTTGTTCTCTCTTAGATATTTCTCTAGATTTAAGAAAATTTGCTTAAGCATTCTATAGCTTATAGCAATTTGACAAAAAAAAAAACTATTTTGTAAGCAACAGTGGAAGAATTTCCTGTTTTCCTTACTCGGGTTCTCTAAAATTTAAGAAGGATCTGCAGTTACTTCTATTTCTTCTGGTACCATGGTTGTTTTTCAGAGGATCAGTAAAATGTGTTCTCATAGAAGTGGCCTTCAAACAGAATGACACAATTCAAATGACACAGGATTCTGGCTTTGAGGGCCACCTTTACAATTAACAAGATAAAGTAGAAAGCCCAGGAACAGGGGATTAAGGAATACACTTATGTTTAGTTTCTGCTCTGTTTGGCTTTCTTGCTTCAAGATTCCTATGTCTGAGATTGTTATGTGAGAAATCACTTTTCTAATTGTATTTGTTAATCAATTTTTTAAAAAATTATTCTTCTTTCATAGATTATATTCTTAATGCAGTTTCCTCTCCCTTCTCTCCTCCCAGTCTCTCCCCTGCCACCGCCCTTCTCCACTAAATCTATTCTTCCTCCTTTCCTTCCAGAAAAGGGCAGGCTTCCCAGGGATACCAACCAAATATGGCATATCCAGTTATAATAAGACTAGGTACAACCTCTCATATTAAGGCTGGATGAGGCAAATTTGATAAAACTCACATGACAAGTCTTTTTGAAAAAATTGTGAGTGTAACTAAAAGAATTACATCTACAGAAAAATGAAATGTCTGTTATCTTACTGCCTTCTAATTAATTTGTCAATCTGTAGATTGGACAAGATTTTTTTGTTTTGTTTTTTGAGACAGGATTTCTCTGTAGCTTTGGAGGCTGTCTTGGAACTCACTCAGTAAACCAGGCTGGCCTAGAACTCACAGAGATTCTCATGTCCCTCCCTCCCAAGTGCTGGTGTTAAAGGCATGCACCACCACTGCCTGGCTGGACTAGATTCTAAATTCTTTTTATTTTCTCTCATGTCTCAATACAGCTTTCAGTTATTAAGATCAATAATTACTCTTTTCTAAAGCTCTATGAACTAGAACCAGACAACTTGATGTTAATTTCAAATACAGAAAGTCTTTTAAATGGTCTCATGGCACAGACAATGCAGAAATGGCAAAGAGGATGAAAAACTATAGTCAGAATAAGACTGTATCATAAGAATCTGGCCTCTTACTCATGAGAAGGATGGTGGTATTATTAGAATTATACAGCCAATAGCCAGTTTGGCTAATTTGACAGAGTCTGAGCCAAGAAACCTTCTTGTCCATCCAGTGAGTAACTTTGGCAACATCACCAAGACAAGTGTTTACTCAAAATTACACAAATGGACTTTTTAAATGATATCTCTTTAATTGTGGGATGCTAAGTGGTAAATTTTCTCATCTATTGGTTAGATGAGAAAAAGTCTATTATTGCCAAGACTATGTGCTGTTTCTGGGTTTCTCCTCTGGAGAATTAACACCCAGCTACACAAAACAAGGGACAGGCTGACTTATCATAGCAGGTCTCACCAACTCCTCTGTGGTCATCTGACTTATTTAGTTGGCTATTTAAACTTAGATTTGCAAAATATAACTCTTTCTTTTTGTAGGCCATAAGGAGAATCATCCTGAGTGAGGTAGCCCAGACCCAGAAGGACAAACATGGTGTGTCCTCACTCATGAGTGGACATTAGGAGTAAAGTACAGGATGACCAACCTTCAATCCACAGCCCCAGAGAGACTAGACAACAAGGAGGGCCCAAAGAGGGATGACTGGATCTCCCTGGAAAGGGAAAATGGAAGAGATCTCCTGGGTAAACTGTGGGCAGGGGTGGGGAGGATGGGAACTTGAAAGACCAGGTTGGAAGGGCTAGACAGGGGAGGCAGATTGGGGGCAGGACTGAGGAGGAGAGTAAGGAAAGAGTCTCTTGATGGGAGCGGGGCATTTCAGGGTTAGGGAGAAACCTGGTGCCAGGGAAACTCCCAGGAATCCACAAGGATGACTCCAGCAAAGACTCCTAGCAATAGCAGAGAGGGTGCCTGAACTGGCCATCCACTGTGATCAGATTGGTGACTAGCATAATAGGACTCTTAACAACATTCTCCTATACTCATAGACCTGTGCTTTGCTCAGCTATTATGAGAGAAGCCTCCTCCTGCAGCAGATGGGAACAAATACAGAGACCCATAGACAGACAATATGAAGAGAGGGAGAGACCTTAGAACACTCAGCTCTAAAAGGGATGCCTCCATCAAATTCCTCCCCCCAGGGGCTCAGGAAACTCTGTGGAAGAGGAGGTGGATAAAATGTAAGAGCCAGAGAGGATGGAGGACACCAAAGAATCAAGGCCTTCTAGACATAGTAGGGCTGGCCCAGGTGTGAGCTCACAGACACCGTGTCAGCATGCACAGGGCCTGTATGGGTCCGCTCCAAATAGATGGAGTTCTAGAACTAAAAGAACAAGCAGACACACGTCCCCATCCCAACCCAGAAGCTATCTCCAACTGATAGCTACCTACAAATGAAAATTTTGTTTTAGTTTTCTCTAAGAGAGTCTCACTGGGGGAACAAACCACTCTTAAGGGTGGGCCCCATGCCCTGCAGTAGAAGGCCAACAGAAAACAAACTACACAGTGCCTTTGGAGGTTCTTTGTTTCATAATATTGTCAGGACTCTTTTTTTTTAATCTTGAAGGTCCTTTGCGTATATATGATGGCTTCCAGTTTTGTGTTTTTATGGGTTCCTGTGTGTGCAAATGTGTAACCCTCTGCATCTATATGTATTCTTGTGTTTTTGCCTATGGCTCTTTTTCTTGTTTAACTGTTTTTTTCCTACTCCTATTTGTTTCATCTTATTATATTTTATCCTATTTAAAAAATTGCCAGGTGGTGGTGGTGCATGCCTTTAATCCAACACTCAGTAGGCAGAGGCAGTTTTGAGGCCAGCATGATCTACAGAGCAAGTCTAGGACAGCCAAGGCTACGCAGAGAAACCCTGTCTTGAAAAACCAAAAAATAAAATAAAATAAACAGATAAGCCTTTCTTGACAAAACATGAAAACTGAGATTGTTATATTATTGTTAACAATACTTTGTATTGCTTCCTTTAAAATTGTGCCTGCTATTTGTCAATAATTTGTCAATGCCTAAAAGTCCATCTCCTAACAAAATGACAGTTGTTCCAGTGCCCTGAGATGATAGCCAGCACCCGATGAGGTAAAGGTTAGTGACAAAATTCAAGGGACCAGTCCTGAGGGCCCTGCCTTCTGGCTTCGTGTTAGCTAAATATGACTGAAAGGGTCTTGACACTTCATTTCTGGCTGTTCATCTCTTTTCCTCAGCAGCCAAGCAACACACCCACGCATGCAGACAATCAGTACAGGCCCCTCTCAGCATCATGGATACAATGCATGGTAGTTGCATGGTAGTTGATCAGCAATGATTTTGAAGAATGTTCTTGATCAACGGGAGAAATATAGGGGCTGGAGAACTGGCTTAGAGGTTAAGAGCACTGGCTGCTCTTCCAGAGGTTCTGAGTTCAATTCCCAGAAACCACATGGAGGCTGACAGCCATCTATAACAAGATCTGGTGCTCTCTTCAGGCAGGCATACATATACATGCAGGCAGAACCCTGTATACATAATAAATAAATATATCTTAAAAAGGGAGAAATATGGGCTGGAGAGATGGCTCAGAGGTTCAGAGTGCTGACTGCTCTTCCAGAGGTCCTGAGTTCAATTCCCAGCAACCACATGGTGGCTCACAATCATCCGTTATGAAATCTGGTGCCCTCTTCTGGTGTGCAGAAATACATGGAAGCATAATGTTGTATACATAATAAATAAATAAAATCTTTTTTTAAAAAGGGAGAAATATATAAATTAATGATCAAAGGATTAAACAATTCTTGTCAGATCTAAGAAATAATTGGATTCAGGAGAAAGTGATAGGACATGGAGGGGACACTCATGCTTGCTTCTCTGAGATAAGCACTTTCTTAAGGACTTTCCAAAGACCCCAGAGGGATTTCTTCTGCCAAGCTTTCCATTCCCAATGCATGCATAGATTTCTATAGAAAAGTTTGTCTTTTTTTGAGACAGGGTATCACTATATAACCCCGCCTAGTCTGGAACCAGACTGGCTTTTAATTCACAGAGATCCAACTGCCTCTGCCTCCACAGTTCTGGAATTAAATTCGTGCCCCACCAAATCTGCCCAATGTTTGTCTCTAATAGTTGCCAAGATCGAAACAATTCCTTTAAGACACTCTGAACAGAGTACCTGTCCAGCATGGGTATCTCTACTGCTGCCAGATCTTGCCTCTTATTCCTAAGACCAATGAACTTTGTATGGAGCAACTTATAATTTTTTCTCTTTTGTTTTTGAAATCTACCCCTTGCCTTAACCTCCTTGAACACATTAATAGTTTGTCAGGGCATATGGGTTCCCATTGCAATGGTTTGCTATTGTCAAATAAACATCATTATTCTTTGGTGAATATTTTGGATTGACATCATGTGTGCAGTCCTGGCCTCCTTCCTGCTGACAGACTTCTCCAGAACACAGTTAGGCAGGGCAGCTGATCATTACTGTTTTGTTGGACTCTGCATTTTGAGGGGTAGACAGAGAACCCAGCATCTCTCTTCTGGGCTTTTGGGCTTTTGGATGTATGGTTTTGGAGTATGAGACCTCATTCAGTTCTAAACTGGTTACTAGAAAGAGACCTAATGGAATATCCATCATTTGTGTTTTAGCCTCTGTTCTTGGGGGAAGCTATGACACTCATACGCAGTTATAGGGTCCTGGGGCAGATAGTCCCAGGCCATGGATTCAGGTTCTGTACTCAGAGGTAGGTTCTCCACAGGTTAGATATGTAAGCAGAGCCTCAAGCAGACCTTTTCCTCCACAGAGCCTCATCCAAGGATGTGCTTCTAGTTAGAAGCAGGCAGGAAGCTGAGGCTTCAGAGATAGTAATCACATCAGAACCATTAGCAGTCCAATACCCTCAGTGCCAAGAACATGGACACTCATGGCTCGGGGAGCCAGTTTCCCATACTTGCTAACCCTTGTTCTAGGCAGAGCTTATCTGTGTTGTTTTATGATCACATTCTGTCTGTGCTCATGGTATAGTTCTACCAATGAAGCATTTATACTGATAGCACACATGTGCTCATGGCCTACCTGTGCTCATGGTCTCCTTGTTATGGTGATATTCCTTTGCTCATGATCCTTGGGTACTCGAAATATTCCTATACTCATGGTATACCTGCACCCAGGTTCTAGCTGTGCTCAGGTTTAAATGTGTTCAGTATCTACGTATGCTCAGGGTCTACTTATGCTTAGAAGTCTGGTTTAACCACATCAACTCTGTGGTGAAGTAGACATCATTTCACCAGCACCTATTGGAGACAAGTATGTCCAGGTGTAGTGAGTACCAATGTGTAACTAAAATTTTGTATCAGTCCCGTCTTGTTCTGTGTTCCACACTATAGAACAACACTACAATCCACAAAGGTCCTCCATGTGGTTCACCGTTTGCAAGGAAGGCACCAAATGTGTGCTGTCTCAGTGATTTTTGCTGAAAACCAGTACAAACCCAGAATCCCATCCTTAGCAATGGAGAGTGTCCTGATGCAGCTAACAGAAATCTGGATTTTCCTGACTTTGACTATTTTTCCCTTTCCTCCAGTCTGGGATCAATTCAAACCAGTAAACCTGAAGTTTACTGAACCATCATACTAGACGGCATGCAGTTCCTGCCACCAAGGGTGTATATGTAGGCCTCAGAAGTGACTAGAAACACTGGAGAGAGGCTGTAGGATGTGGGTAGGCATGGGTATAGGACAGCCCTGCAATTTGAACTGACCCTCAGAGCAACACCATTATTCTGGTGTGGATGGGGGAAGGAGGAGGAGACAACCTGTCCCAGACTCAGGGCTATGTGGAGGCAATGCTTTGAGGATTGCCTGAAGGTGGGTGGGACAGAGGGAGGAGAGGGAAGCGTGGGAATGAAGGAAAGACGGACGGAGGATAGAGAGACGGAAAGGTGAGAAAATAAGGAAGGATGGGTAGATCGTGAGCACTGGAATATTAATATCCTGTCCCGGCCTCCCCTCTATACCAAATTTCTTGCTTTGTTGGTAATTTGTGCTCCATTTGGCTCATGGATGACCCATTTCTTAAAAAGGAAGCAAAGTGAAGACCAAGATAATCCTGCAGATTCAGGTCACTGGGAGGCTGCCTGTTTATAACAGATAAGTGTAAGAGGATTGCAGCACACTGCTGCCCAGCCTTCCTACTTGGCCAGGAGTGAGGGTGGTGACTGCTCCTGGGGGATCTGTCTAGGAGGGGACCTTCCCCGCTCTGGGAGTGCAAACTAGATGTGGTTGACCTATGCAGCAAGTGCTGAGGTTTCCTGGGTCCCTTGAGGAAGAAAGAGGGACAAAAACTGGAGGGGAATAGTCAGGAAGAGGGAGACTGCCCCCCAACTCTTTTGTGAAGTTCCCTGATCCCTGGAATTCACTTTTTTACCCTTCTCTGAGCCCTCCCTAGCTGTTGTTTTGCCTTTATCTAGTGGGTATCTCACCCAGCGTGTCCAGATTCACAGTGCTTCCCGCCCACGGCAGCTCTGTCCTGTTAAACCTGTTACAGACCAGCAGCTTCCATGAAGGCTCTGTCAATAAGTCCATTTCTATTTGGTCCCCTGAATCTCCTGTCACTACGTTCCCACCCTCTCCTGGATCCCAGGGACTGGTGTGGTCCCTCCCTTTGTGAGTAAAGCTGCTTCTGCCATGACTGAGGTTGCTGGCTTCTATACCAGCCCTAACCTGCCCCTTCAGAGCCCTATGCAGACAACTATTGTCACCCAGGGGAGACGCTTCACACCTGATGATCACTGAAGATACCTTAGGTCCTCACTGTGCTCTCTCTCTCTCTCTCTCTCTCTCTCTCTCTCTCTCTCTCTCTCTCTCTGAAACAGGGTTTCTCTGTGTAGCTTTGGAGCCTATCCTGGCACTCGCTCTGTAGACCAGGCTGGCCTCGAACTCACAGAGATCTGCCTGCCTCTGCCTCCCGAGTGCTGGGATTAAAGGCGTGTGCCACCAACCCCCGGCTACAAAAGTGACTCTTAAATAAATAGCATTTCTTCGATAATGAAGCAGCTGTGTGAACTGTCCCACATAAGAAAGGAGAGGAGGGACCCTTTAAAGCCACCTTTGAGCTCTTTTTTTTTTTTCTGTAAATGTGAAAAAACATATCCTGGAAGGGAAACACAGGAAGCTAGGCACTGTGACAAGATGGGGCAGCGAAGGGTGAGCTGCAAGAAAGAACCTCGTCCCTGCACCTGAAGTCCTCGTGAAGTCTTGGGATGCTGAGGCAGAGCATACCTCTGCACCCTGGCTGGGGACACCCACCTCGGCCACATCCGGCACGTTCACCATCTTCTTGGTCTGAGCCACATGGCCCACAATCCCAATATCCAGTGGGAATACGATCTCAGAGTCAGGGGGCACCAGGCAGTCCTCCAGGAGGCTGTGTGGCTGCACGCTGAAGAGCCGTGTGGCAAGTTCGGCTATGCCATTGCGCTGGCGGTACATAAAGAGGCTGCAGCGGTCAGCATGCAGGATGGTGCAGAGACGCCTCAGGACCTTGAAGACCACACGTTCCATATTGATGCTCTCCTGCATGTCCTGCACCAGTTCAAACAGTGCTGCACTCTCTTCCACCTGGCACAGCTCTCGCAGGCTGCCACAGTCCACCAGCAAACCATCTTCACAGGCCCCTGCCACATTTTCAGGGCTCAGCTTCTTCCCAAAATATTGGTGGGCGAAAGTGGGGTTCCCATCTAGGAAGCTTCGTACCTGTTCCTCACTGAGGCTCATGGTGCCCCTGCTGCTGTGCCCACGGCCTTTCACCACTCCCAGGTACACATGGATCTGCAAACACTGTTGTCAGCAAAGTCTTTCTTAGTGATGATTAGGGAGCCCAGGGGAGACCGATGACTCATACCACAGACATGGCCGGTCCTCTCTCGTCTCAGAGGTTCAGCAGTCCCAGTTCCCCTGAAAAAAAAAAAAAAAACTGGATATTTGGAATGGGGTTTAGAGTTAAGCTGGGGAGGGGGGTCCTGTCTGTTGCAGGAACTATGGGTAGTTAAGGAAAGGCAAGTCACTTCTGGGGAAACTGATCCTGAGATCGAATCCCAAACGAGGTAATTCCGAAAACACAGACTATGAACCCTCTTTGCTTGCAGAGCTGCCAAAGGATTTGGGTTGGTACAGCAGGAAGTCCCTGGTCCTCCTGTGCTCAGGTACCCTGGGTGGGTGGTGAGTATTGACCTTCCTGAACTGCAGTTGCCTTCTGAGGCTGAGAGTGTAAGGAGGGGTCCATGCCTAGAAGAAAGAGATAAAGGGATTTTAGGCAGGTTGCCCCCAGAATCCTTGTTAGAAGTTTGCTCCTCACTTCTTTGCTTGGGCTGTACCTGCTATGGAGAACGCAGCTTTGGAGTGGCATCATGCTGCAGCCTTGTGGTTATCAGTGGCAGGAGCTGAACAACTGCCTAACATAAACCCAGGACTTTCCTTTTTGATGTTACCAGTCAACAGGCCCCAGGCCCACATGTCCTCTCTATGAACTCTGTGTGGATTCTGGACTAGCGCCTTCCTGGCCTCAGGGTTCATAAAGTTTATATGATACAGTGGAATTACACAGAGTGTTGTGTGAGCCAGATGGTGGAAGTGTTTTCTACTTCCTTGGACACAGAAACTTACTTTTCAGGCATATTTACTGGTGTTGCTAGATTCTTGACCTGTACCCATCCACAGCTGCACTGTGAGCACTGATTTACAGACCTGAAAACCTGTGTATGGGTGAGGGTTAGTGCTTCTGGATGTCAGTAGGTGCCCTGGTGTTGGCTTCTGTGGTAGTCATGATGTGATGAAAAGAAGTGTGCCTCGGAAACTCAATTCCAGTGTCCAGATGCTCTGCTGTAGGCCAGCCCTGTGTGCCAAGCACTAAGCACATTGCAGAGGCTATGGGTGCTTTACACAGGTGTGCATGCCTGATATGAGAACACATGAGCGCTGATGGACATAGAACTCTGTCCATTGTGTGAGCTGGCATAGAGCACCTGTAGCACAAATGCTAATTGTTCTTAGTAATAAAAACCCGGAGTTAGATATAGGGGTAAATGCTGAAAGATCAGAGAGACAAAGGAGCAAGCCACAGCCACACCTCATCTTGCCAGCTTCACAGCCAAAAAAGAGTGAGCTCCTGTCTCCTCCCAGCTTATATTCCTCTCTCCACACAGCCATATCACTTCATTTCTCTCTATACAGACCTCTTGACTTCTATAGTTAACTAGTGGCTAGCTCCACCCTCGGATCTTCCTGCAAACTTTATTTGTTACAGTACAAACAATGTATCACAACAGCACCAAACCTGACCTCAGATATGAGAGTGGAGGATGCATTAATTGCAAGGATTTCTGGCCATTATTCCAGGTGAGACCCAAATCAAACCATGGGCCTCTGGGAGTTTCCTCATTTTGCCTCTTCCATTTATCACTATACTTTCCACAAGGGTATAGAATTTGCATGTAATTTTGACTTTTTGCACCAGCTGACGACGTATATGTTTGGTGTACATATACATACACATATCTAATGATTTCCCGGCATAAAACTCTGGCTTTGTGCGGGCACCTGCAGTCTCCTTGGCAGGGGAGGTTGACTAACCACACAGCTGTGTGTATACATTGGGATTAGTTGACTGTAACAGGGCCCTATACCCACAAACTCCTGCCTCTGCTGAGTCTTGTACAACTTCCTTTCAGGGATCTGCTAGGAGGTCTCTCTCTTTTCCTAAAAATAGTGAGTTCTGACTGGGGACTCAGGGCAGGACTTCAGGACAGGAACAAACACTGCAGGGTGGAGTTTAGGCTCAGGGCAGCAGGCACCTGCTTGGCATTACCCTGGAATGGCTTGGAACAGGCATGGCGTGTTATCTCTGCTGGGTGAGAGGGAATGTCTACAAGGCCACTTTGTTCCACTCTGAGACCCCCCTCCCTGTTCCACTACCACAGGGAAGCCGCACTGGTGTGGAAACCACAGGCAGCGGCAGTGATCACAGGACAAATTTAGCTTCGAGTTCACTCACCTTAACACATCCAACATCCACTGTGGTGCTACTACATAGTCTGTAGGAATACTGGTTTAGGGGTGTCGGGAACCCAATAATCCCCAGAGGAGCCCTAAGCTCCTGTTGATAGGAGTTCTGCATAAATGTCTCAAGGCAATGGCAATGCACTGATTGTCCCCTCCCTGTCTCACATCCTTAAACATCTACTAGTGACGCCTTGGGGTTCCTGATTGGGGTGGACTCAACAAAGTCACAAACAGAAACCTGTGGGGCATACCTGTGAGACATCTGTAACACACCTCTGTGATGCACAGCTGTGAGGCAGCCCATAGGAAACTCCTGTGAGGTGCCCTTATGAGATATACCTGTGAGAAGCACCCCAGGAGGTACACCTGGAAGCTGCACCTGTAAGACACAGGCATGCTCAAGGTGCCACTGGGCTCACCAGGTGACTTCTCTACAGATGCAACCAGGGGATGCTTACTGAGAGTGAGACTGTTCCATTTACCAGTCTCCTATTAATTTTGACTCATCAGAATGTGGAATTTTAAAATGAGTCACACATCCTGGGAGTCATTTAGAACAGGAATGTGTCATCACCAGCTGTTACGGGAAGAGAATCTGGCTTCTTGTACCAAATTGTGGAAAGGATACAATTAGACAAGGAGCAGTATGTTCTGGAATTAAAATTAACCAGTCAGGGAAAAAATGGCAAGAGATAGAAGTGGGGAGAAATCAGAGCTCACTACCAAAGTCCTATCCTGTCTATGAGCAGAGGAACAGAATATGCATCTCAGAATGACATCCTGAGAGCAGGGTAAGAAAAACCATAGCACGAAGACAGGGGACAGATCAAATACATAGGCCTTCTGTGGGGACAAGATGAACAGACCTTCAGCTAGGTTTCTTTTTGAGACAATAGTCTTGCTGTGTAGATCAGGGTGGCCTCCAACTCAAGACACCTCTGTATCTGTCCCCTAAGTGCTTGGATTACAGGCATGAGCCATCATGTCCATCTTAGTCTAGGCTTCTTATTTTATTTTCCCAGCTAATAATGACTGTAGCAGGCTTTCTTGGGCCACCAGTCCACAAATCACAACAAAGAGACTTATTATTAATTATGAATGCTCAGTCTTAGCTCAGGCTTGTTTCTAGCTATCTTTTGCTTATTGACAAAAAGCAATTTAGGAGAGAAATGGGTTGTTATTTTAGCTTACAATTCCAAGTTACAATCTGTCATCATTTGGGGGGAAATCAAGACAGAAACTAAAGAAGCTAATCTCACCACATCCACAGTTAAGAGTAGAGAGAGAATAAAGCCTGTTTGCTAGTTTTCTTAACTCTTCTTTTTTTCAAGACAGGGTAGCTTTGGAGCCTATCCTGGCACTCACTCTGTAGACCAGGCTGGCCTCAAACTCACAGAGATCCGCCTGCCTCTGCCTCTGCCTCCTGAGTGCTGGAATCAAAGGTGTGTGCCACCAACACCTGGCCTAGTTTTCTTATCTCTTACAGAGTTCAGCCTAGAGGATGGTGCTGCCCACAGTGGGCTGGGTCTTATGTATCAGTTAACAATCAAGACAATCTTCCACAGACATGCTCGCAGGTCAATCTAGACTATCCTATCTCAGGTGAGTCTAGATTATGTCTGTAAGTGTACATACTTACCTCCTCACGGTATGGCCAGGTGGGTGATACCTTTCTTTATTTAGAAGTAGCCATTTCTTCCAGGCTTGTATCCCTGGGTGGCCTCTAACCCCATAAGATGAGCCATTGGATGGTTCAGTTAGCTGTCACGTGGACTGCAGATGTTGGAGTTACGGATTTTTGTAGTCCTACTGCCACCACTGGTCAGTACTAGGAAGCTGCTGTTTTTGATGCTCTGAGTCATCTGGGTCATGTGTGCCCTAGTGGGCACATGAGTCATCTGACTCTTCATCCACCCCAAGTTGACCCCAGAGCCATCAGCTCATATCCTTTCAGGGTGAACATGAATCTGGCATCTGTCTGTTGGTAGAGAAACATTGCTCTGGGCCAGGTTGTTATGTGAGGTCGGGAAGTGAATGGCTGTCTACAGCAAGAAGTCAGAATGTGGCTCCAATATTAGTGCAGGCTCAGTGACACACAACCCGTTTCCAAAGGGCTGTAGCCAGAGTGCCTGGTACATCTGTTGACCTGTGGGATAGTGTCCTGTCTCTGTGGTGAAGGCTGCCTGTCCACCACGGAGTTTCATGTGGGGGCTGGGGAGCCTCCCTGGCTTTGAGGGTAGAACATTTGGGCTTTAACTGAGCAGAGCCCATCTAAGAAACATTATTTAAGAAACTCACTCATTTGTTTAAGAAACGTAGGGGACCCAGAGTAACATTGAGCACTGACAAAAGTTGTAGAGTCACCACAATACCCAAGACCAGAAAAGAGCTTCCTGAAAAGCAGGAATGTCCTGGCTTAATCACCTCCTGTGAGGAAAACCAAGGTCTGATTAAAGAGACCTCAGACTCTGGGGTTGGGTAAAACGCTTCTGTCAAAACTGATATATAGTGAGAAGTCAGTTCTTCCCAGCAATTGTCCTCAAGGTACTGACCTGTGGCATTGTTGAAAGAATTTAGGAAAAAGCCAGAAGCTTCTTCTAATTGTCATGGCATGGGGCCATTGTCCTCATTTCTTGTCCACAGAGATATCACAACTACATAGGATTTTTTCCACAGCTGTAGTTCCAAAATGAAAAAGGATTTATTGCAACTATCCTCTAACTACAAAATGTAGAGAAAACCGGGGCTGGAGAAATGACTCAGAGGTTAAGAGCACTGACTGCTCTTCCAGAGGTCCTGAGTTCAATTCCCAGCAACCACATGGTGGCTCACAACCATCCATTATGAGATCTGGTGCCCTCTTCTGGTGTGCAGATATACATGGAAGCAGAATGTTGTATACATAATAAATAAATAAAATCTTTAAAAAAATGTAGAGAAAACCAAAGGGAGACAGAATTGTGGTTGTTATAAGCCAAACTCATTGAAGGTTTCAACCTTTGCACAGTTTTAACTTCCAATCCCCACTCTAGTTCTGGTGACAACGCCTCCCCTTTCACATCTAACTTCATATCTATCTATGAATTCATGCAGCCACTCCTCCATTAGTCTAACCATTATCATAAATTCATTCACTGATATCTGGTTAAGCACATGTATACGATTAAACCATATTGATGATTTTTTATCTACTTAGAGATATTTGTTAGATACAGCTTTGCCACTTCTGGCTGATATTTAATATTGTACAGCATTCAGTTTTGACAGTTGTGTTGAAGTATAATTGACAAAATCAAACTTGTACACATTTAGTTTGGTCCCCAGAGATCAATCCTGTCTTTTGACTCTGCCTCGACTCCTCAGTTGGCACCACTGCTGGCAACTCTTAAGTTGCTGACCTTCTTGATACTCAGTTACTGTATTACCATGTTTAATGACTGGTTTTTGAAAACCAGGTTTGCTGTCTTCTCTGTGCAGCATTTGCTTTATTTCAAGGGGACGGAGACCCTGGCACCTTTGCTCTTATTGTCTTGGCAGGGGTCCTTCCTTTCATTGTACCAGTAATTGTTCTCTGCCTGCTTGTGATTTGCTGTCTCAGATGCAACTTCAGTGAGCATCCCTGAGCAACTCTGTGAGTGTTTATTTGAAAATCTGGGGTGATTGTCCAGCCACTGTGCTCTTGTTTGCCCTTCACAAAGGTTTGATCTTGGGTGTTCGGGGCTGCTTCTGTCTGCTAAGGGAGAACAGCTCCACCAGGACTGTCCAGCCTTGGCTTTGGCAGTTCAGGAGCATAAGGAGTTAGTGTGGTAGAGAGCAGCAGCAGCATGATTACAAATGAGGAAATGAACACAGGAAACACAAGAACCCTGCTTTAGTTCCACAGGGGGAAGCAAGGCCCAGCCTAGTTGGAGTGGTGGGAGGCTGGAGCATGTGGGCGATAGAGCCAGGTCCATTTTTGAAGGAAACCAAAGCAGAGAAGGGTCTCTCTCATTCTTTGTAGCGTAGCATCAGTGCAGGCTCCTGCAGAGGTGGTCTGGCTGTGTCTTCATGATGGAGATGAAGAATAGCAAGTCTCTCTCGAGAGATGGGCCCACAGATTCCGGATCCCATAGCTGAGATGTGGACAACTGACCGCACTGTCTGCCCATGATATGGCTTACCTGGGCTTTGTAGTATCATAGACCAAAGTCCGAGGAGACATAGAAGGACCCCTATTAAGGGCTTCAGCTAGACTCAGAGGAGACTGTCAAAGGCATGTGGGCAGTAACAGTCTCTGAGGTCCATCCAAGAGGACCTTGCTCCTTGGGACAATTTGCCCTTCCATGTTAGCCTTACTCAGAAGTGCTGTGACTCATCCTGATGATTTATTACATGGGTCTGGGGACAAGGAGAGCATCCAGAGCTGCACAGGCCTTCGTGGCCCTGGATTGGCAATAGTACTGGCTGGACATAATATTTTGTTCCCCAAATTCCTCCTGTGACTGATGAAGCAGTGGTCCCCCAAGGTTGTTGTCCTGGTCGCACTCATTATAGGATTTGATTTGGGGTTGGCATCAGTGCTAGGATAAGCTCACATGTCCCATGGCTCCATCCATTTTGGAGAATGAGGGCCTAGTTAAGCAGGTGTGGGAAGCATGGCTGCATCCAGGGAGAAGCCTGGATCAGGGGACAGAAAGACAGTGGTCTGTACATGTTTAAGGACAACAGCCAATGGATGACTATGCCTGCATTTGCATGACTCGTGGGAGACCACTGTGGTGGGTTTAGGCAGGACAACTGACTGGTCTGAGTGGAAACCTTCAAGGGGCAACCATGAACTTGTTTTTGGTAGGTAGGACCTACAGCTCACTGTGCCTCTCTTTGCAGAGTCCATCACATGAGGGGTTCAACAAGGGCATACAATACACAAAGGTACCTATTCAGGTAGCTCTTGGCAGGCAGAGCTATTGGAGCCCAGGAATGAGAAGTAACAAGAAGAGGAGGTTTGGAAGGTTCCTGGGCATATGGCCCCCAGGGACAGTCTTTCAGTGGGAAGGGTCTCTAGGGCAAGTGACAAATGACTAGGCAGTAGGAGTTGATTCTCTGAGACATTGCAGGAGGCCTGACCTCAACAGAGAAAGAATACCAGAAGCTCTTCCAAGGTCCTCTTAAATTACAGCATTCAACTTGTGGCTGAAGGGACTCAGCCCCAAAGGATGGAGGTGGAGTGGAGGGTTTGTGGGAGGGCATCAGGCATTCACTAGCTGGTCTGAGATCAGACCAGGAATGCCCTAGGCACCCAAGCCTGGGCCATGTGGTGCTTAGAGTAAGAATGGTCACCATAGGGTGGTATTTGAGTGCTTAGTCACCAGGGAGTGGCACTATCGGAGAAGGATTGGAGGTGCGGCCTTGTTGAAGTAAGTGTGGCCTTGTTGGAGGAAATGTACCATTGCCAAGTCTCCCTCCCTCCCTCCCTCCCTCCCTCCCTCTCTCTATCTCTCTCTCTCTTTCTCCTTATGGATCAGGATGTAGAACTCTCAGCTACTTCTCCAGTGCCATGTCTAACTGCATGCCATCGCACCCCCTGCCATAATGACATTGGACTATCCTCTGAAACTCTAAGCCCCACTTAAATGTTTTCCTTTATAAGAATTGCTATGGTCATGGTGTCTCTTCACAGCAATAGAACATTGACTAAGACAGACCACAAGGGAATATTTGGGGTGGGAACTCCTGAAAGCCTTGGAACCAAAGCCTTTATGACCAGAAAGTTTTTCTAAGATGACACATTTTGTTACAGAATTTCCTGATGGAGTTCATCCTAACGTTCTCTCACAATTTGAGAATGAGATCTAGACCCTAGGCCCATACTCAAGTGTAGCAAGTCTCCTGAGAACATTCCAAGCTACAGACCAGTGGTTGTCAACCTTCCTAACACTGAGATCCTTTATGTTGTGATGACCCCCAACACAAATTTATTTTTGTTGCTACTTCATAGCTGTGATTTTGCTACTGTTATGAATTGTAATATAAATATCTTATATGCAGAATATTTGATATGCGACACCCAAAGGGGTTGCAAGCCACAGATTGAGAAGCACCGCTAGAGATCACTATGGCTGGTAATTCATAGTTCATGTTCTTCACATTTTAATTGTGTAAATTTAAAAAAATTATCTACACAAATATTCACAGGCCATGTACTATATGCCAGATGCTATTATTGGCACTGAGAACAATTAGTGAACAAACAGGGATTCAGTGGTCAAATAACCAAGTCTACTTGATGGAAGGTTGGCTGGATCCTTGAGGATGACAACTCTAGGCACAGAGGGAAAGGGAAATACAGGAGCTGGTGGCTATTGGATAGGGCCTGGGTATGGACGGTGAAAACAGCTCTACAGTTTTAGCAAAGCAGCTGCAGGAATGAGCTTTTCTCAACTGAGTGCAGCAGTTGGGGTGCGTCTTGACTTTCTTTAAAGAAGAAATACAAAAATCTCAATGTGCTAGAATGAGGCCTTGAAAGGGCAAATGGAGATAAGAGGCTGGAATCCAGCCTGAGGCTCCAGGAGAAAGTTTGAAGTGAACCATGAGTTTGGGGGTTATCAGTATATAGGTGTTTCTTACAACTATGAGGCTGCGTGGTAAACCTCAGAGGAGTGAATGGTGACAGAGAAGGCAGTGTCACTTTCCATGTACCCCATGCTTGATGCGTTGGACCTTAGCCTATAGTATGCCATTCCCTTAGTTATCTGAATAGTGTTTTCTCTCTCTCCCATAAAGCTGTGTCAAGAAGTAGGAGCCATGGTTTCCTGGTTACTATTCCCAGACACTCAGAACATGTTGGTGGTCTGCTAAAATCTTTAGAAAATGAGCAGTTGCAGGACTGACAGTCACAAGATTCTTTCCTGTATCCATTTTCACTTGTTTCAGATAGAAAAGAATGTGAGAAATTACTATTTTATTGGCATTTGGTGGCTCAAAATATGAGAAACAGTTTTACAATCTTACTAAAATTCATGCCACTGCTTGAGCTAACATAAAAATTCTGTTATCAACTTAATAGGCCAGTGAGATTGCTCAGCAGGTAAAGTCTGGTGACTTGAGTTTGGTCCCTGAACACACAAGGTGGAAGAAGAAAATCAAATGCTCCAAGTTATCCTCTGAGTCCACATCCCACATGCAAATGCACGGACACAGTGAACAAATGCATGCAACCATACAAACTAAAAAGAGCATTTTCTTATATGTTTTGCAATAACATTTCAAATGAAAGCATTTATATGCTTTTTATTTATGACTTCAATGTGACTTGCTATTTCTTGCAAAATCCACTGTTTTTGTAACTCTGTCACTGACAACAGTATTGCAAAATTGGGACATGAATAAACCCTGATTACATCTGACTCAGCAGAATGCTTGCTCCCGTCACTGACAAGAGGGTGCTGCTCTGATTTGAATGCTGTTTTCACATAAGTTGATGAGTTCTAGGGAGGACAGGAGGGAATCATGTTGGAATGCTTTTCATCAGAGATGAGATATGCAATGTGCATACTGTTACTGCACGGGTGATGAGATATGCAATGTGCATACTGTTACTGCACGGGTGATGAGATACACGATGTGCATACTGTTACTGCACGGGTGATGAGATACACAATGTGCATACTGTTACTGCACGGGTGATGACTTCCAAACACTATTGAAGAAATGCCTCTGGTCTTAAAATGATGGCTACAGCCACAATCCATTTTAAGTCCAGTCTGCATCATTCACATTTCCCTTCAACTTATAAGTTAGCAAAATAAGCAGCCCCGGTCAGATTTGCATCATTTGTTAATTCCTATAGTATAAATTTTGCTGCTATGGTAAATCATAAGCTGTCACCTGGGGCTACTGGGCAAGAGGTTGGGAGACACAGAGCAGAATATACATTTTTGCTTAGCTTGATGCAATTTCAGAAAACAGGTAACAGAAAAGTGTGGTAAAGGGTTGGAGAGATGGTTCAGTGGTTAAGAGCATTGGCTGCTGTCCTGGAGGTCCTGAGTTCAATTCCCAGCAACCACATGGCAGCTCACAACCTTCCATAATGATGTCTGATGCCCTCTTCTGGCATACAAGTGTACATGCAGATAGAACACTCATACAGAAAATACATAAATAAATACAATTTTAAAAAGAGTGAACAGAAAAGCATGGTAAAATTGAAAGTGGTCACTAAGTATCTGTTACCCATATTTTAATATAATTTATTTTTACCTGGGCATTGCCAGCTTCACCAAGAGAGAGAGAAAAACAGAGAAGAGGAGGCTGCTGCATGTGGTTTAGGTGAGTTGCTCACCTATGTTCATAGCTCTAGCTATGAACATAGTGAGACCACAAGACCATTCTGTGGCACAAATCTAGACCTACACTGGGAAAGCCATGGGTGTCTCGCTGGACTTACAGGTTGAGTGGCTAATGAGCTTCTCAGGAGATCAGACTGAATGAAGTATGATATGTACTTGAGTTATTACAGGAGGATCCAAAAGGCCAATGATTTCTGTTCACTATTGATAATGATTATATATATATATATATATATATATTCATTATATATATGTTGATAATGAATATATATATATATATAATGACAAATGAAAAGGTTGATAGCAGTCATAACTGGGCAGTGCAAACTAAAGTCACAGTGAAAAGCTATCTATGGACACCAGACTGGCAGACATACTAGGGAAGTTGGTGTCAACCTGGGTTACCAAGAATGCAGACTCTTGGAATGTACACACATGGCATGGGGGAATGAAAAGTTACTCTGGTAAACAATCTTTTGGTTTCTTTAAAGGTAAAAATAAGTGTGTGATGGAGCCCAGCAATCCCACCCCCATTGCACACCCAAGGAGGCAGAAATGGACTCATAATGACTTCAATCTGCATGATACTGCTTTTGAATAGTATCTCAGTCACTCCTGTAGGAAAAGCTGGAGGGTCCATCATGTTGAAAATAAACACCTTTTAGTAGAATCCTATTTAATGATAAGAACAAAAATCCATTGATTCATGCAAGAGTATGGACAAATCTGAAAGGTACTGAAGCCAGAAAACATTGCTCACTGCATGAGTCTATGCATAGGAAATGACGCAATAAAAACTATAGTACATTGCTAGGTATTGGTGGTGCACACCTTTAATCCCAGCACTTGGAGGCAGAGGCAAGCAGATCTTTGTGAGTTCGAGGCCAGCCTGGTCTACCAAGCAAGTTCCAGGTCACCCAGGTTATAAAGAGAACCCCCGTCTTAAAAAAAAAATCCAAACAACAACAAAAAATTATAGTGCACTGTAGGGAGAAACAGCGGTACCTCTAATCATGCTTTTTCCCTACAGTGCACAGACCTGGAGTAGGGGAAAAGCTGAGGAGGCTAACCTTTGCAGAAGCTGGGGCAGTACTGAGTCTTGAGGTGGTCACTTGTATAAATGTATGTAATTGTCCAAACCCATGCAATTGTACAGTTAAAATCAGTGGTTTTTATTGTGCATAAATTGCACCTCAGTGCCAGGAGGGCAAAAAAGTAAAGACGGTGTTATTCACAACCCAGAAATTTAATTCTTGGGTTACTTACTGCAGGTCTCAATGATTCAGGACACAATATGATGCTTATTGCAGTGAAATGGGATAGCTATAGGGCTTCATGACCAGCAATGATTGGGCTATAGCTGTGTACAGCATCATGGACACACTTCACAAACATATATGGAACAAAAGAAGCCAGACAGGAACAATCAAACTCTGTGATTCACTGTACAAAGTTAAATAAACAATAAAACAAAAACAAAACCAGGCCAAGCCAACTATAATGGCTAGGAATGCATTCCTGCTAACAAACATCTAAGCAAGTGCAGGAAGATAGATCTGGTGGGCTGAAAGGCTCTGGGCTGCACCCTCAGGCATTCAGTCTTGTATCTTGGATGAAGCTAGATAAATTCTTTTTTAAATGTCATGAAGATGTCACATGTATATTTAATATTTTCTGTTATTGTATTCCACAAAACACAACTTTTTGTTTTGGTTTGGTTTTTGGTTTTTTGAGATGGGGTTTTTCTGTGTAGCTTTGGAGTCTGTCCTGGAACTCACTTTGTAGACCAGACTGGCCTTGAACTCAGAGATCCACCTGCCTCTGCCTTCGGAGTGCTGGGATTAAGGCGTGAGCCACCACTGCCTGGCAAAACAACTTTTAAAATAATAAACACTACGGACCTGGAGAGATGGCTCAGTGGTTAAGAGCCACTTCCAGAGAACCAAGGTTCAATTCCCAGCACCTGAATGCCAGATCACAACTGTCTGTAACTACAGTTCCAGGGAATCTGACACCCCCACACAGACATACATGCAGACAAAACACCAATGTACATTTAAAAAACTTACTACAAAAATATAGACAAAAATAATAAACACTGTTATGTCCATCTCTGAAAACTCATGGTCATGGTTTCATGAGTTCTTTGGAAGACTCACAGGGTGTTTTGCCCAGAGATGCCTGTACTACCTGACTGAAGTGACAGGTTAATCGTGGCTATTCCCGGAAAAATGGGGGTGTGTGGGTGAAATAAATATGAATGCTTGTCTTCAGAATTCATGAGCTAGAGATGCAACCCCAAAGTCATAGGTTCCTGGGGTTTGGTGGGACCTTTGGGATGTAATTAGTTGAGTAGCTTTGTCATGGAAGGACTCTTTGGCTGCTCTGAAGTACGATGCCCCACACCACGCTATAGTACAACATAAGAGCTTCACGGTTGCAAGCACCTCTGGAACTATGAGCTGAACACACCTGTTCTTTGTAAATGTTATGTATTCAGTTACAACAAAAGAAAATGGACTAAGACATAGGTTATAAAGAACAAAAATACTTTTTAAAGTGGTGGAGTAGAAAAATTTAAGAGCTCAATTAATTGAACCAATATTCTAGGAGGTGCCATTTTAAATGCTAGCAAACATGCAAATATTAAAGTAAGATTCAAAGGCGATAGGAAAATATTACTTAATCCATAGTTGCCATTGTATTTCTGCCGTGTCTTTTCCAGGCTTAGCGCCTCTTCCTTGTTTTCGGTGGGGGACAGTGATAACTGCCCCAGGAGGCTGCCAGACCTGCCCAGGCTCCATGGGAGCTTGCTCAGTATCTGATGATGTTGTGACTCTTCTCTGACGTGTGTGTGTGTGTGTGTGTGTGTGTGTGTGTGTGTGTGTGTGTGTATGTGTGTGTGTGTGTGTGTGTTTTCTGGAGTTGCTCTCCTTCCTGCCTGTGAGCCCCGCAGGCCACTTGACTAGACTATAACTACCCTGGGCACCCTCCTTGGCAAGCATGAGAAGTTAAACAGGCACTGTAAGTGGAGGTTGAGGAGGGCTCACAGTAGAGCATGGTGAGCTCTTCCTTGGTGAAAGGATCCTGACATAAAGCAACTCAATCTGCTCTAAAATCCTGCATGGGTTAGTTTCAGTGTCAACCAGATTGCCCCTCCTGCTGTCTGCTGACTCCATGCTGGGCAGAAACTGCAGGGTGATTGTAAGTGGTCCAGTACACTGCAAGTGCTCTCGGAGTTCCTCTAACTCTCCCAAATTCCAGCAGAGCTCCTTCTCAATGCACACCAGGCTGCTCTCCTGCAATCTTGGGGTGCCCCTGCCCTCAGAATAAAGCTGAATTGGCTGAGCTTACAGAGTCTTCTCAGTGGAATTCCCCTCTCCCTGCTGCTGCTGCCCAGTTAGGCTCTTGCTGAGCGACTTCCCTTATTCCTAATGCTGAAGAGACACCTGCATGCCAGCTCCTGGACCTATGCTTCAGGCAGAACTAGATCAATGTTTAGTGTATCAAAGACACACGCTCAAACAGCCATCCCAAGATGCGGGTGGAACCTCCCTTAGCCACCTGATAGGGAACTCACATTTGTACTACAGCGAAGTCCTGTACTATGGGGATCCGCTGCAGGGGCTGGAGTCCCGAAGGCAGCCGGAGGAGCATGGCCTGTGCACAGAACCCAATCCTAGCAGTTACTGATTTATTCATGGAAAGCCCGTCTGGGGATAATAGGGAACCTACCTCATCGCTTGTTGTGAGGAGTGAATAAAAGAAAGTTCTTGAAAGCTTTCGGTACAGACAGGCTTCAGACAAAACTGAGGCAATAAGGAAATTAGAATAAATTTTGAGAAATGAAGAAGCAATGTCAGGTGAGGATCACCGTGGAGTGTGAATTTACCCTTGGAGTGGGAACCTCATGTACAAGGGACCTGTGGTAATTTTAAGAAATGTAAAGATTGTTAAAGAGTTGGCAGTGCCCATCTAGAGGAGAGGCAACCCAGAACAGACTGTGAGTCCTCTGATGGTAGAAGAAATCCCCACAGCCCTGCTCAGTTCTTCCACCTTAAGGTCGAACTCATTCTTCTTGGAGGTGTCCTCGATCCCTGTCTCCCCAAGCCCAGACAATCGCAGGGCTCCTCTATGGGGAGCAAAGGGGCAGCTCTGCAACTCGCAGCAGCTCCAAATCTCGTTTCCCTGGAAACTGGAAGAACCAGTGGAAGTTTGCACTGAGCTCTGCTCTCTAGCGTGGGCGCCACGATCCTTACGCAGGCTCGCGGAGCCTCCTGGGCCACAAGCCAAGCTCACGGAGGCAGGGTTTCGTCTTGGCTTTCTGGCGAGTCATCATTCACCAGGCGCAGGGCCGGTAGGATGCTGTTTCAAATTCTGCTCTGCCTGCTAAAAATACAGAGGCTGGTTCGCTCTTTCTGAAGCTATGGGCAGAAGCGAAACCCACGCAAACGTCCGGGAGTCTTTGGAAGGCCTCCATACGCCCACCAGCAAGTGGCTTCTAGGAGGGGTGGGCGAGAGCCCCACGCTGCCGCGGACACAGGGGCGCGGCTTCCCCAGGCAGTTACAGCTCTTGATTTGGGGAGGGTCCCTGAGCAATAAATAGGCAAGTCCCTGGGAACCTGCTGTACCAAAGGCCGGCGCGCAGGCGCGTTGTCTCCACCGCCACCCCCACCACCCCTGCGCCCGGACCCCGCTTCTCCCGAGGTTCGGAAGCTGTGCAGGCGGCCTGAATCATCCACACCCGGGACTGCGGGCCAGGGCGGGGCTGCCGGAGGGAGACCTGAGGGGTTCAAGTCCGGATTTGAGCTAGCACGGCACTCCCCGGTGCGCACTTGAGCGCAGGACGAACTCATTCACCTGTGTGTGAGGAAATTTTCAGCCAGATTGGAGGCGGGACTGGACCCAGAGCTGAACTCACCCGAGGTTGTCCCCAAGACAACATCCGGGCCCTGCTCCGTGGCTGATCCCTGGAGAGAAACCCCCTACCAGTTCTCCGGCACACCCTATTCACAACCCCCAAGCCCGTACAATGCTCCTCACAAACCTCCAGGTAACACACCTTCTCCTGCGCACACGCCACGCTTCCACGCTCCCGGACACCTCACGCGCGACTCTGCTCTCTGTGCTCGCCCTACGCACATCTTGGAATACACAGCGCTCCCCCGCCGCCACCACACAGCACATGTGCGCACACCACCCTCCCACACCCCATACTGTAAGGCCTGTGCATGCCCTCACACATGCACAGCACACACCTCTACATGACAACGATTCCCAAAGAAACACCCTTCGTCCTCGGTCCCCGAACACCCTGCTCACTCTGCTCCGTTCCTTCGGGACATTTTCCTCCTCCCCCTTTCCTCTCCCGGCTCTTCTCCCTCTTGCCCACCCCTAGCGCTGAAACCCCTGCTAACTTCTGCGAGCTTCCGGGTCCAGCCGGGTGGGCGTGGACTGGGAAAAGCAGGCGCAGGGCTTCCCGAGGTGGGAGGTCCTGGGGGTGGGGCCCGGGGGTCCCTGGAGAAGCAGGCCCGGGCGGAGCTGCGTTCCCGCGGCGGCAGGCGCCGGACAGCGACCGCGACAGGGGGAGGACAGGAAGGCGGAGACTTGGCGAGGGGCCCCTTTCCTGAGGGCGGGCCCGAGGGGAGTCCTGGGGCCCCGAGGGTCGGGAGGGGGCCGCGAGGGTGGTGTCAGGGCGAGGCGCGCGGAGCCGCGGGTGGGGGGGGCCGCGCGTCCGGGATCGGCGCCGCGGTCTGGGGAGGGGGCGCGCGCCTTGCGGTTTTCCGCGCCGGCTCGGTTCCCGGCGGGGTCGCGGCGGCAGCGGCGGGCAGCGGCGGCGGCGGGAGGCGGAGGATGCGGGCTCCGGCGGCGGCGGCGCGAGCTCGGGAGGACGCGGGAGGATGAAGAGGAGGCCGGCGGTCCGGCCGCGCGGCGCCGGGAGGAGGCGCAGGCGGCGGGGGCGGGCGGGCGGCGGCGGGCGCGCCGGGTGCGGGCCGGCTCCGGCGCGGAGGATGAAGTGGAGCGTCCGCGGGGCCTGCGCCGCGCTTTCCTCCAGCCTGCTGCTCGCCTGCGCGCTCAGCGCCGCCGCCGTCGGCCTCAAGTGCTTCTCGCTGGGCTCTGAGCTGCGCGGGGAGCCGTTCCGGCTAGGGGCGGCCGCCGGCGCCTTTTACTCCGGGTTGCTGCTGGCCGCCGGCCTCTCGCTGCTCGGCGCCGCCCTGCTGTGCTGCGGGCCCCGGGAGGCGCCCCTCGCCGGGTCAGGGGCTGGGCCGGGCCCGGGCCTCGGGGTCCCCGCATCTCCAACGGGCGCTCCGGAGCCCTCTCCTGGAGAGACGCGGCCGGCTGCCGGGCCCTTGGGGCGGGTGAATAGCCAGAACCTGCTGCTCCTGGGCGTCCTGGTCTTCATGCTCGGGGTCCTCAGCGCCTTTGCGGGAGCAGTGATCGACGGCGACACGGTGTCCCTGGTGGAACGCAAGTACTCCCACTACTGCCTGCCCCCGCGCGCGCCGGCCGCTGTGCCTGGCCCGGGCCCTGGCCCTGTAGCCCCGGGCTCAGCCACGCCGCGCGCCCGCAGCACCCTGGACAGCGCCACGTCCGCCAAATGCCGCCAGCTGAAGGACTACCAGCGCGGCCTGGTGCTCTCCACTGTATTCAACTCGCTCGAGTGCCTGCTGGGCCTGCTCAGCCTTCTGCTGGTCAAGAACTACAAGTCGTCGCAGGCCCGGCGCGGCCGGCGCGGCCGGCGGAGGGCAAGCCGGTCCTTGGCGCGGCCGCGGGGCGGACCCGGGCTCCGCGCCCAGCCGCTAGCCTCCCGGACCCGGCGCTGCCGCCGGGGCAAAAGGGGGCGGCGGCTGCAGCCACGGCCCAGCGAGGCCTCCATCCTGTCCCCGGAGGAGTCCGACTTCACCACCCCAGGAGACTGCGCGAGCTTCGCGGCGCACCACGCCGTGTCCTACATCAACGTGGGCGTCTTCCATGCGTTTGACGAGGCGGGCGTGGAGGTGTGCTGCGGCGGGCACCCGTCGGTGGAGCTGCCAGGGTACGCGCCCTCGGACCCAGACCTCAATGCCTCCTACCCCTATTGCTGTCGGCCCCCGTGTGAGATGGCGCGCCCGTGGGAGCCTAGCCGGGCCTGCTGAGTCCAGGCCCGAGCGGCCTGGGACACCTGAAAGGGCAGCAGTCGGGCTTTGCTTGGCGTTGTGCCTGTGCGTGGCTTGGCACTTTTCTGGCCCAGCCCTGTGAGATCTGCCAGACCCTAGGACACTCCGGTGTTCTCCTTTCTGTGTGAGGAGGTGGCTCCCTCTGTGTCATTCGTATCCGGACTCCATTTAAAGTTTACAATAAATGTTTGGGGTGGCCTTGCGGATCACACACCTCTTAGACAAGTCCGTACCCCAGGACTGCGCTCAGAGGTCCTGGGTCCAATGGGCAAGAACAGAACTCTTATGGAAGGTGAATTTCGTGTGGAGGACCTCGGCTGAGAGTACAAAGCAGTTGGAACTGTAGGAACAGAAGTGAAGAACAACCAACAGCAACACTTTGTACCCGGATGTGCCTGCTTCTGTCCACACTTTCTTACTGTAAAGCTCTCCATAAACAGTGAAAATGTTTGGTAAATTTATTGCAATTTGACATTGGTGAGTTCCTTTATTAAATTGATTGCTATGTTACTGGAGAATTTCATCAGCTTGGAATTAGAGGATGTCTACACTCAGATCAGCCTGGGGGAGAGTGTCTGAATTGGAACAGACAAATGCTGAGTTAGAACAGCTGTGTTCTGCTAGCTGGTTGACTAGGTCCAGCCTGTCTCTGAGCAAACTGCTGTGCGTGCGTGGAGACACTGATGCCAGACCCCTGCATTTCTGTTTTTGGAAACTGGCTGTGTGGTTTCTACTGCAAAGCAGTAGGTTTTATTTTTGGTTAACACATATGAACAGTTTAATCCTATTTTGAAAACTCAAAGTCCTAGTTTTTCTGCAAAGATAAAGTTCCTGTTAACTCAATAATCTGGTAATTTTGATTATATAGCATTTCATTTAAAGTACACCACTTTAATAGCCTTAATGAATGTGAAGGACATACCTTTAAGTGAGTTTAATATACGTGTAACCATTTGCACACAAATGAAATGAGTTCTCTATGATCAGAGTGTCTTCATACTTCTGGTGGGTTGGTTGAAAGTCAAGCAGGCTCTAAGTCTTGGAAATAAGGTGATCTGACCTTCATGTGCCTGGACAAGTGAGACCAGGCAGGTAGTGACTCACAGGCCAACTGGGAGCAGAGCCCTGGCCCAAAAGGTGTGCCTCTTTCATGTGGAGGAGGGGAGAAGCAAATACCCATACCAATCACCAGAGGCCAGAAGAGGCATAGAATCCTGGGTCGTGTCTCAATGTACAAAAGACTGCTTCTAACTGTGAAGAAGCCTCCTGTTTAAGGAGGCGGCGCAGTTCCCAGTTGCAGGTGTGTGATGGCACCTTTCCTCAACTCCCAAATGCCCTGCCCAGAGCTCTCCTGTATCTTTGGTGACTACGTACCCTAGATGGAACCTAGCTAGCTTTCCTCTACAGCAAGGGCACTAGAGGCTGAGGGAACCCCAATCACATTTCCATGAAGAACAGCAAGGTCCACTGCCAGCTATGGACCACGCTATGGTGGTGATAACTGGTTTTACCTATGCATAGACATTTCCTTTGAAGCTTGAGGATCTGATCAAAGAGTCAGTCCTGACAACCTTTTGAAGCCTCCCAAGGAAAAGTCATCACTCATGGCTAGCTCCTTGGCTCTCACCTATATCAGACCTTTGATATCTTGGGGTAAGGTGGAAAAAAAAAAAAGGTTAAGCCTGATTTACTGGTCCAGCTGTTGGTATTCAGTCCAGTCTTCCTGTGCCACATTAAGAGCCAACTGCCCATCAGCCTAAACAAAAGTTACAAATGGCGGCACAGACTGACTTAAGATGCTTTCTCCTGTCTACTCAAATCCGAGCATGTGGCATTACCAGGTGTTTCCAACTGAGAGAAGAGATCTCACGGGTGGGTATTAGGCCACTCTTGTGGGTCCACTCAGCAGCTTTGTGGATGAGCACAAGCAAGCAGACTGGGCGGAGTTACTCTGTAGGCTGCATGGATGCCCCAAGTCAGTCCGTCCTTATTGGGCCTTTGTTTTTTTCCTAAGGTGTTTATTTAGTCTTGTACATTTCACATAGCACAAAATGTTAGATGCCTCATGAGTCTTTCAAACTGTCTATCAAGGTCAGTGGCCTCTTTACATTTCATGTTTTTCTTGGAATGGAAGTTTTGCAGGGAGGACTGACGTGGGCAAGACCAGAGGCCAGGGAAGGAAGAGGATGATGACATTGTGCATATTGTCTGACCAGAGAAGCAGGGGGAACCTGGGATGTGGAAGGTGGAGGCCTTTCCCCTAGACTTGGGTGAATTAGCCTCTTCCACAAGACCAATGGATTAAATGAATGCTTCAAGATTTGGTGTTCCTAACTCCCAAGTTCATTAATACTGCCGGCTCCACTTTTACAGAGGTGAGCATGACTGTGGGGTTGCAAAGTTTCACTTTTAAAGCTCACTGAGGAAAGAAATCCCACTATTGTTAAAGTTGGTTTCCTACAAACATCAGTCCGTTCTCGGGAGCCTGGCACAGAGGATCATGAGGCTGTTAGCACCCCACTCTGCACTCCAACTCACAGCCGTTTCCATTTGTGTCCACTCGTCTTTCCTGGAGCTTTAAGTAGTTTTCAGCTGATTCTTTGTGTCACTTGGAAAATAAGTCACTTCTTGGCCTTTCTTCCAAAACTGGACACAAACACATCTTAGTGTTTTTACATGCTAAATACTTACACTTCATAAGGCATTATTTGTTCAGAAGGAGAAGCTCACTGTCCTTAGGGCTGGGAGCTTAGCTTTAAGGGGCTAGGACATGGCATGGACTTGAGCAGATAAACTGCCAAGCAAGCCATGTTTGATTATAGAATCATTTCCATGCATTGCTTAGAAGGATGCTCTGCTCATGGTAACACAAAATAACACTACACATAATCTCTTGTGGTGTTTGAGGGCCAGGCCAAACAAGTGAAGTCTCCGTATCTGAGACACAAGTAGAATCCATTCTTGGCTTTGTAGCCTAGCTGTGGACCCCAATATTACATTGCCATCTTCCTGCTGCAGTATTATGTCATAGAATGAACACACAGGAGCCCCTGAGGCCATATCTAAGTACCATTAACCAGTGTCGAGGCATTTCAACAGGTTTACAGTGAGATGTTCTGGGATCTGGGCAAAGAAGGCCGTTAGGCTAAATCCTCAGGCTCTATGCATGTTACTTAGAGCCCACTACATACAACTATAGTGTTGACCACCAAGCACACCCTTGTCATCATTATCCCCGAGTATTTCTTCTCACAGAGATCTCAGAGAAAAGTAATAAATGGCAGAGACTTTAAGAAAGATCTGGCATGTAACTAAACACTAGTGGCTTATAGACCTGTTCCACCTTATCAGAGAGCATTGCTGTGGTCTTGTGTCAACAGCTGTGATTTCCAGGGCCCAGTGTCCCAGCCTACTTTACTGTTTAATCAATAGAAAAAAATCCCAAAGGGGAGAAAGAAATTAATTTAGGACAGGAGCAAGCAAACTTTATGTTCTCAAAATTGAAATCTGAGCAGCTCCTGGGATAAGACGAGAAGTGTGGTGATTCTGTTGCTAAACTCCCTTCCCAGGGGGGGATGTAAACCAATGTCTCCTCCTCCTAAGGTTCCAAGAACAAACTGAGGTATGAGTCCACTAGAGTTCACTCTGGGGAACCAATGGGTTTATTGAGTTTACTTATAAAGCATAAGGGAGGGATATGGGTACTCCGGACCAAAGGACACCATTGGAAAGTTTACTCAGCAGGGGTGGTGGCTTTTTCAGTCACATAGATGGAGCACACCCTGCCGATACACACTCTAGCCCCTCCTTGAGGCCCTGTAAAATGAAGGCAGAATTACATATGGCAGGTAGTATGGAGTGAATAGAGAGAGTCAATCAACAACCCAGCTGGGATGATATTTTGCAAGCAGGAATAGCCAAACTTCCAAAGATGGAAGTAGTTTGGCTAGGAGGATAGTCATGGACATAGTCCTGTGGCAGATTATGTTCAACCCAGTATTCTTAGTCTCTGTGTTCTATATTTTACACTTGTGGGTTTCTCTCAGAGTCCCTGATCTTGTGATATTTCACTTTATCAGCCATTGATCCTCAGTGGAATGTCATTGTCAGATCAATAAAATCTCTTTTAAAACACAGGGTACTCCACAAAATTCATACTTTTTTGGCCACTTTCCTGTTCGTGGCCAACTATGGTGAGGGAAGAAGCAAGACAAGGCCTTTTGCTTCTCCTCCTGTCCTCCAGGTTCCATGGAACCTCTGTGAGACCCCTGCTGGGGCCCCACCCAGAGTTTTTCCTTTGAAATGGTTTCTGAGTCACCCACTGACCTCTTTCTTCATCTCTTTTATTTTTTCTTTCTTCTTCTTCTTCTCTCTCTCTCTCTCTCTTTTTTTTTTTTTGAGACAGGATCTCATTTTTTAGCTCTGGTAGACCTGGAACTCGATATATAAACCAGGCCATCTCTTGAGTTCACAGAGATCTTCCTGCCTCTGCCTCCCAAGTGCTGAATTAAAGGTGGGTGCCACCACACCTGGTGTTCACCTCCACTATTGGTGCAACATTTTCTTGAAACTTTGTCAACTGTGTTGTTTTACCCAGAAAAGAGTCCAGAAAGAAAGGAACACCTTTACTATGGTTTGCCCAGGGATGGAGAAGAACTGATGAGAGTTTCCGATGGGAATCCAGGGACTTAATACATGTGAAGACTTACAATGTTGTCCCAGGCAAATAAAAGGCCTATATGAGGGAAGTCCATGTTATCAGATACAGCTGAGCCCTAGTGGTGTTTCAAGAGGGCTGCTTTCATCTTTCTCTGTGAGGGCCATGTGCTAGGCAGGAGGGGAGAGGGAGAAGGAAGGGCCTCGAGAATGATGCAGTAATAACAGCAGCAATGATAAACAGCAGTGCACAGACCCCACTGCTCCGGGTGCTTCGTCCCACTTACACCCCTCGTTCTCTTGAGGCCCCGGCACTGAACACACATATAGATAAGAAGTCAGAGGAGCCTAAGGAGCCCAGCACACTTGCCCCTCGAAGAAGCAGAAATGAGGTGCCTATCACCTGTCATCTATTACAGCAGGGCCACCACGATCCAGGGTTGCTTGGCTCCCTCTCCTAAGGCCAGTTCCTAGAGCCTGTGTCAAGCCATCTATATCTAGCCCCTTCTCCCCTGCCCCTTGTTCAACTCAGGGTACCTTTTCATGCTCTTCACCTGGGAAATATGAACATTTTCTCAAATTCAGCCTGCATGCCTCCTGAGGCGCTATGTTCTCATGTTCACCTGCATCCCATCCTATCATCATCACAGTAATTACTCCCTCATAGGTAGAAATGACTGAGCCCCTAGCCTGCTATTTGACTTGCCCTGAACCTGTGGGGTAGGCCTGGCCTCCTCTGCTCTATATGGACAGAACTGGCTATATATCTAGAATATTCTCAATAACTGGCAGATAGAAACCACATGGTAGGACCCACACAATAGCATGATTATCATAACATGTTGGTAGGATGGTAGGATGTAGTTGGCATTTTCTTTGGGCCACCAACCAGCTCCCAAATAAAGACACAGAGGTGTATTATTATGAATGTTTGTCCTTAGCTTAGGCTTGTCCTACTAGCTCTTTTAATTTAATTTAACCTGTTTCTATTCATCTATGTTTTGCCTTGGGGCTTTTTACTTTCTATTCTGTATGTCCTACTTTCCTGCTTCCTCTGTGTCTGTCTGACTGGCTCCTGGTATCTCCCTGGTGTCTCTTCTCTTTCTCCTCTGAGCCTAAATTCCTCCCCTATTTACTCTCCCTGCCCACAAGTTCCTCCTATACCACCTCCCTTGCTATTGGCCATTCAGCTTTTTATTAGACCAATCAAGGGCCTTAAGCAGCAAAGGTAAAACAGCAACACATCTTTCCATGATTAAACAAATGCAACACACCTTTACACAGTTAAATGTTCTGCAACATGTTAAACAAATGCAACACAGCTTTACATAGTTAAACAAACATTCCTCAGCAGTAGGATGCCGGTGTTGGTTGGAGGAAAGGGTGGGCTAGTGGACAAACACTGACAAGAAACAGCCTTTGTGATGCTCTCAAGTGTTTAATGGACTTGGGGACTTTTGTTTCTGGCAGCATCCACTTGTACTCATTCATGAAGGACACTCATGGAGGTACTTACTGTCTGTAGACTCAGTGTTGTCATATGGGAGAGTAGAGATGGCCAAAGATCAGTTCAGGAAAGAGATGTCTCCTTTCATCTCTGTGGTTCTTGTCCAAGTGCCTCCATGAAAACATTCTTTCCCTCCAGCAGTAGAACCAGACAGCTTCTGAGGTCTCGGGTACAGACAGGAATGAAATTGTCCCAGCTTTGGGCAATAAGACCAAACACAGTAGGCCATGTGTGCTCATATATCCTATCTGAGACGACATGCCAGATGAAGAAAAATATGAAACAGTAAAAGTAATTTCAGAAGGAGAAAAGCTTTCTGAAAAATTCTTACATTTGCCTTATTTGCAGGGGTTTTCTTTTTTTAAAGACAGCCACAAATAACTGAGTACTTTTACAGCTCAGGCTGGCATTTACTACCCCTCTTTCTAGAGGGACTGTCCTACATGACCTTCAAAGGGCTCCTGGTCTGGATGAGAGACTCATTTTCAGTGGCCAAGGCCTGGGGCTCTGGAGAATCTACAGAAGAAGTAATAATTAATTCCTAATGTCTGCTAAGTGCTCTGCCAGGGCCTTCAGAACCTCACCTCCCCAACGGTTCTCTGTCCTGCTCACCCCGTCCCTTCCCAGCAGCGGTCTCTGAATTCCCACACCCTCAATTTCCCTTTGCTGCAGCACTTCCCAACTGCACCCTACCCCATCCCTCCATAGGAACAGGAACTGCCCTGGAGGAGGGTCTGCGGGGGCCTGCCCATGACAGCCCCTCCTGCTTTTTAAAGTGTAATTCAGGTTATTTTTTCCTTAAATGCGTGACTTTGCCTCTCCCACACTGAAACTCAGCTGCTACTGTGCAGCCACCTACTCACACTGCTGCAGGATGTTGCCAAGCTCAGAGCTTGTGTGTTCCCACCTTGAACCATCTCAAGGTTCTCTGGAGACAAAAGCATGTCTAGGCACAAACGGTCATGCCCTTTGTTATTTATCATCTGATCAAGGTGTGGATCTAACTTCAGTCCTTGCATCAGGGCATCAAGGCTAATTGGTCCTGAGTGCATACATGGGGGTGTGTGAACAGGTCTTCATCTTGAAAACAGTCACTTTCAGGTGGGAAGATGAGCCTTAAAAGACTTCTGTATTCAGATCAGAGCTGTCTGCTCCTTCCAGAAAAAGTGGGGAGTCAGTGGTCTTCCTGGGGTTGGGACAAGGTAGAACTCAAGCTTGTCTTTGTATAGCATGTGGAGGAGTTTTACAGCCAAGAATGCAGGTAGACAGTGGGATAGCCTTGACTCATCTTGAAGACAGACATTCAGATGTCTGCTCATCACTTGTTCAAGATCCCTCAAGGTTCTAAATGTGCTCTTCTCTCAAATTACATACCTACTCTCTTCCAGTGAGGAGCTCACCTAGTCTCAAAACCCCTTCCAGGGAGTCTACCACCCCTGTGGTACACTCTGATTGAGTCATTCTCTCTTCACCAGCCGATGTCAGCCAGCTCTAGCATTATTAGATGCCTTGGATGCCTGCTGGCTATTGTCTCTGCAACTGGTGCTCCCTAATCCAAGTCTATGTTCCACTCCTTGGGAGAAATGTAGGATAAAGAAATTTCAGGGTCTTCATTTCAAAGAATCTGGTTGTGTTTTGCATCTTGAACACACCTCAGACCCCGACAAACCACATTTCAACCTCTCAAGGCTTGGTTAGCAGTGTCAGCTAGTCAGCCTCTGTATTTAGGCTAACAGGGAATGGTGAAGGCTTTTGAAACCTCAAAAACACATCTCCAGTGACACACCTTCTCCAACAAGGCCACAGCTCTTAACCCTTCCCAAACAGTTCCACCAACTGGTGACCAAGTATTCAAACATGTAAACCTACCATTGTGGCGGTTTGAATAAGAATGGCCCCCATAGGCTCATATATTTGAATGCTTGGTTACCAGTGAGTGGAACTCTTTGATAGCATTAAGAGGTGTGGCCTTGTTGGAGGAAGTTTGTCTCTAGGCGTGGGCTTTGAGGTTTCAAAAGCCCATGCCACACCCAGGTTCTTGCTTTGCCTGCAGATCAGGATTCAGCTATGTCTCCAGCACCATGCCCACCATGCCTGCTGCCATGCTTTCTGCCATGATAATAATGGACTAATCTAAAACTGTAAGCAAGCTCCCAATTAAATGCTTCCTTTAGTAAGAGTCACCTTGGTCATGGTGTCACTTCACAGCAATAGAACGGTGACTAGGACAATCCCTAAGCATGTTTTTGGATAGTACATTGTTGCATGTGTGCCCATACACAATATGTTGTATTCTCTTGTACATTTAAATTTTGTACATAAGCATACTGCATTAGTCTTTGTGAATTTGCTTTTCTGTTCTCATCATGTTTCTGAGATTTGTTTGTAACAATACATTAAATCTGGCTCACTTTGTAACATGAAAAAAATAAATGACCCCAAGACTTACATTGGGGTGCAAACTTCAAGCTGAACTATCAGAAAAGCAAAGCAGCTGGCCATTAGCTTCTTACCTCTACCTCAGGCTGAATGGGCTGGTCCTGTCTCCATGAGCTCTCACCAAGCCTCTGACTGTAAACCAACTGCTCCTCAGTGTGTGTGGCTGGAGAATGAATCTCTCTGAAACCTTGCTTCTGTCTTATATACTACCCTAATGTTGGGATTAACGATGTGAGCTATAATTCTCTTTTAGACTGGTTCACTCTTATGTAGATCTGGGTGGCCTTGGACTCACAGAGATCCATCTATCTCTTAATCCTGAGTCCTAGGATTAGAGGTGTGTACCACCACCTCCTAGCTTCTGGCTGCTGGGAGTAAAAGTGTATGCCTGGCTTCTATGGCTTGTGGCTGACTTTGATTTTCTGAATCCTCAGTCAAGTTTTAATAAATCATAAATAATATATTACTGCACACTTTTCCTGGCATTCCATTTCATTGTATAGATATACAACAGCCCATTTATCGTTCCTCTACCAAGGTGCTCTTATTTCTCTTTCATATTATAGTCAGTGGTGTGGGGAAAGTCCTTTTACTTGATGCTGTGATTTGGATATAGCTGGAGTGCGTCCCCCGAAGGTTCATGGTTAGAAGCTTTGTCCCCGAAATAGCAGCATAAAGTGGTGGTGAAACTTTTAAGAGGCAGGTTTATTGCAGGATAGAGATTCTTTGGGATGTGGCCCTTCAAAAGGATTAATGCTGGTCTTGCAGAGTGAATTAGTTCCCACAGAGTGAGCTATCATTAAAGAGCAAAAGTGGTTCCTCTCTGCTGCTTCCTGCTTCATTCTGTGAGCATTCTTGCACCCTTGCCATTCTGAGGCCATCTGCTAGGAGGACCTCACAAGAGATGAGAAGAAACTGGCACCATGCCCTTGAACTCCCATGACTAGGCTAAATAAATCCTTTTTCCTTGTGAAGTGCTCAGTTTAGGGTTTTTAAATTGTATGTGCATATGTGTGTGCCTGCATAGACCGCTTGCATGCACATGCCTGTGGAGGCCAGAAGAGAGTGTCAGATTTCCCGGAATTAAGTTATAGTCCACTGTGAGCCAACAATAATATGGGTGTTGAGAATTGAACCTAAGTTCTCTACAAGAGCTGTTAAGTGCTCTTTAATTACTGAGTTATCTCTTGAGCCCTGGTATTTTGTCATACCGGTAAAATAATAATAATAATAAAAAGACTAATATAGGAGCCTTACAGCTGGTCTGTTGGAAACCCTGGTAAAATAGACTAGGGCTTGGCATTTGTACCAGAAGTGGGATAATGTTTAGGACTGAGCCCCCGGTCTGTGGGATCTGATTATCTCCAGGTGGATAGTGTCAGACTTGAGCTGGATCAGAGGACACTCTGCTGACGTCTGCTGCAGGAGTGATTGCTTGCTGGGGTGTAGGTAAAATCCTCCATACATCTGGAGTTCACAGAAACACTGTGTGTTGTTAGAGAAACCAAGTTTGATTTTCTTCTGCATCTCAGAATGGAGAACGCTACCCAACATGTTCTTTGAGGCTAGCACTACCTGGAGAGCAAATTATGATAAAGACATCACAAGAGAGAAAAATTGTACACCTGTGTAACTCATAAACATCAACACAAAAAGCCATTTCTTTTTACATGTGTATGTATGTCTTGTGTGCACAATACGCATGTTTTCACGTGTGGATACGTATACGTGCCTGCACATGTGGAAATCTGAGATTGAGATTGGGAATCTTCACTCTTCTACCCTGTTCTTTGAGGTAGGATCTTGCTAGACAGTTTGCTTCAGAGGTTCTGTCTCCTTACAAGGGTGGGATTGCTGGAAGACTGCCATCTCCACCTGGTATTTACAAAGGTTTCGGGAACTGAACTCTAGCTCCTTTGCTCTTTTGGCAAGAGCTTTTGCCACTGAGACATCTTCCAAGCCCCAGTGCAAAAATTCTTAACAGAATACTGGCTGACACTTGAAAGGAATGTATTCATTCTTGGGCAAATAACTATAAATAAGTAGAAACTCATTAAATTGTTTCAAAATGCATTTTAAACTTAAGGAACTCAGTAATAACATATGAGAAGCTGTAGGAAATCACTATGATTTGGATGTGTTTAGAGTGTCTTTCACAGTTTTTCTGTGTTAGAAGCTTGGTCTTTAGTGTGGTGAGGCTGAGGTGGTGTGATTTTTAAGAGGTGAAGCTAATGCACAGTAATTAGGGGATTTCCTACTCTTGGCAGGGATTAATGTTAGTCTACCATAGTGATATGTCAATACTTGATTCTTGCTTTACCATGTCACCTCTTCTTGTAGTCCACTTGCCGTGTTGCCATCTGCCACATTAGGGTGCAGTCATGAAGACGTTATTAGGGTTTAGAAGATGTTAATACCATGGGTCTGCAAAACTGTGAGCAAACAATCCATTTCCCTACATAAATAATCTATTTCCCTACATAAGTAATCCATTTCCCTAGGTATTTTGTCACAGCAATGGGAAACACAAGGATATCTGTACAGTCAAGCTTTCTTCTGGTCACATCTGGGTTGAGGGTCAGGGTGTGTATGTTTGGGCTCCACCAGGTCCTGTAGAATTGCCGTGCTTCCTACAGACACAGCAGGCAGTGTTCGCTTTGTTTCGTTTTGGTTTTTTTGATGCTGTGAAGTGGTATCTTGTCTGCGCTTTCATTCTACAATTGTTGAAATGTCTTTACAGAGCATTCAGTGTATTTTATGCTCTTTTCCTAGTTTCCAAAAAGTTGCTTCTTTCCACTTGATGAATAAGACTTCTGTATTAGATACAGAAGTTGCTACATTAGTTGCATCTTTTTTGTTGCTGTTATTAAAAATATATATATCACGGCCAAAAAACAGTTTAAGTTAGAGTTTATTTTGGCTTACTGTTCCAGAGGGCTAGAGGGCAGGGAGGCATGGTGCAGCAGTGAGAGTAGACATGGCTGACCACATTTTATAAGCACACAAGAAGGGGGAATGGAGGGTGGAAGGGAGGGAGGGAGGGAGGGAGGGAGAGAGAGAGAGAGAGAGAGAGAGAGAGAGAGAGAGAGAGAGAGAGAGAGAGAGAGAGAGAGACTTATCTTCATCTATTTCCTGTTACTATAATAGAATATTCAGGATAGGGTGCTTTATAGATCAATTAACCCATGGTTCTGGAGCCTGAAAATCCCAGTTCAAGGTACCAGCTAACTGGAGAGGGCCTTCATGCTGTTTCATTCCATGATAGAAGGAAGAAAGGCAAGCCAACAAGAGGCCAATTTGCTGTTACCAGCAACTCACTCCTACAAACTAACTTACCCCATAACAACTAACTTATCCCATAGTAACTAACCCATTTCCATAATAACCCATGCTCTGTCATAATTAACTAACACCCTATAAGTAAAACCCACACCTTACAATTAACTCACCCTTGCAATAACTAGCCCATCTGACATAACTAACCATGCTACAATAATCGATATCAACAACTCACTCTTGAAATTAAGTCTTTGGGTTAAGATTAGCTCTCATGACCTTATCCCCTCTTAACATCCCATTCTCCAACATGTCTGCACTGGGATACCCAGCATTACCCTAGGGTTTGCAGATATCTTGTCTCAGGTACAGCTTTTTATTTGGTAAAATGAATCACATTTGTTAATCTTTTCTTTAAAGACTGTGCTTTCTGGTTTGTTCTTAAGAAATCCTCTTGATCCCAAAGCTTCCTTTCTTGTGAAACTCAGTTTTTGTTTTTGTTTTTGTGTGTGTGTTTTGTTTGTTTTTGTTGTATTTAGGTCTTTAATTCGCTTAGGAATTTATATTTTTATGATGTGAACACACCTCTCACTTATCCTGCACTATTACATGCCTAGATGTGCATCTGCATCTGTAGATAAATGTGCATCATCTGTGACCTGATCACCTTTATTTTTTTTTTTTAAATACTATTTCTAAGATGTTCATAGCACCATTTTCCATGCCCATGCCATACTTTTTGCTAATGAAATCCCGTATTATTCTACTTTCAAATGTTCTTAGAGCTCCTGGCACATGCCTACATAGGTGAGACTGTCTCATACTTCTCGGTGCTCTGCCTGGACAGCCTGGTACTGCGTGGGCTTTAAGCTGCTGTAGGTAGAATGCCCTCTGGAAAATACAAATTCCCCATCTTTTCAGGGATCCATCTGCAGCTACTTTGGTCATTGCTTACATTTTGTATTTTCTTAGTGACCTGATGTGCTGATTTTGTAAGCAGCCTAACCTAAGTTTCTTTTTATAATCTATTTCCCTACCACCTATGAGTAGTGACAGTTGTTTCATGCCTTCCAGACCCTCAGTGTTTTCTGGTCTCACTGCTCTTGCTAGGATCTACACACATCTGAGTAGAGACGGTAAGGGGATGCAGGCCCAAGGTCTCTGAGGCTAGTGATCACAACACATTTGTTGGAATTCTCAGTAGACACTTTAAACCAAATTAAGGCAGTTTCTTCTTACTTCAGCTTGTGAGTTTTATCATGATTGTTGTTAATAAAAAAAAAAAAAGGTATTGAGCCAAACATGGTGGTGCTCCCCTTTGATCCCATCACTGGGAAGCAGAGACAGGCAGATCTCTGAATTTGAGGCCAGCCTGGTCTACAAAATGAGTTCTAGGACAGCCTGGGTTAGAGAGAAACCCAGTCAAGAAAAAAAAAAAAAAAAAGAGCAGATATTGAGACCTATTGATGGGGTGTGTGTGTGTGTGTGTG